>NC_133118.1:28636412-28994251 GCF_022965805.1 Primulina eburnea
CACCACGGTTCGATCGCTCTACCAAGCAGGGACAATTATTGCACCCAACAGAACCACTTTGTGTCATCACATAACGTGATATCTGATAATTTTTGGGTCCGAGTCGAATAACAAAACCGGACTATCGAACAATAACTTGTGTACATTTTCTTGACGAAAAGATGCGTGTGTGAGGAAGGTCGGACCTGAGAATTTTCGGCCCTGGTCGAATGAACAAACCGGACCTTGAAACAATAAGTTGCATTTCATTCATTGTTGTTTACATTGTACTATTTTAACAAGTTTTACACATAAAACATAGTGTATGCGACATAAAGTGTGAAATGTAGATAATTACTGTAACTCTTATTTAAAATTTCGTAGATAATTAGAAATAAAGAAGAAAACTCGGGTGAATCTCAGGTTTTTAGAATTTTATTCAAGCTTAAAAGGATTTTCTAGATTTTTTTTAAATAAAATTTCTCGATTAACTGAGATGGTTAAACTAAATTTAGAAGATTTTATTTTCTATTTTATTTGTAAGTTTTTTTTTTAATTTTATTTTTATAGCAATTACTGGTTTGAAAATATTTTTTTGGGCTCCTTTTCAAGATTGGGTCTGAGTCAACCGCTCCGGAATTGTTTTAATATATAGTTCAACTATATATTATACAAAGTCACATTAATTTAACTCGAAATGTTTTAAAATATAATTCAAAATAAGTATCATGTTTCGTTTGCTTATCAAATCATCTCGATTGTTTTCTTCACTATTTCCATAACCCTAACTTTTAAATCGAAGAAAACGGAAAATCTATACTTTTAGACGAGAATCGATGCTTGTGAGAAGTAAATCTTTTTTTTTTTCCTATTTTGATCTCGTTTTTTTCCCTGATCTTTATAAGTTTATTTACGAAAATGAATACAAAATACATAAGAAAAATGACAAAAACTTGTATGAGACGATCTCACGGGTCGTATTTTGTGATATAGATCTCTTATTTGGGTCATCGATGAAAAAATATTACTTTTTATGCTAAAAATATTACTTTTTATTGTGAATATCGGTAAGGTTGACCCGTCTCAAAGATAAAAATTCGTGAGACTGTCTCATAAGAGACCTAAACAAGAAAAATTGCTCGATTTAATTGATTATGTTATGCGTGATTGGAAAGATGAGATGAGTTAAGATTAAAACTTTGATAAAGAAATCAAAGTTAGTGGAATTTCTTGTAGAAGTTTGATGGCTGTATAAGTTCAGCTACCCATTTTTTTTTTGTCCAAAAAAAATTAGATTGGAGGATTTTAAAATTGTGAGACTCTGCCAAAAAAAAAAGAAAAAAAAAGAAGCATTACATGTAGATTGCTTATGAAATTTTCCGTAATTTTCTAAAGGTTGTATCGTGTTTTCCACGTGGAATGCAAATGTATTTTGAAAAGTAATTATTTTTTTAGGATTTTCCTTGAAACAGCCGTCTTTTTAAATCTTAATGAAAAAGAATATTTTATTCATAATTAATTTTATCTTTTATATATTATGAAAAATAAGTGTTTTGTATTTTTAGACTTACTTGACCTAATCTAATCTTGATATTTATCCTACATAATTTATTTTTGGTATTTATCCTACATGTGTGTGTTTATATATAGGCAAAAACTTGTGTGAGACGGTCTCACGGGTCGTATTTGTGAGACAGATCTCTTATTTGGGTCACCCATGAAAATGTATTACTTTTTATGCTAAGAGTATTATTTTTTTATTGTGAATATAGGTAGGGTTAACCCGTCTCACAGATTATGATCTGTGAGACGGTCTGACATGAAACTCACTCTTAATGACACTAGTATTTTTTTGTGTAAACGATTTAAATAAGACATTGTGCAAGTATTCATACTTGTCCATGATTTAATCTGTCTTATTCTGGTTATTAAAGTTTATGTGTGTAAAAGTTATTAATTTTCGCTGTATGTTATGTGCTGGTGTTGACAACACCCGAATACAATACTAACTTCTGATACACACATCTTGATTTACTTCCCGTTCGTTTATGATCAACAACACCATTTCACTAATATACAAAAACGTGTAGCTTCCAGATGAAAAAAAGCTAGTCTCGTACACTAACCAACCTCTTCTGTGATATTTTTTAATAGACTACTTTTATGACGGTTACCAAATCTCACTAATTTTTGGTGTGTTTAGTGATTGTCGGTTATTAAAAAATGTGTAGATTAATCCAAAATTATTAATATATTTTTTAGTATTTTAAATTATATTTTATATTTTTTGTTAGATTTGAATTGTGAATTATGATGGGTAAAAGAAAATTTGAATCTAGAAGTTAAAAGAGGAAAAAGAAAGAAAGAAAGACATTAACAGATTAGATTGCCAAATTACTTGAAGTCTTGGAGTATGTCAAAAATATGCACCATGGGTTTCCAAATGCTTGGATAGCTTATAGAATACTAGTTTACCGATGCACGTAACAATATTTTTTATAATTCATTTGATTTATATTTAAATGAGAATCAAAATATAATTATAAGAAATAGTGAGAGACTACACTGTAATTTTGATATATAAATTAAATAAATAAAAGAATAAAAAATTGATCTCAGTGAGAATTGAACATATAACTTAAATCTCGAGAAACAATACCTCTATCCGCTGAAATACATATAATTTGAATTAAATTTTTAACATTTTATTAATATATATAATTATTAAAACAGACTATGACATCAAAATTAGTTACTTTAAGTGTCTCAAACTTAATAAAATAGTATAGAAGTATAGATTATTATTCATACCGGTTATGGTAGTTTATATTATTACTCATATTGGTTATGGTAGTTTATGCTGAAAGAAGTTTATCAAAATTGAAATCGATAAAAATTATCTTCGATCAATTATATCACATGATAAATTGAATGGTTTGACATACTGTCTGTTGAAAAAAAAAAAAGTAGCTAAGCTTGATTAAATGATTTAGTTGACAATTTTGCTCAACAAAAAACGCGAAAAATATGAATACTTTGTTATCGTCACGAGTGACAAGTGTGCAAGACTATATAGCAAGCACTTGACATAATTAAAGCAGTATTTATGTAAGAATAAATATTGGTCCATTAGACATATATAATTTAGGGTTTATTTCATCTTACCTATGCGGGCACTGCCCCCATGATAGGATGGATGCCAAGATTTGTCCATGCATATGTAGGACCCACTTTTTTTTTTGAAATTGTATGTTTGGCAAGATCTTGGCCATCCATCCTCTCATGGAAGCAATGTCCACATGGGTAGGATCTCATTAACCATAATTTAGATAGGGATTAAAACGATAATCACAATTAGCTTATCCTAAAGTCTTATCCAACTTTTTTCGTTGGTAAACCTTAGTGACTAGGAGACAGCCAGCCTAGCTCAGTACTATAAAATAATATAAAATTCTTTTTTTAAATTCAAAAAATAAATTAAAAAATTATTTTCGATTATTTTATTATAAAATTAATTATATTATTTTCATGTTGGGCCACGTTGTTATGGCTTCTTTAGTCGACGTAGATGCCATTTGTTACCATGCACGGATCATCATGAAAATCCCATTTCATATTTGAGTAAAGATATCAATAAATCAAAAAAATTGCCCATATATATTATTTTGATTTTGATTTTTTTTAATACTTTTTTATACATCCCCATTTGACAATAATATAAATATATATGTGTTCCTTATATATATATATATATATATATATATATATATATATATATATATGGAACACATATATATTTATATTATTGTCAAATGGGGATATATAAAAAGTAAAAAATAAAATCAAAATCAAAATCAAAAAAATATATATATTATATATATTAAAAATAAAATCAAAATCAAAATAATATATATAATAAATAAATATATATATATATATAATTCTGATTTTGATTTTGATTTTATTTCTACTTTTTTATATATCCCCATTTGATAATAATATAAATAAATATATATTTTTGATTTTGATTTTATTTTTTACTTTTATATATCCCCATTTTGACAATAATATAAATATATAAAGTTTGCACGACAGCCGAGCAAATACTTGACATCAGGTTCATAATTTTGTAATAAAATAAAAATGTGGCAGGTTTAGGTATGTGACAATTTATTTATTTATCCTAATAGTTTCGTAATTTTTATTTTGATTATTTATTAATCTTACTTTACCAACATTCTAGGGCAAGTGGCACATTTAATTAGATAGATTAGATTAGAATAGAAATTAATATATCATTATCCAGAAACTCAAAACCATTTTCGTTTTGCTCACCTTTAAATTATGTCTTGATTTATTAGCCATGTGTTAAATTAAATTATGTATTGATTTATTAGCCATGTTTTTGAACAGAGAGTTTTACGGATTTATATATATGAAAAAAGTTGATCTGGTCCATATTTTGAATGAAAAGTAATATTTTTGGGTTCAAAAGTAATAATTTTTCACGGGTCGAATAGGATAGAAAATCTGTCTTTGTGATTTTATATTGAGACAAGTTAATTAGAAGTTTAACGTGAATAAATATGCTATCTTCTCCACCTCAAATTTAATATGCACTTTTTTTAATGAATTTTTCAATCCGACATTAAATTCTCATTTAGTGTTTATAAGCTTTTGCGACTTCTAGCCTTCAGCTTCTTAAAAAGATTATTTTACTTTAGAAACTTTGGAAAACATAATGTCAATCGGAGTTTTTTAGGATATTGTGCGTTATTACTCTATCTGAATCAGTTTGAGTTCGATGTATCCATTTAAATTTTCTCATGTTTGACCGATTGCAGTGCGGTCGGAGTTTAACGGTTGTACTCATGCACTTTAAGACCAGGTCTGGTTAGATGATCTCTTGCAGCTATATATACTTCTGATATAAAGTTGAGTGGTCTGACATGATCCAGCGGTTGAAAAACCTATAAAATACATAAGAGAATAGATTGAATCTTGAAACAGCCTGATACGGTTTATTTATCAAGTTAGGATAAAAAAATATTATAACATACAAAAAATTAAGATAATGCTTATTAGAATAAACTAACGATTTTGAAAAGAAAAAAAAACTATTATATCAATATATAAAAGAAAGTGAAATTATAGTTTGTAAACGAACTTATCTTTTTGGATATAATTAGCATTTCACTATCAACTTCGTATATTTTTAGTTTTAAGTGATAGTCTTTAATTAATTTTGGCTCGTATTATTTTTTTGTTTCATTTTATTGATTTTGTTAATTGTGATGAAAGTTAATTAATTTTGCATTTGCAGATATTTACAAATAAAAAAAAGAGAGAAAAAAAATGATATAACAATAAACCAAGTTATTGAAAATGTTCGGAATAAAAATTTGAACGAGTACCGATGCCATATACCATAAATCTTTGTCATTGTCTAGATTTGCTCCTTCGTTTAACCCTCTAGCTCTCGTATATAAATATTGTCTCAGACGTCGTAACTCTCAATAACAACATGCAGCAGAATAATAACTAAATTAATAAAATAACTCAGAGATAAATATGCAAAAGTAAAATACTCCCGCAATGTCTTAGGGCAAAACATCACTAGAAAAACAACTTGAGTTTACAAAACTAATAGTAGTGATTCTATGAAAATTAATTTTCTCGACACGTTGAGAAAACTAATTGCACCCTAAAACAAATAACCAGAATTAAAGCGAAACAAAGGATTTCAAAACGATATACCGAAAACTGGAGTAACTAAATAAAATATTTAATCAACACTTTCACAAATGTTGTCTTTAGATATCTTCGACACTCAACAACAACATGTTAAAACATCGACGATCTTCAAACAATGAAACTCTGTGAATTGATTACTCTCTCTATGTTTCTATGTCTCTTTTTCTTTTTCTCTCGTCATCAAAAGTCCTTTTGCAGCAATTGTTTTCTTTTTTTTTATAGACTTATTTTGTCTTAGAGTTTATTCCAAAAAAAATATTACAAAATATGGAAAAGTTTTTTTAGGAAATAAACTCTTCTTATCATATTTATCCAATATCTAAAATGACAAAATTTTATAATTTAATAAACAAAATATTGTCAAAAACAAAGTTCAAATAAGAAACAAATATATTTCTTTCAGTTTTTATAACCACATCGTGATTGAACCGATCTATTTTAAAATAATGATTCAATTGGTTGGACCATAACACTGAAATAATATATAAAATAACAATATAATAATATTTTTTAAATTCTAAATGCATATAAATAAATAAAAAATATATATCAAAATTTAAAATCTAAACAACAACAACACAAATATAATCAAAATATAATATTATATATATGTTTAAAAATAAATTAAAAAAAATCCAATGCTACTAAAATAATATTTTTAACAAAGTTCAAAATCAAAATAATCATATATATGCCTGACAAAAAAATAAAATAAAAATCGCAAATACGAGAAATAATTAAATTATATATTTTTTAAAAAGAGTGAACCAGTCTGATCGATTTATAACTGATTCGCTCATCACGTCCTGTCTGATCGGTTCTTGATCAATTTGATTTGCAAAACGGTTTTTGAGTGTGGTTCGGATCAAATAAGTGATCGGTTCATGGTCAAAGCAGACAGTCCAATCCAGTTTTTTGAAAGTAACCCATGTTCCACAAAACTAATTACGAGAGTTGACAAAACAATTAAAAAGAAAATAATTTTTTAAAATTAAGTATACAAACATGAAACACATACAAATATTCTAATTTTAATATACATTAAAATAAAGTACGATAATATTTAAAATAATATAAATACAATTTTCAATTCAGAAGAATTGGACTACGTATTCAATTAGTGCGATTTATATGACCCCTAAGGGTAGGATCCAATGGTATACAATCATATCTAAATTTTCGTGTTCTTCTACATGAAAAATCATATGTGGTTCGTTGTTTATCGCATGTGGAATCCATTAAAAAAATTATAGACATCACATATATTGATAAATATCCACTTTAAATACATTGTTCAGACAATATCCTAAGGATATCGTCTCATTTCCCGTTTAATAGATACCAAAAATACCTAGATTCTCATGTCAAAAAACCTAGTGTGTAGGGATGGCAATGTGTAGGGTATGAGTCGGATTTGATACATTCATCATCATATCTATTTATTAAATTCATCCTCATACCCATCGGGTATTGAATTTCATTATCATCCCCATACCCATCGGATTATAGGATACCTATACCCTACTCAAATACCATATTATCATATATAATTGAATTTTTTAAAATTTAAATTGTTTCAATGAAGGTATGAATATTTTAAAAATTATTTAAATGAAAAATAACAAAAATTATTATTGATAAAAATTTGCAAAGTAAACTTTATAGAAAAAATAACAAAATATTAAAAATAGTTTATATTAGTTGAATAAAAGTACACAATTTAACAAAAATAAATTATTTTTCGACTTTTAAAGTAAAACATGGAATAAACTTACCAATGGAGAAGATGAGAAATTGAATGAAAAATAAAAGAACGGTAAAACTTTGAAACGTAAAAGTGAAAGTGAAAGGGAAGAGAAAAAAAAAGAAAAAGTATCGATTTACTTAGATTTGAGAAAATAAATCTTTAATATAAACTAATATAATTATTATATATATATACATATATATATATATATATTTATATATTAATTTAAACGAGTATTCGGGTCGGGCGTGGGTCGGATTATATCAAACCCGCATCCATATCCGAACCCGAAAATCCTCATACCCGATTACCCAATTATTTAATCGGGTCTAAAAATCTCTCCATATCCTCTTCTATTCGGGTCGGATATCGGATCCTCTAACAATTTCGGAGAAAATTACCATCCCTACTAGTGTGTCTATAAGTGCGCGCTAAGATTAAAGGATTTGAATCCGTGCATGTCAAGTCTATTTGATTGTTTGATTGAAATTATGTTGGATAAATTTCAAATTCAATAATTTTTATATATATTTAATGGTAATTACTATGAATCTGAAATACAGTATTTTTGTGATTTATATTAAACATAATATATTTAGTTAGATCGTGCATTCTCAGATGGAATGATTTGATTTAGAGTAGTTTGTTTTGAGACGCTCTCACGAATGTTTATATGCGAGATATGTCAAATATATCGATATTCACAATAAAAAGTAATAATCTTATCATAAAAAAGTAATATTTTTTCATGGAGGACTCAAATAAGATATGCGTCTCACAAAATATGACCCGTGAGACCATATCACACACATTTTTGCCTTTGATTTATTTCCTAAATTGATTCTTCGTATTCTTCCCCAAATATTTTCATTCAATTCGAATAAATATAATTATATTTCATATAAATTATATATATATATATTATTATTATTATTATATAAAAATTGAGCACTGTATACAAACCTTTTTCATTCAACCTTATTACACCAACTTAATTTTACATTTTTATCCTTAAAAAATAATATTTATTTCCTAAATTAATGAGCAAAACCGAAAAATGCACTTAACAATTAGTGCATTGGGGAAGTGAGTTAGCATATGGTAGGTTGTGGCTGTCATAATACGCGTTAAGAGAGCTCTATTCCTCCTCTCATTTCATTTCATTTCATTATCAGTTCGTTTCTCTTATCTCATATCATTTGAGTGCTTAGTTCTATGATATTTATAAGATGTTTGTTCTCCTGCATTAAGAGAGCATGTGTTCTCTTTGAAAACACAACGACTGGTGGTACAACATAAAATATTATAGTGAAAATCTTTTCATCTTGTCCGTGATTTTTATCACAATAATTTTTAGAAATTTTCTACCTAAAGATCGTTATTCAATTTTATTCGTTATTTTCATATTTATATTTCAAATACTGTACATAAAACTAACAATTTCATTTCCCTTCAGACAACAATTTTTTTTTAATATATAAAGTCTTTCTTGATGAAAAGAAGCAAAAGGTCCTATCACAGCTTCCAGCACTTATCAATCAAACAGATAAATAAATAAAAAATAATAAATCCACAAAAACTAATCCGATAAATAATAACTAAATAATTGTCATACGAAATTACGATAATACCCCTCAACGTGTCACTATAAATTCCCGCTGCCCATTGCGATCTCTCCTACTGTTTCCCTTTCTCCCTTGTGTAGGAGGTTACACTGTACACCGGGGCATAGATTGATCCCGCAGGAGCCCTAGCTCTCCGTATTCCATTCCCGAGGCCTATACGTACAGGAATCTGTATCTAATCTCGTCGGCGGCGGTTCTGGTGGCGCGGAGAAGAGCTCGAGTGATTTGCTGTATGTCAGTAGATTGCGACTCGCATTACGGTGGATCCGAGCTCGCGAACCAGTTACAATGGCCACAACTCAGAAAAAGGCGACGCTTGCTCCTTCGAAGGAGCCTTCTTGTTGTTCTCCACCCGCGGTGGCGGCCGCAGAGGGATCAGCCGGTATTCTCGTCCGACGTGAGGCGGCATCTGTCCCGGCAGCCGCTGATTGGGGCGTTTCTAATGCCGCGGGAGATGAGGAGAGGAAGAAAATAGCGTCCTTGATCAGAGCTGAGCCGTCTACTAAGGCCAGTAATAAAGGTTCTTTTCTTTATTTTCTTCATTCTTCCAAATGGAATCGATAGGACGGTGTTTGGACTCCGTGATTTTTTCGTTTTAAAACGTGAATATGTGTAGGACATTTATTATGGAGGATACGTGCATTTTATTTGTTATGGTATGGGCAGGCAGAAATGGCTGCACGAGTTATGCATTAGTTTAAGACCTTAAACCCATATCTTGGTCATGTAAAAATCCCATATCTTGGAGTTCAAGTCTATATCGTCCTTCAATTTAAATACTTTGCGAGTGTTTCTGGGCTGTCCTTAGCAAACATTGCTATTTTACTACGCCTGTTTTTTTCCCTCTTCTCGATGTTACATATGATCAATTCTTTTCTTTGCAGTTATCTGGCAGGCATAATAAATAATTCTGTTGGATTTATCTTAATGATAATTAGTTTTTCTTTCAATTTTTGTCTTCGTTTTGAATCTGATCGTTCTTTCATATGTTTTGTGGAATCGGGGAAAAAGACGAAGTATAGAGAGAGCTCTCAGTAGTTTTTTAAAAATTTTTAAATTACGCAATATAGATTTATAGTAGCAGCGATGTTTAGCTTTTTAATGGAATATGATGTATTGGGAGGTAATCATTTGATTGGCATTAGATCCCTATGTTATTATGGTTAATTGAAGTATGTGTGGCCACTCTTGTGCAAATTTTCTAGTCTTTCTTCTCTGTCGATACACAGTTATTTGTGTTTGTAGACAGTACATCACAAAGTACTAACATCTTATTGGTGTCATTTTAATTGTCTAACTTCATCATATTATGCGGATGCTTGCTTTTCTAAGCGTTTAAGTTTTGATCATCGGTGAACTGAAAATTCTGTACACAACATGCATATCGTAAGACAGACTTGTAGTTTTCTATTATTATGTTGTCAAAGGAGTTTAAAATTGTGTCATTTCTTCCATTCTTCTGCTTATCATTTAATTTAAATTATTGTCATCCATAACAATCAGGCAAAATAGTTCTGTCTGTGTTGCAATTCATGTGAAATTTAGTTCATAGTAGCCGATTAATTTACCTGGTGGTAGAACAACTGGTGTTCCATACGTTAGCTACCATATTTGAGTCATAAGGGTGCATGTATGGGTAAATGTTTCAGAAATTTTTGTAAGCTCGTACATTCTATGATTTAGTGGAGGGGGGAAATTGTTTTTTAGCTTCAAATATACGCTTGGTGGAATCATTCATTCATCACCATTATTTTGTATATATTTTTTCTGTGTGGGTTGGAGGAGCTACACAAGGTACCTTATTCCTTGTTAGGGACTGATTGTTTATGAAGCTGAAGTCAAAGATTATCTCTTGTGGAGGTCCATAGACCGATAACTTCTCATTGCGGTAATGGTCTTCCAATGGACATCCACATCCAAGATTTTCAATAGCAAATTGAAACGGTCATTAGTTATTCATTCACTAATTGGATTTTTATGTAATGTTCAGTATGTTAAATTTTTATTTTCTCAAGTACCAAAACGAAACTCATGTTATATTAAATCAATAGTTTTGTCATAATTTTTCAACCAATCAGTGTTAACATCGTATGAGGTTAATATATCCACGGAGAATGCTTCAGTAAGTTTCAAGTGACACCTTTTGTTGTATTGACTGACTTAAACAATCGATAGATGTTCTCTCTCTCTCTCTCTCTCTCTCTCTCTCTCTCTCTCTCTCATACTTATCAAAGTTAAATTTGCAAAGAAGATTAAGTTGTTGATTGATTCCTTTTTGTGATTGGTGAATGGCCATTCAGGGATTCAGATCATGACAAAGGCTCAAACCAAACATCCATTGGATCCTTTATCCGCTGCTGAAATATCTGTGGCAGTGGCAACTGTCCGAGCAGCTGGAGCAACCCCCGAGGTTTAAATTCGTCATTTTATTTCTACGATCAATGTTATAATGCGATGCTATTAGTGCAACAAGTAGATATAATGGTTGGAGTTGATTTCCCTTATTATTGGGTTTATCTATCTCTTCAGGTCAGAGATGGCATGAGATTTGTTGAAGTGGTTCTGGTGGAACCTGATAAATATGTAGTGGCACTTGCAGATGCTTACTTTTTCCCCCCTTTCCAACCTTCATTGTTGCCTAGATCCAAAGGAGGACCAGCAATTCATGTTAAGCTCCCTCCAAGACGAGCCAGATTAATTGTGTACAACAAAAAGTCTAATGAGACTAGTGTATGGATTGTTGAGATGACTGAAGTACATGCAACAACTCGAGGTGGACATCATAGGGGAAAAGTTGTTTCGTCTACAGTTGTCCCTGATGTTCAGCCTCCTATGGTATGTTACCCAGATTGAAAATTTTGCTAGTTTGTTTTGTTTTGTTTTGTTGGAGTTGGCCTTGAGTGCATCCCATATTTATGAATACATACTAGAATGATTGGTGAATTTGATTAATCTATCACAATCATCTTGGTTCAAATTGACAGAAACATATTGTTCAATTGTTTGATGAAGTGTCATATGAAATGCAGTATGAGTGATCAACTACATTTGCCATTTTCTTTGATGCATAACTGTTTATTGCCCAAAATCATTCCTATCTTTTTGCATAACAGACATCCTTAATTTTTTATGTTTCTCTCACTTATCACAATATCGACTTCTCAAGTCATCTTCAATTCCTCTATTCCATGCCAATGGCATTTAAAAATTCAACTCGGGTCAGAGCACATGCATGTGTGCACAAATTTCCTTTGTTTGGGTTTGGGAAACTTTTTTGTTATCGGTCTATCTTGCATATAGCTATTGACTTGTTAATTTTAGTAACAGGCCGGTTCATACGTTATATTAATTGGCATTTGAAAGTTTATCTACTCAAAAGATAGTAATCGTTAAGAGTTGCATTGCTCATATGAAAATAAGTGCTTTATGCCAGTTATTCTTCAGTGTGCTAATTTTCTGGATCATGAAGTTATCTCAGTGAATTGTAAATATGATGGAAAACTGTGCTTACAGTTGCTGACTTACACGCTCTCCAAATATGCTTTTTATTTGAAGTTATAAACCGATGCATTGGCTCATTTATTGTATTGACGTGTCCTTCCTTTCATTTTATGAAAATTGGGTTGATACATGAATCTAGCATGATTTTTTTTACAACATTTCTTGTTTTTAGTAACTTCTGGTACATGATCTACAGACTAACGCATACAACACCTACTCCCTCTCCCCCCTCCCAATTGTAGGATGCCACAGAGTATGCTGAATGTGAAGCCGTCGTCAAAGATTACCCTCCATTTATAGAGGCAATGAAGAAAAGGGGTATCGATGATATGGATTTAGTCATGGTTGATCCGTGGTTAGTGAACTGTAAACAAAAATATACTATGGAGTTATCTACCTCAAGAGCATCTATGATTACAATCTTTATGTCCAAATATGGCTACAGGTGTGTTGGTTACCACAGTGATGCTGATGCTCCTAGTCGTAGACTTGCAAAACCACTTATATTTTGTCGTACAGAGAGTGACTGCCCGCTGGAAAATGGTTATGCTCGACCAGTTGAAGGAATTCACGTTCTCGTTGACATGCAAAATATGGTTGTGATAGAATTTGAAGATCGTAAACTTGTTCCCTTACCTCCCGCTGATCCACTTAGGAACTACACTGCTGGCGAAACAAGAGGGGGAGTGGACAGAAGTGATGTCAAACCCCTTCAAATTGTTCAGCCTGAAGGTCCAAGCTTTCGAATCAATGGACATTACGTAGAGTGGCAGAAGGTTTTCACGTACTTCTTTTTTTACTAGTTCACTCTTTTCATTCTCATAGTTTTGATGTATTCATCGTTTAAATGCTTGTTGCAGTGGAACTTTCGGATTGGTTTCACACCAAGGGAGGGCTTAGTTATTCATTCTTTGGCCTATGTTGATGGTAGTCGGGGCCGGAGACTTATAGCCCAGCGGCTTAGTTTTGTGGAGATGGTTGTGCCTTATGGGGATCCCAATGATCCTCATTACAGAAAGAATGCATTTGATGCTGGGGAAGATGGACTTGGAAAGAATGCCCATTCCCTCAAGAAGGTATCCCTTTTTTGTCCAATATTGTTTACTCTTTTTTAAGTTTACTGGTCATTTAACTCTCCATATGAAATGCTACCATTTCAGGGGTGTGATTGTTTGGGATATATAAAATATTTTGATGCCCATTTCACAAATTTTACTGGAGGAGTTGAAACAATTGAAAACTGTGTATGTTTACATGAAGAAGATCATGGAATCCTATGGAAGCATCAGGATTGGAGAACTGGGCTTGCTGAGGTTCGAAGATCAAGGCGTCTTACAGTTTCTTTTATCTGCACTGTGGCTAATTATGAATATGGTTTCTACTGGCATTTTTATCAGGCAAGTGGTCACATTTCTCCGTGATGTTGCTTGTATCACAAAAGAGGGAAGTGCAATGTGTTGATTTTAAATTTATGAGATGATGTTGCATGAGCATAGTTGTCAAGGTTGCTAAAAATGCCAAGAGCGTTGAAAGGTTGTCTTAATGTGGTATCACACACACCAAGGGAATGGGCCGTTGTTTAAGTCTCAAGTGTCAGCACATTTATGAAATGATTTTCATGTGTCATACTTCATAAATATTGGATGGTGTGTTAGAGACCATAATATCCATTATTTCAATATAGTAAATGAGGAGGCCATTTAAAATACTTTGACACGAGAAATAGGCTTTTATTTTATTACCTTCCCGTTCAAGATATGTGTTGTATTATTTGAGTGCAGGATGGGAAAATTGAAGCAGAGGTTAAACTTACTGGAATTCTCAGTTTAGGAGCATTGCAACCTGGAGAGTCTAGAAAATATGGCACATCAATTGCGCCAGGATTGTATGCCCCAGTTCATCAACACTTTTTTGTTGCTCGTATGGATATGGCAGTCGATTGTAAGCCTGGAGAAATGCAGAATCAGGTACGTTGCAATTGCTTTATTGTTGTTATACATTTGAGAGGAAAATCTCGAATATTATTTCATCAGGCTAATCTCATGTTATATAGAATACAATAATTTAACTATCTCCAAAAAATCAGAAAAAATATCATCCTACCTAATTTACAAAGTTTAAACACAACAAATATTTAGCTACACTCTCCGTCAAGCTTGATAGTATATGTTAATGAGGCCGAGCTTTTTGACGAGAAACTCACGGTTGTGTCCGGACAATCCCTTTTAAAGTAGATCAATAAGTTGATTGGATGTGGATACGTATTCAATCTCTTCATCTAACTTGTTCTCGGATCTACTTCCACGTGTTTGTCTGTCATGATGAACTGGATTATGAGCTATACTAATAGTTGAATTGTTGTCGCAATAAAGCTGCATATGATCCTTGCATTTAGGTTCCTTTAGTAATTTCTTAATCTAGACAAGCTCACAGACTCCATGTGTCATGGCTCTATATTCGGCTTCTGCACTGATCCTAGCAACAACTGACTGTTTTTTGCTCCGCCATGGCACTAGATTTCCCCATACCACTGTACAATATCTTGATGTTGACTTCCTATCAGAAATAGAACTAGCCCAATAAGCATCTGTAAACGTAATCACTCTTCGATCATCATCCTTTGCGAAGAACAAACCTCTGCCTGGAGTTTGTTTCAAGTATCTGAAAATTCTATAGATAGCGCATCCTAATGACCTTGACACAATGAGTGCATTATTCGTTTACTAGACTTACTGCAAGTGCAATGTTGGGTCGAGTATGTGAGAGCTAGATAAGTTTCCCAACGAGGCGCTGATATTTCCCTACATCCACCGATTTACCTTCAAACATTTTTTGTTTGTTTCACAACTCGCTTGGTGTCTTACTTGGCTTACACCTTAACATGCTTGTCTCTTCTAATAGGTCCAATGTGTATTTTCTTTGGGAAACTTAAACGCTCTTTCTACTCCTAGCAATCTGTAGCAATCGCTATTCCCAAGAAATATCTCAAACTTCCAAGGTCTTTAACTTCAAACTCTCTTGCCATCGTACTCTTAATTTCTATCATCTCTTGACTATCATCTCCAGTTAAAATGATGTGATCGACATATACAATTATAACAGTGATATTTCTTTTCTTAGAATGTTTGACAAACAATGTATGGTCATCTTGTCCCTTACTATATCCAAACTTCTTGATGACTTTAGAAAATCTATCAAACCATGCACGTGGAGGCAGTTTCAGTCCATAAAGTGATTTGTTGAGTTTGCATGCCGTCTGCTTTCCAAATTTGTCTTCTAAACCAGGTGGTTGGCTCATGTTAACTTCTTCCTTGATATCACCATTAAGAAATGCATTTTTCATGTCCGGTTGTTGTAAAGGTCAATCAAGTTTAGCAGCTAGTGACAAAAGAATTATCACAACATTGAGCTTAGCAACCAGTGCAAAAGTTTCAGTATAGTCAGTACCATGAGGCTGAGTGAAGCCTCTGGCAACCAAACATGCTTTATGTTGTTCGATTGAGCCATCTGCCCTATATTTTACAGTGAATAACAGGTGTTGTTCTGTTTCAAAGCACGCATTTCCTCTAGCACTGCAACATTCCACTCAAGAATTTCTAGAGCTTCACGATCTGACTTGGGAATAATTTCACATTTTTGAAGTAAAAGTATGCATTGAATGAGAAAGATTTGAATATGAGACATTGCAAATGAGATGTGTGCAAGATACTGGAGAAGTGGATTCTGATACTGGAGAGGTAGGTTCATTTGTTTGAGGAATGATAGGAGTGGGACAGACAGAGGATGTGGTGTTTGGGCTGAGGACGAGAATTGGTGTTGTATTCCAATAAGCTTCTCTTTCCAAGTTCTCCCCCTGAAGCTTAGACGGAGCAAAGATAGATATTATTCTAAAAGAAGGTAACATCACGAGAGACAAATGAATATTTTGTACGAGGACAATAGCAATAATACCTCTTCTGAGTTGGAGAGTACCCCAAAAAACTGTCTGAACCTCCCTAGGATCTAGTTTACTTCGGAGATGGTCACGAATATGTATGAAAGCGGAAAAGGTCGTAAGCAGAAGATTTGTGGAAGCACAAATGTGAGGAAAGAGGGAAGTTAACATGGAAATGGCTATGCAGAAATTTAATGGACCACTAGGCAGGCGATTGATTAAATAGGCAGCTGTAAGAACCGCATCCCCTCATATTCACTATGATTGAGTGAAAATGGGGCCAGATGTTGTGTATGGCTTTGGGGAAAAGGAAACACGAGCATGCTTGGCAAGTTCACAAAATTCACATTGAAACAAACTTAAATCTTTATTATTCTGAAATAACAACCGAGGAAAATAAGAAAAATGGGGTGACTTAATCTAAAGCGACGTAACATTATTTATCGAAAGTTTGAAACATGACAAGACTTAGAACTTGAAACCAGAGACTGTCGATGTGTAGACGAAGAATACTCAAGGAGATAAAGGCCATCATGAAGCTTAGCTCATCCAATCATCTTCCCCGATGGTGGGTCCTGGAGTTGACAGAAAACATACAAAAATTTATCAACACACTTATTGTCATGAGTGAGTTTTCTAACAGAGATTAGGTTACAATGCAGGGAAGGAACATGGAAAACGTTTTTAAGATAATTCCCTCTGAAACTTTAATATTGCCATATCTAGCAACACGAGTGAGGGGGCCATCAGCAATGTTGGCAGTAACCTGTTTAGTACATGGAGTGTAGGAGTAGAAAAGTCTAGAATCGCCAGTCATATGATCAGAAGCGCCAGAATCAATAATCCAAAATGGTGTAATGCAAGATTTAAAGACTGAGTGGAATATACCAGACTGTGTCAAGGAACATGAACCGATGGAAGGGCTGGGTGAGATATTGAGAGATGTTTCACTCAGAAGCTTGCGGTAATGCTCAGTCTGCTCTATCTGGTCCTTAGTGAAGGGCGCCAAAGTGTTAGAGGTGGTGGGCTGCTCTTGAACAGATTGAACCCGGAAACTTCAACCATCTTGCTTCTTCCTCGGCTGCCAATTAGCTGGTTAAACAACAATTTCCCAACATTTGTCTTTCTTATGGCCTGGACGATGTCAAAGATCACACCCAGGCCTTTTACCTTGCCGTTGTCCCTGACTGGAATGATTTCCCGAAGCCAAGACAGATGCTTTAGGAACCGAGACAGCCAAAGGAAGATCATGCTGTAGCATCATCTTGCGCTTCATTTCTTCGGGATGGACCTCTGCAAGCGCATCATCCGGGGATGGGAAGGATTCCGGGCAACAATTCTCCCACGAACATCATCAAGTTCGCGGTTGAGTCCAGCAAGGAAATCGTACACCCTTTCCTTTGCGAAGTGCTGTTGGAGTTAGACACTAGAAGCAGTACAAGGGGCAGTGTCTTCGAAGAATAAGTCCAGATCTTGCCATAAATCTTGGAGGTTGGTGAAGTATTGTGTGACAGAGCGAGAGCCTTGTTTCATACCTTTCAAGCTTAGATCTAATATCGAACATCTAAGTGCATTCCCAAGATTAGAATCCATCTTTCGAGCAGCATCCCAGACTTCTTTTGCCGTTGTCCATTTCAAGTAACGATGACTGATGGCAGGTCCATCGAGTTCACCAGCCACTCTAGAACAATGGAGTTTCCGGTCAGCCAAGAATTGTAAGACGGGCCAATCTTGGCTGGGCAGATAGTTCACCAGTGATGAGCCCTAGTTTACCCCGGGTGCAAATCACAACCTTAAAGGATTGTGCCCAGTGGAGGTAATTGTGACCATTGAGACAATGAGTAGTGATCTGTAGTGAAGAGATGTCACCACCAGACAGAGAGGTGACAGCTGGAGTTTTGGTGGCGGGTCACCAGACAGAGAAGAATCGGTGGACATGGCTGTAGAAGGATGCGGTGCTGCTGCCGCAGAGAGAGCAAGGAAAAAATTTACAGTGGAAAGGAACCCTTGTGGCTTTGATACCATGTAAATTTGAGAGGAAAATCTCGAATATTATTTCATCATACTAATCCCATGTTATATAGATTACAACAATTTAACTACCTCCAAAAAATCAGAAAAAAAACATCATCCTACTTAATCCACAAAATTTAAACACAACAAATATTATCCCATATTTATCTACAGTTGTCTTGGTGCTAAGTTGAATCTTGACACATTCTTGGTATATAATTCCTACTGAATTTTTTTTTTGACGGTACCATGATAAATATTTTGATCGACACTTTCTCTTGACAAAATTATATGATTGATCTTTATATTTCTTTCTTCTGCAATCTTTCTCATTTCTTTTAGGTTGTTGAAGTGAATGTTAGAGTTGAAGAACCTGGAAAGGATAATGTTCACAATAATGCATTCTATGCTGAGGAAACTTTACTTAGATCTGAATTAGAAGCTATGCGTGACTGTGATCCACTGTGTGCCCGTCATTGGATTGTAAGCATTCTCATCATGCTCTTTTTACCAAATTCATCTAAAAGTTTTATAGTGGGACATGTTTTAGGGAAAGTAAATCGCCTGATTTTTTACTGTTCTCTCAATCTAAAATGCATTGGCCGGAGCTTTCTGTTCAAATCTTTTACTTGTTCTTATCTGCCAGATTGGAAGGATCTTCTTTTTCTTCCTTATGTTTCTTGATTGCTAGGTGGATGCTTTTGCTTATCGTATTAAATTTTTCCTTTTTATGATTACAAATTGAAATGACCTGCAAACTGTTTAACCTGCCAGGTGAGGAACACAAGAGTTGTCAATCGGAATGGACAACTGACAGGCTACAAATTGGTACCTGGTTCAAATTGTTTGCCTTTGGCTGGCCCTGAGGCGAAGTTTTTGAGAAGAGCTGCATTTCTGAAGCATAACTTGTGGGTTACACCATATGCACGTGGGGAGGATTTTCCTGGCGGGGAGTTTCCTAACCAAAATCCACGTGTTGGGGAGGGTCTGGCTTCTTGGGTGAAGCAAAATCGGCCTCTGGAAGAAGCTGATATTGTTCTGTGGTTAGTTTTCATTTTACGTTATAAAGCATAACCTTTTTGCTTCTTTGTAAGAATGTCCCCTAACAAAATGCAATATGTTCGCTTTCATTTTTCGATTCTTCCCTTCTCATAGTGCAAGCTAAGCATGTGTGTGTGTATTAAAGCTAGACTTCGCTTAGGCCTAACCTGTTTTAATTTATCATTAAACCGTCGTAGACACAATATATTTTGGCTTTATAGGTAATAGTTATTGATTTTAGGTAATAGTTATTGATTTTTAACCTAATGCTAAAATCTATTAAATCCAAAACACTAGATATTTCCTCCTTTTCATTTTATTTTGTTGATGCAGGTATATTTTTGGAATCACGCATGTTCCTCGATTAGAAGACTGGCCTGTTATGCCAGTGGAACACATTGGTTTCGTGCTTCAGGTGTGTTGTCCAATTGAATGTTTGACTTGGTCGCCATGCATGGACTTTTTATAGTTTTACTACTCAGACCCTACCTTGTAGCACAAGAGAAATTAATCAATCCAATCTTCAGAGGAATCCACAATGTTTTACCGACCTATTTTCTAATAATTTGTTCAAAAAGATCGTTCTCCTTATTCATTCCTCACCAACTTTTCCTGAATGAGCTTCATTTTAAGTTTTCCATTGAAGCTTTGTACATAAGTAAAAATTGTGAGTTTGATAGAGCACACAGTTACATTCCATATATACGTGTGTGTGCGTGCACCAAATTCGTGCTGGATGAAAATGCGCGCTCTTTTGGCTTACCTAATCAATACCAAACAGAGAAGAGAAGGTCCCAAATTGTAAATTTGCCCTTATCCTCAGCTACATAATGCAAAGAGTGTCGTCTCCTAAATTGTAGGTGGCTTTCATATTATTGAGACATCTTGATAAGAACAAATCCAGAAAATGTTGAGTAAACACGTAGGCGGCTTAGACATTTAGGAGCGAAAACCAAATTACTCATGAATTTGAGCATCTTTCCATTTGTGGTGATGGATGCATTTGTTCTCCCCTAGTCTTGTTCAGTGGTCGATACTCCGAGTTCTGCAATTAAACCGTTGCTGATTTGTCTATCATTCATCAATTCCGGCAATTTCTTTAATATCGAGCTAATAATATTGTCGCTTGTTGATGCACAGCCACATGGATTCTTCAACTGCTCGCCTGCAGTTGACGTCCCGCCTAGTGCTTACGAGATGGATGGGAAAGAGAGCGACGCAAAAGACAACAGTGTAGCCAAGTCAATTCCGTCCAGCCTGATGGCAAAGCTCTGAACTTGTATAAAAATACTGTTCTTTTTTTCCCTTTGTGGTTTAATAATGAATCTTTGTGGATTGAACTTCTTTAGTTGAAGTATGTGTTGTGTAAACTCGGAGTAGTTTGTTTGACTAAATCGTAAATACTACTTTGTGGCCGTTTTTTTAGTTTGAAACTAAATTTTTAATATATTTTATCAAATTATATACACTTATACATAGAAATTAATAATATATAAATATTTCAGGTTGATCTAGTTCAAATTTCAAACATGATGCAATTAGTTAATTTAATCACAATATTAAGAAGACAAAAATTTCTGTGAGACGGTCTCACGGGTCGTTTTTTGTGAGACATATCTCTTATTTGGGTCATCCATGAAAATATATTATTTTTTATGGGAAGAATATTACTTTTTATTTTGAATATTAGTAGGGTCTCTCACAAAAGATCTACTCTATTAAAAATAGGAGATATAATAGGTCTTTTATGGCTCATGTTATATACTCGAGACGTGTTGGTTCGGTCCATACATATTGGAAAGTACTTTTTAATATAAAAAATAATCTCACTAGAATTTTTGTGTGATATTAATTAGGTATTTCTAATGTAAAAAAGAAGAAGGTATTTCTCTTTTTATTTATTTATTAATATTAATTGGATTTAATAAAGAACTATATATTTGCGCAAAATTTATGTATTTTCGCACTTAAAAACGTAAAAAATCTTAGATAGGATGAAATATACGAACTTATAAAGTAAATGTGTCGTTTGCATATTTGCAAAAACTCCACGTTCTGTGTAAAAAAATCAAAATGAAAAATTAAAAATATTATTTCCCCTCGCAATTTCATTCTATTGGGCACTTTCCCAATCTTTTCAAGGTTTTATGCCTTACTGTGGCTGTTAAATAATTATCAGATTATAATATATGTATATTTGCAGAATATTTGTATTTTATTTATCATAAGTTCTCACAATTGAGACGAAGTTTTGAGTTCGAGATCCAATTAAAATAAAATACATACAAATTAAAAATTTATATTTATAATATAAATATATATAATTATATTAATATTAATGACTCAAGTAATGAAATATATAAATATCAGGTCCAGGAAATTTACACATACCACTCCGAAATGTCAAATGAAATGGAATTTTAATATCGATTTTGGATGAACGAATATAGAAAAATTTGTGTTGTATTTGGATGGATGGATTTGAAATCCATTGATTTTGATTATAATTTTATTGTTAATGATGAAATAACATATCATATCTTAAATTCATATCTATTTACATATTACTTACACAAAATATAATTATTTTCAAAAATTTCTATTATTGGGTGAATTTAAAATTTATCTTCATGAAACACTATATAATATGCATGTGATTGATTTGAAGTTTGTTGTCATACTTCTCTAAAAAAATTAATTTGAATATATTTGAAATTAATCGATCCAAATGTAACTTAAGATTAATTTTTTTCCATTTTTTTTATAAAGATTATTTCAATCTTAATTAAAAAGGGATGATTGAGTAGTCAGGGGTCATTATATTAATCATTTTGATTTTAACAACATGATTTTAAATTTTTTTCCTTAAAAATTTTTATATTAAAAATTCGTTATTCATCAATGAATAAAATACTTTTATTTTTCCATTTTTTTAAAAAAATATAAATATTGAATCAAATCAGGGGAATAAAGTATTGGAATACCTCAAATATCCGTTTCTTATTAAGAAACTAGTGTAATTTCCTAAATTCAACATTTAATTTCCACTTGTCTAAAATTTTGTGATTTTTATTTTTCTAAATCCAAAATTATTTTTTTTATACATTTACTTTATTTTAATGTTTTTAAATTTGAATAATTTTTGAAAAATATTTATTAAAAATCATTTTTTAAAAAAATTGATTACATATAAATAAAATCAGTTGTAATATAATAAGACCTCAACTAGTCTTCCACACGATTTTCCCACTCGTGAATTATTCGAATACTGATCTTCATTCAAAGTCTTATCATAGAAAGTAGGACTCGGAGATAATCTTGCCTTTTCCTCTCACTTTCCACCCAACTTCCAACTTAACATATTCCAAAAAAAAAAAAAAAGACAGTACTAAGGAAACATATTCCTAAGGAGTGAGTCTCATGTGAGACCGTCTCACGGATTTTAATTTGTGAGACGTGTCAATCCTACCAATATTCACAATAAAAAGTAATACTCTTAGCATAAAAAGTAATATTTTTTCATGGATGACCCAAATAAGAGATCCGTCTCACAAATACGACCCGTGAGACCGTCTCACACAAGTTTTTGTCATTCCTAAAATAATTTTAAATGCTACATGGAAGACTAGTTGAGGTCTTATTATATTAAAGCTATTTTTTTGGGAAAATTGTATTTTTCATCTATAATATTGACGTGACATGACATATGTTACAGTGTTATGTTGTAAATTACTAAAATTTTCAAAAAAAAAAACGAAGATATCGGAGTAAATCTGAAACTCGACAAAATAGATGATAAATTGCAAAAAAAAAAAAAATGGCTAGACCAAAAAACAAATTTCCCTTCTTTTGTTACTAACCATTTACTAACGATCTATTTTCTCCATCTATAATATATATGCAAAAAAAATTCCATGGTTACTTATATTTATAAATTTAAAATTGCATTAAATGTGAAAAAAGTTGAAACATTTCCAAATTTCCCATGTCACCTTTTTTAATTTATATTATGCATATATGTTTATTCGTGAAACAAGATATTTGACCAAATTTGTGTGTGTAATAATAAATATTAAATGTGTGTTCAGTCTTATCGGATCGATTTTTTTTTCTATAGAAACTAACACAAAAAATGTTTCTGCATTCTTTGGGCCGGTGTGTTTTTTCGAATAAAACTTGGTACAAAATATTGAAAATGTGGAAAAAAAATATATGGTATTTCAGAGCTAAATGTTTTAGATCTCACATTTATATATGATTTTTGAGTATAAAAACATGTATAACGAAGTTTGATATTAATGACACGTTTTTTTCGGATGAAAACTCGATACAAATATTTGAAAAATTGTTGTTAATATATGATATTTGAGTGCTAAATGTTTCATATCTGATACTAAATATGAATTTGAGTACTCAGATATGTATAACAAATTTTGGTATAATGACACGTCTTTTTCAGATGAAAATTCGGTACTAAACTTTGAAAATATGATATTGATATATGATATTTGAGTATTAAATGTTTCGGATCTTACATTAACATATGATTTTTGAGTACTTAATCATGTATAATAAATTTTGGTACTAATGACGTGTTTTACCTGGATGAAAATTGATACAAAACATAAAAAATGTGGTACTAATATATGATATTTCAATATAAATTCTTTCATATCTGATACTAATATATAATATTTAATCATAAAAAAGTGTAGAAAGTACTGATATTAATGTAGTCGTTCCAATTTTATACTCAAAATTTTATTGTTTTTGTACCAAATTTAGAACAATTTGTTCTGCACAAAGACTTTTATGAGACGATCTCATTAGTCAATTTGTGAGACGGATCTCCTATTTGGATCATCTATGAAAAGTTTTACTTCTTATGTCAAAATTATTACTCACTATTATAAATATGAGTAAATTTGCCACGTCTCACAAATATAAATCCGTAAAATCATCTTAAAAAAATATCTATTATTAATTTTACAATATTATATAAATGTTATAGAATTTTAATGATTTGTACCTAATTTCATAAAAAAAAATTTGACCGAGAGAATGCAGAACTATAAAGTTTTGATATTACAGTAACTGAAATATTCTGTGGAGGAATTAAAAGAAGTCTTCCTACACAAAGTCAAACGTTGGGTTCTTTGAATTATCACACATTTGATCCTTGATTGCTTTTTTTGCGGATGCAGTTCGAACTCATAAACAAGGATCAAATTCACACAATTTTTTAATTCTATCCAAGTTCAGATTTTTTTGGATGAATAATTATCTGCTCTGAGCCATTTCTTCTCCAAACTACATGTTCTTTGCTTCTCTTTAATGAGAGTTGCAGTTGTGGGATTTCGAGAAAATCTTGAAAATCCAATGGCAATGGCGGCTGAAACTGAAAAACCAATCCAAGACGAGCTCTCGCTTCGAATCTTTCTGGCAGAAAGAGTCATAAAATCAGCTCAGGAGGCCGAGTCATTCAAGCTCGAAAGCTCGGAACTTGCCAGCCAAGTGATCGAGCTCTCTCATCTTCTCCGCTCCGCCGCGCGCCTCACCTCCAACCCCGCCGGTGCATACGATCGTCCCATCCGCCGTGTGATGGATGATCTGAACAAAACCCTCGAACGCGCCTTGACCCTGACCCGCAAATGCCGCCACAAGAAAACCAACGTCCTTCGCCAAGTTTTCTCCATCACCACCGCCGCGGATTTTAGAAAGGTTTCAGGTTTACTTGATTCTTCTCTTGCTGATATTAAATGGGCTCTCTCTATTTTTAGTCAAGATTCGGATAGCGGAACTATTGATTTAACTTTGCCTCCTATTGCTACCAATGATCCCATTTTAGCTATGGTATGGCCCTATATCGCTGCTGTCCATATGGGTCGAACCGAGGGTGCGAAGGAGCTAGCTAGTTTGACACGGGATAATGATAGGAATAAAAAGATTGTAGTAGACGAAAAGGGGATACCTCCTCTTTTGAAGTTGCTGAAAGAAAGTAAGAATCTCGATGCACAAAAAGCAGCGGCACGTGCTTTGTGTAATCTGGCCGATGATGTGGATCGTGTAAGATTGATTTCGAGTGCCCTTGGGGTTCAGGTCGTTGCCAAAGCACTCTCAGAGGCGCCAATGAGTGTCCAAGTCGAATTGGTGGAATTGGTGTCGAGGATGTCGGAAACGGATGGTGAAGCACAGGAGGAGTTTGGGAAGGAGAATGTGACGAGGCCCCTGGTTGCCCTTTTAGGTATGGATGTGAGTATAGAAGAGTTCAAGGATACAAATTCGCAGAAGACTGCTGATAGCATCCATTCTCTTGTGCTGATCAATAAAGAGATGGAGAAAAAATGGGTTGGTGGAAAGGGCAGTGGTAGCAGTTTTGATGGGAGCAGGCATCTTGATCAAAATAAGAAGGAGAAGGAACGGTATGTGGAGTTGCCGGAGGTTAGATCGAGCCTTAAAGTGAGTTGTGCAACTGCATTGTGGAAATTGGCTAGAGGGAGTTTGTCGAATAGTACCAGGATTACCGAGACCAAGGCTTTACTTGTTTTGGCCAAGATTATCGAGAAAGAGCGAGGGGACTTGCAGATTAATAGTTTGTTAGTTGTGATGGAGTTGGCATCCGTGGCTGAAAATAACTCCGATCTTAAGCGTGCTGCTTTTAAGCCAACTTCACCGGCAGCAAAGGCCGTTTTAGACCAACTTTTAATGGTGATAAACGAAGGAACTGGTGTGCCCTTGTTGATACCGGCTATTAAGGCTATTGGGTGTTTGGCAAAAATGTTTCCTGCGAAGGAGACACGAATAATTACCCCTTTGGTCACTCAGCTTAGTCATAGGAATCCTGATGTCTCTGCCGAAGCAGCTACAGCCTTGAGCAAGTTCATATGCGAGGACAATTTCAACCGCGTTGAGAATTCTAAGGTGATCATAGAGTCCAATGGCGTGCCAATGCTGATGAATTTGCTTAGAAAAAATGATAGGGGTAATTTACATTTGCCTGAGCTTGTTCTACTTTGTAACCTCGCGATAAACGTTGGTAACAATAAAATTCTCGAACAAGCTCGAGCTCTAAGCGTCCTCGAGGGAATGGCTCGACAAGCTGCTGCTCATAATCCCGATTTAAGGGACCTCTTTGCCAAGGCCATACACCAGCTCATGCTCTATCAGCCTGCAGCTCACCATATACATAGACATCCCTAGGTAATTGAGAATTCTACGCCTCTCACGAACACACATTCTTGGAATTATACTTCAGTTGTCTAGATTTTTCACCTGTGAAATAAATTGAGTCAGATGACAATGAAAATGGAGTTCATGATCTGAATGATTTAGTTTGTGAATGGATTACTTGATATATTCGTCGTAGTCGAGTATACATATAACATATGCCTGTGCCTGATAATTTTGGTTGCTATTATCTGTTGTTTCTCCTGGATTTTTGTGTGCAAAACATACACAAACAAGATATGTTTGCTATAGTGGTGGTATTCATATATTTCTGCAAGTGATTGAATGCAACAAAGGATCCAGAATATGAGAGCTCTCCGGCCAATGCTTGCAAGGGAGCTTGTCTCAACTGACAAACGAACTGGTTTCTAATTATCAGTCCTATTATACTAAACAAGTGTTTGCAACCTCTAAAAAAATCGTTCGACTGTTCTTGTCGAATTTTCCGACTCCATTCGCTATGCTCCGAAAAATCTATGGATAAAGTTTTTTCATAGTGAAATAATGTCACCCTTCAAATATTTTGTTTCTTTCAACCCTTTTCCACATTCATGCGTATATATATATATATATAAAGATAAAAACTTGTGTGAGACGGTCTCACGGATCGTATTTGTGAGACGTATATCTTATTTGGGTCATCCATGAAAAAATATTGTTTTTTATGCTAAGAGTATTACTTTTTATTGTGAATATCGGTAGGATTGACCCGTCTCACAGATAAAGATTCGTGAGATCGTCTTACAGAAGACCTATTATATATGTATATATATAAATATATAAGTAAAAATAATAATTTTTTTATACGAAATGTAATTATGTTGGTATTTTTTAAAATTTTGAATTTGATTTGATTTTATTTTATTTTTGAGTTGATAAAACAATCGCTTTAATTAACCATTATTAGTGAATATATACTATAGTTTGAGACATTAACAGTAACTAATTTTGTGTCATGGTCTATTTTTTGATAAACAAAATATACCACTTTTCCAAATTACAAAACATTCTATTTTTGTTTAATAAAAATGTCATTAAATTGATTTTAGTAAATTGACGTCTTATCTATATATCATATTTTAATAAAAATCTTTGTCGATATTTTGAACAATAATTTTTTTTTAAAACGTAAACATGCATCGCGTGCGAATGGACATTAGTGACAAAATAAGAACCGTACGACCATGAATGCTTTACATATTTGACATATAGCATGGAAAATTGCAAAATCATCTAGTATATTATAATGTTTTGGCTTTTAATTATGTAAGTCGTCAAAATATAATTTTAGTGCGGTAAGTTAGTAATTTTTTACGACATAGCCATGAAAGTTCGTTGGACACATAAGTAATCTCGGCTACGAATGGACATCACATTAACAATATATAACACCACGTCAATATTCCGTCGAAAAATGACATATTTTTATTTTTAAAAAATAACTACTTTCTTGTACTAATACCAAATTAACTTCGACAATTTACGAGGTTAAAAATCAAAATAGGGCAATGCCTATAGGAAGAGTTTGCTAATTTTCCCCTCATATACAATATGTGCCAAATTTGTCCATTGCGAAATGATGCAGATACCTTTCATATGTTTGTGAAACTATAATGGGAACATCTCGTGGAACTTCACTTCAGATTTAAATTCTTGCTAGATTTTCGGACGAACATCTCACAAGCGCTCACCCCGAAAATCTCGCGAATGATTTTGCCCTTATCCCGAGATTTTCAGCATTTTCTCCATACATGATATTCTTGAAGTCCTTGTTTGATTCTTGATGCAATTTGGGTTCGTTTGGTGCTGAATGATGTCCCTTTCATGTTGCAATTGACTTGTTGATGACCTATGGCTAGTCACCATAAGGCTAATTAGTGCCTCCATAACTGCTGGAAAGACTTGAGAGTGACAATAGATCATAATTATGAACTTGGGCCACAAATTATATACATATATATATATATATATATATATATATATATATATATATATATATATATATATTTTGCTAATATTTTATGTAATATTAAATGTATTGATTACTATTGAGCATGCAAGCTCATATCATTAGCTTTTGATCGAGTTCGAGCTCAAACAATACTGAACTCAATCGAACTCGAATGTAGTCAGTTCGACTAATCTTATAGAACCATGAGGGCGAATCATATATTTTTGTATTGCAAACTTATAAATTTTTCTATATATGATATATCTTATAGAAGTGGCACTTTCATAACTTGTGGAGACTACAAATATTGGTAGGTTGCCCAATGGTTACATTGTTGCTTCCTCATTATCATTACTACTCAAGTCTTGGTTTTAAAATAATTGGTCACTATGTATTAATTTTTCTTCTCGATTGTAAGTACAATGTGTGAAATTAGATTTTCTTATGCATAAAAAAATATGTAAGTTTACAAAAAAAAATTAAGAGACGAATATTATTATCCGCCCGTATTCCTACATATCAATGATTTTTTTAATCAAAATAGACTGAAATCGATTCAATCACTTGCACAATAATTCAATAGAGTAATTCATATACATACATAAACCTAGGGAAAAACTATATGTATTTGTGGGCAAGACAAAATAGTTTGTTGAAAAAGAACCTCATTCGTAAGTTTCATCATCAACAATTTAATGAAATAAGCTTTGTCTTCACATTCTAATTAGAAGTTTCGAGTTATAATATGAATCAATAAAAAGACTAGTTGAAATAGTATAATCGATACGATTAATCTCAAATCAGATAGCATATGTTAAAATCAGAAAAACCACAAAATAGTAACACAAAATCTAAAGAGAATCTTTCAAGTCTCTTGTAGCATATGATTCACTC
This sequence comes from Primulina eburnea, assembly GCF_022965805.1. Classification (NCBI taxonomy): domain Eukaryota; kingdom Viridiplantae; phylum Streptophyta; class Magnoliopsida; order Lamiales; family Gesneriaceae; genus Primulina; species Primulina eburnea. The sequence continues at coordinate 28,666,079 of NC_133118.1, forward strand.
AATCACAAAGAAATTTTAATTCCAAGTTCTCTTTTCTATTGATGCACAAAGTTTTCAATCCAAATTCTTTTTCTAGTGAATGGCTTTTGAGTTGGTTCTCTTATGAGGTTGATTTATACAAGCAAAAATGGACAAGAAGGTAGGCTTTGGGAATTTCCTAAAATGGACTACTAATTCTATCTATTCAAAGATGGTGGCATACAAAATTAGAAGGGGCAATGACACTTGTCCCCTTTTTTCAGCTAAAAATGTTGCATAACATTACACAAATAGTTTTGAGTTAGGCCGAGTCTATGCTACACCGCAAGATCTATTCTCGATTTTTTTTTGTATAAGATCATCCCATATTTTTTGTTTTAAAATTAGATGCTCGTCTTATACAAACACGTCGGGAATAGAACTCTCCCTGTGTATCATTGACTCACTTTTGGAATTTTTTTGAGAGAAAGGAAGTGTGGGAACTTGACTCAAGTTTTGAGGAGTTAATATATGCTATTATCGGACACCAATTTGTAAGCAAGAAATTTGGTTTTTGGGTAGGCTTAATTCAAGAATACGGGGGACATTCGATTGAATTTCGCGAGGAAGATTTTAGAGTTCACGATTTCATGCTTGAGAGTTGTTTCATATTTAGGAGCATCGATGCTATTAGATCAAGCTTTACGACAAAAAAAAATTATGTTTAGCGACGGTTTTTACGACGGAATAAACCGTCGCTAATTAAAAACCGTCGCTAAAATCATCGTAGCTAAATATTGCGACGGTTTCTCAAAACTCTTAGCTAATTAGCGACGGTTTTTAGAAACTAAACCGTCGTCTATTTAGCGACGGAATATGACCCAAACTAAAGTTATCTAACTAACCAATTATTTTGATATATTATATTAAACTATATATCGTCATTTAGTGCGAATAACAAGATAATAATTTATTCATTTTTTTTGTTTCATGAAACATTTGACTCAAGTTTACGAATTATTACAAGTATATGAATTTATCGTCTATATATACATCTTTTCAGGTGGTCTACAAGACTAAGAGGTAGATGAGTGGCTCGTCGAAATTATGAAGATTCTGTCTCGAGCAATAATGAGTGCATACAAATTTTTAGATATTTTTTTTTAATTTTTTTTTTGTTGATTTAGAAATTTATTTTTTTGAAGGAGATTAAGAACTTGATTTATAGGCTTACCAGTTAAGCAAAAATTTGTGTGAGACGGTCTCACGTGTCGTATTTCGTGAAACAGATATCTTATTTGGGTCATCTATGAAAAAGTATTACTTTTTATGCTAAGAGTATTACTTTTTATTGTGAATATTGATAAGACGTAGCCAGAAAATATTTTGATCCTGGGCTGTGGGGGGAATATTTTTTGGAAGAGTATTGAGATGGGAACAAACCAAATATCTGAGCCAACGAAGGTTGTGGGGGGAACAACAGGCTTCACGTGAAATTTCCAACCAGTAGAAGACTAACAGCTCTCATCCTCTTGTTTCCATTTTGGGGAGACGGTTGTGAAAGAAAACCTCTGGGCTAAAAATTTAAAATGCAAGGCTTAATTTTTTTTTAAAAAATAGAAAACTCAATCCATATTCCTCACTAGGCCCAAAAATGTAGACTGGGCTGGAGCCCACCCCAGTCTTTGGGGTGGCTCCGTCCTTGTATAGAATTGACCCGTCTAACAGATAAAGATTTGTAAGACCGTTTCACAAGAGACCTACTCTACCAGTTATCTAACATTGTCATAGAATTACAACTATGTGTTTAGTATTTTAACGAAAAATCAATACTCGGATTTGAAAGGATGACTTACGTCTTACCACGACGTCAATCTATCACACATTTAAAAGGATGTCAAACTTGAAATTTTAATATCAGAAAAACTATAACTCATCGAAAAATAGACCAGCATAGATTTGTTCCACACAAAAATCAATTCACAAACATTATATACCAAACCCTCAAACCAATACAATGAATTGAATAAATTTACAATAATATTTGATTAAAAAAGAAAAAGAAGAAGAAAAACAAAGTAAAACACTAACAAAATATTTCCACCTCAAATCTTTTCCTACAATTATCGACATCCGTGTATATATATAGATATATATTTATTTATTTATTTCAAACTGTAAAAAAAAAAAGGAAGAAGCAAGTTTTACACTTTCAGATTTCATGGAACACATCAAGATTTCCCCCAATCAATTCTTGAGAAAAGGATCCCATTTGATACCCAACAAAATCACCGGAGCTCTGATCCTGAATCAAACCAGGTTTTGCATCTTCAATCTGAATCCCACTGAACTGGAACTGAAACATCGATTCCAGTTTATTTTCAGCTTCCCAACAAAATGTGCTTCCATTTTCAACCATGCTGTTGTTTCTTGAAGCTGAACACTCAGAGAAATCTGTATTGTTTTGCCGATCGAAATTCGTCAAATTCGGCATCGAGTTGAATCCGTAACCGTTAGGATTCATGATGGGATTTTCCTGAATCAAATTCTGAGAAAGAAAACTAGTACTGTATCCATTAGAATCGATGCTCGTTTGGAATTCAGTCAAGAACAGAGGATCATACATTTGTTTAGTCACAAGATTGCCATTCAAAGAATGCATTGGGATTTGCATTAGATGATAGTCTTGATGATCCATTTGGACAGGATTCGACAAATATGGAAGCCCTTTAGTCTGTAGAATCTGTGGGGAAACAGAATCTGCATAATCTTTCTCCTTTTTCACTTCGATTTCGGGTACCGGCATGTGTGTGTTAGGATCAATGCCTTGTTTGATGAGCTTTTTCTTGAGGCAAGAATTCCAAAAGTTCTTGATCTCGTTATCTGTTCTTCCTGGTAACTGTGTAGCAATCTGTGCCCACCTGCAATTTTGGTTTCCAAATTATGAAAACAAGTCCAAAGAGATTGCAAACTTTGCAAACCAATCAAGATTTTGTCAATCTTATCTTCGGGAAAAAAGAAAAACCAACTTGAATCATACTTTCATACCTATTTCCAAGAGCTTTATGCAAAGTAATGATCAAATCCTCCTCTTCTTGAGAGAACATTCCCCTCTTAAGGTCAGGCCTCAAGTAATTAATCCACCTCAATCTGCAACTCTTCCCGCATCTCTGTAAGCCTGCATTAATCCCACAAATCCACTCAAAAAAATATATATATATAAACAATCCAACACACAAAAAAACAGCAAAATGGAAGTGGGATTTCAAGAAAAAGGTAAATGGATTCAAATATAAACCAGCTAATTTAGGTACAGAACTCCAGCAACCGACACCGAATCTTGTAATAAAAGTGTGCAATTTCTCATCTTCTTCGGGTGACCACAGCCCCTTCCTCAACTTCTGCTTCACACTGCAAGAATGACGTCCCATTTCTATGTTTTTCTATACTTTTCTGTTATGTATAGTAGTGGAAAACGAGGTTTTGTTCCGATGACAACCTTAAAAACGACAGCAAGTTTTTATGGCCTAAATGTGTTAGTTAACACAGTGTGATTAGTGCTTTGGAACCCCGAAAAACTGTGATTAAAAAGACCTGTGGATCAACCCTTTTGAGTGAAAATCTTGAAAGATAAATCTCTGAAAATTTAATGGTTTTTTAACAGAGAAAGAATTAATCATACTTAGAATTTAAGGGAAAAAACAAGAGAGTGAGGATGGGGGATGGTGGGGTAGCAATCAAGTAGTTTCTAAGTAAATTTTGGTGCTGCCTTTTGCATTGGATTTGATTGGATTTTAAGATATGTCTTTTTAAGTAAATAATATTTGTAGATGACAATAATTGTGTGACAGGAGCAACTATACATATTTAAGTGTAATTATGCATGAAAATTGACAATTTGTATATTTAATGTGAATTAAATCAATGTTGTTGGAAATCTTATTGTATTAATTTGATCTGGTTTATTCGTGTTGGAGATGGTTAGCTAGGTTTATGATTGGATTCCGAAATCAAGATTTGAGGTATCAAAATGCAATTTGATCAATGATTCTTGCATTTGGAATTGTTCATATTTTTTTTAGAAAATTATTATAATGATATGATGCTTTGAGTGCTTTTTTTGAAATAATGAATCCGAAATAACTGAGTATGATTGATTGTTAAGTTAACTATATATAACTGACAGTAACGATGTAACTATATCGATTTAAACTTCAAAAAACTTGATTATATAGTTGGTATCATATCATAATCAATGTCACGCGTTTGATTCTCATTTGTTGTAAGGAGTTCAATTATTAGGAGGATGATGGTTCGAAATAAATAATTGCCTCTAGCAGAAAGAGTAGGTCTTTTGTGAGACGGTCTCATGGATCTTTATCTGTGAGACATGTCAACCCTATCGATATTCACAATCAAAAGTAATACTTTTAGCATAAAAAGTAATATTTTTTCATGGATGACCCAAATAAGAGACATGTCTCACAAAATACGACCCGTGAGATCGTCTCACACAAGTTTTTGCCTACTAAGAGAGAGGATGTTTGACTGTTGTATTATTTAAAAGATTTGTGTTGTATTGTTACTGTCAGTTATAACTTTTGATATAACTACAAATACCACGATTCGATCGTTTTTTAGCAAGACAATTATTGTGCGCGTTATATATATTTTTAAAAACTTGATATTTTAATAAATTTTATATAATACAAGTGCCCCTATTGACTAATTCCATGCAAGGGTGTCTAATCATATGGCATCAAATTATGTTGGGGTAATTAAATACCATTTAACGCTCCTCACATGCCTTGATTAAATACCATGAAAATTAACCTTAAATTAAACACGTTGGAAGTTTAATATACATTATTGGACAGTTTCCACTTGTTTACGTGTTATTTTCTATTAAATATTAAAAAGTTTAATCCATAATATAATAATAACAATAATAATTGTACCCTCCCATTTTTTAAATTAATATATAAATACCAATCAATAATATTCATGTAATTGACAATTAATATTTCCCTTATTAAATCATGCTTAAAAGGATCTTTAAATCAATATAAAAATTGTAATTGGACCATATAATTAATTAGTTGTTAGCAAAAAAAATTAGAAAAAAACAAAAATGTCATAATCTTTTTAAAAAAATATTATTTTATATATTTATGTTGAATGCCAAATTCTACCGACACAAGTGTGTGCGGAAAAAGAAGTGTAGGGACCATAAAGAAATTGATTTTGAAGGAAACTATAATTAGTAATAATTAAAAAATTGATTAATTAATTTTTGTGTAATTAGGCCTTTTAAGGCGGAGTGGGTCTCATGTGAGACCGTCTCGCAGATTTTAATCTGTGAGACGGGTCAATTCTACCGATACTCACAATAAAAATTAATAATTTTTCATGGATGACCCGAATAAAAGATTCGTCTCACAAATATGACTCGTGAGACCGTCTCACACAAATTTTTGCTTTAAGACGATGTTGAGTGTGTGGACAATTTTTCTTGGTAGGGAAAAGTGAAACCGAAAGCTACGTCCGATTAAAATTTAGTTAGAAATGTTTATTAGGAATTAATTAAGTAATTTGATTGACGTACGTACATGCAATTCGAGAAGTATCCAAATCAAGTCTAGATTATTAGATAGGTGAGACAATTATATATTAATTAAATTGCTATTTATTTTATTTTATAATTTTTTTTAAAAAAATTAAATGTATTTAATTTGATTAGATAACACGTATTTGGGTAATATTTCTATTATTAGAGACCTCAAAAGAAATTTTGTGAAAAGAAAACTGTATTTTTGCTATTGTGATTTTGTATCTTTTATGATTTTAGTCTTTTATGTTGTAATGACCCGACATAATTCTCTCGCGGTCATCATTTATACGACTTCTCCAGCTCAGGCACTTGAGATTTTACTTTCTTAGGATTCGAACCCAAGACTTCCTTGTTGTATAGGTCTTGGCAAAGTGATTCTGGTACTAATTGAGAGAGAGTGGTGTCGGATCATTACATATGTTTTCAATTTCAGTTTTAGTCATATAACTTTTGATTTTTGAAAATTTTAGTTTTTTTTAATCGATAATGTTGATGTGTCGTTACACACATCAGCATTGTATTAATTCGACATTGACGATGTTACGTCGAAAAAATTGTTAAAATTGCCACACACAAAAAGAGAGTGAACAAAAATAAAATTTAACATTACTGATTACATACATCACAAAAGACAACATATAGTTGACAAGAAATTTAATTTTTTTTGAATAATTGACATAAATCTAAATACTTTTTGTAAGTATTTTTTCTTTTTTATTTTACTAATTTTTATTTAGCATCTAACTAAAGACTATAAATTTTCTTTTTTAAAAAATAAAAATAAACTATTATCATTTAGTGTGTGTGTGTATATAATGGCATACATTTTAAAAGAATGAGATAATTGTAAAAATTAATAATTGATTTATTAACAATATATATATATAAATATATATATATATATATATATATATATATATATATATATATATATATATATATATATATAAATATTAAATACATTTATTCAATAATAAACTCTCTCCAATCCAAAACAAGCTAAAAAAATAGGAATTAATTTTCTTCAAATCAATCAACTATTGAAAATTTAATTTCCTTCCCATTAATATTCCTTCTACGTTTTTCCTTCCCACATAAAATTAAATATTTCTTTCACAACTTGAAGTTTTAAATTAACATACATATGTTAAAATTGTTGTGAAAAAATAAAAATTTATGGTAAAAAGTAAAAATCTCAAACTCTCAAAATTTACCAAACTACACACTTTATAATATTTTTCTCTCTACTCAATTGTGATTTTCTTCACAAATGAGAGATCTATTTATAGAGTTTCATTACACATAATCCAAAAATAAAATACATCATTACCTACATCATCACACACAAATTTCTAACTTTACAACTTTTATTTTCAACATTCAAATATTCAACTATTATTTTTTCAATATTTAAATATATTATTTTCAACACTCCCCCTTGTGATGATGATCATGGTACGATGATGTCTTCATTACGTGTTTTGTACTGCCTCGTTAAAAACCTTACTTGGAAAAACCCATTGGGATAAAAACCATAGTAAGGGAAAAAGAGTGCAGTCACGTAAACTCCCCCTCATGTTGATATGAACAATTCTTCACAAATTTCGTAGATTGCGCATCCCAATATTATATATGTGCTTTGTGAATATTGTCGTAGGAAGTGCCTTTGTGAAGAGATCTGATGAGTTTTCACTTGATTGAATGTGACGAACATCAATACATTTATTCTTCTCAAGCTCTTTGGTGAATGCGAAGAACTTAGGAGGAATATGTTTAGTTCTGTCGCTTTTTATGTATCCTTCTTTCATTTGAGCAACACATGCAGCATTATCTTCATATAGTATCACAGGCTTATCATCGAATGATAATCCGCATGAAATTTGGATATGTTGGGTCATTGATTTTAACCACACGCATTCACGACTTGCTTCATGTAGTGCAATAATCTCGGCATGATTTGATGAAGTTGTTACGAGCGTTTGTTTCTGTGAACGCCAAGATATTGCAGTAGCCTCCACGAGTAAATACATATCCAGTTTGGGAACGTGCCTTGTGTGAATCAGATAAGTATCCAGCATCAGCATAACCAATTATACTTGGATTAGCATCTTTTGAATACAAAAGTATCAAGTCTGTCGTTCCTCGTAGATAACGGAATATATGTTTAATTCCGTTCCAGTGTCTCTTTGTTGGATATGTGCTAAATCTTGCCAACAGATTCACGGCAAAAGATATATCAGGCCTTGTACAATTAGTAAGGTACATAAGGGCACCAATAGCACTTAGATATGGTACTTCTGGACCAAGAATATCTTCATCATCTTCACATGGACGGAATTGATCCTTTTCTATGTTTAATTATCTAACAACCATTGGAGTACTTAAAGGATTTGATTTATCCATATTAAAACGTTTAAGGATTTTTTCTGTATAATTTGTCTGGTGAACAAACATTCCACATTCTTTTTGTTCAATTTGTAACCCAGACAATACTTGGTTTTTCCAAGATCATTCATTTCAAATTCTTCCTTCAAGTATGACACAATTTCTTGAATTTCCTTATTCGTTCCAATGATGTTTAAATCATCAACATATACAGCAATAATTACGCATCCGGATGTTGTTTTCTTAATGAAAACACAAGGGCATATTGAATTATTTACATATCTCTTTTTCATCAAGTGATCACTTAGTCGATTATACCACATTCGACCTGATTGCTTTAACCCATATAATGATCTTTGTAATTTCACAGAATAACATTCCCTGGGTTTTAAACTTTGTGCTTCAGGCATCTTAAATCCTTCAGGGATTTTCATATATATATTACTATCAAGTGATCCATATAAGTAAGCTGTAACAACATCCATAAGACGCATTTCTAAATTTTCAGATACCGCCAAGCTAATCAAATACCGAAACGTAATTGCATCCACCACAGGAGAATACGTTTCTTCATAATCAATTCCAGGCCTTTGAGAAAAACCTTGTGCAACAAGTCGAGCTTTATATCTTACTATTTCATTTTTCTCATTTCGCTTTCGAATAAAAACCCATTTGTATCCAACAGGTTTTACACCTTCAGGTGTAAGGACTATAGGTCCAAAAACATTACGTTTATTTAGCGAATCCAATTCAACCTGGATGGCTTCTTTCCATTTTATCCAATCCTGCCGATTTTTACATTCACCAAAAGATTTTGGTTCATGATCTTCATTATCATTTATGATGTCGATTGCCACATTATAAGAAAATATATCATCAATTTCTTCTATATCTTTTCGGTTCCATATTTTTCCAGTATTAATGTAATTGATAGAGATTTCATGATTCTCGTCAGTTTGTGGTTCTGACAGAACATTTTCATCATCATGTGTTTCTTCAGGAACACCATTCTCTATTTTGTGATCATCATGTGTTTCTTTAGAAACATCATTCTTTATTTTGTGATCATCGTGTTTCTCTATGAATTTTCTTTTTCGAGGATTTTTATCCTTGGAACCGACTGGCCTTCCACGCTTCAGGCGTTTAATGACATCATGAGTATCTTCCATTTGTTTTTTTGGAATTTCAATTCGAGCAGGGGCATTTGCAGCATGTATATATGATTTAGTTACCCCTTTTGTGTCTGCAAATGCATCTGGTATTTGATTTGCTATTCTTTGCAAGTGTACAATTTGTTGTACATCTTTTTCACATTGTTTTGTTCTTGGATCCAGATGTAACAATGATGATACATACCATGTAATTTCCTTTTCGGTATGTTTCTGTTCTTCCCCTAACATTGGGAAGATTTCCTCATTAAAATGACAATCAGCAAAACGTGTTGTGAACACGTCGCCTGTCTGAGGTTCAAGATATCGAATGATTGATGGACTATCATAACCGATATAAATTCCAACCTTTCTTTGAGGTCCCATTTTCTTTCGTTGTGGTGGTGCAATAGGCACATACACCATACATCCAAAAATTCTCAGATGAGAAATGTCTGGTTCTTTACCAAATGCAAGCTGCAATGGGGAGTATTTATGATATGCACTTGGTCTGATGCGAATTAATGAAGCAGCATGTAAAATTGTATGTCCCCATATAGAAATAGGGAGCTTTGTTTTCATAATCATTGGTCTAACAATCATTTGCAGACTTTTAATCAATGATTCAGCCAATCCATTCTGTGTATGTACATGAGCAACAGGATGCTCAACAATGATTCCCATAGACATACAATAATCATTGAAAATCTGGGAAGTAAATTCACCAGCATTATCAAGTCTAATTTTCTTGATTGTATAATCGGGAAACTGATTCCTCAATTTTATTATTTGAGCAAGTAATCTTGCAAATGCAACATTTCGAGTTGACAATAAACATACATGTGACCATCTGCTGGAGGCATCAATCAATACCATAAAGTATCTAAATGTTCCACATGGTGGATGAATTGGTCCACAAATATCACCCTGAATACGTTCAAGAAACATTGGTGATTCATTTTGGATTTTGACTGGTGATGGTCTTATAATAAGTTTTCCAAGAGAACATGCTTTACATTGAAACTTATTATTCTGAAAGATCTTCTGGTCTTTCAGTGGATGACCATGTGTATTTTCTATAATTCTTCGCATCATTGTTGAACCAGGATGTCCCAATCGATCATGCCAATTGGTTAATATCGAAGAATTATCAACTACCATGTTTGATTCAATGAGGCTTATATGTGTATAATGCAATCCAGTAGGGAGCATTGGTAGTTTTTCAATCACATATTTCTTTCCTGATTTATATGTGATAAGACACATATATTTCTCATTCCCTTCATTCATTGTTTGAGTATCATACCCATGAGAATATATACCATTAAAACTCAACAAATTTCTTTTCGATTGTGGTGAATATAAAGCATCATTGATCAAAAATTTTGTACCATTAGGTAACAAAAATTGTGCTTTACCACATTATTTAATCAAGTCTACAGGACCTGATATTGTATTCACCGTTGTTTTTGTTGGTTTTAGTTACAAGAAATATTTTTTATCTCGGAGGATAGTGTGCGTTGTACCACTATCGGGTATGCAAACTTCAGCTTTGCTCATAGCATTTTCCATATTTGAACTTCAAAAAAATATGCAATGAAATAAAATTACTGAAAATACATATGTAAATATAACACATATTATAATTATACAATAAAACATTATTACATGAATACATGAAAAATCAATTATTGTACATTTATATTCTACCATTAAATTATTCATTTTCAGAGAAATCATTGAGAAAATCTGTAGCATCAAAATTGTTCATTTCTATCCCACCAACATGTTGATCATTTCCAGAGAAATCATTCATAAAATCACCAGCATCAAAATGAGTTGAATCACTCAAACGGTCACTGCGTTCAGTGAAGTTGGTCTCTTTTTCTTTCCCCTTTAATGATTCTTTATAAAGTTTACAAAGATGCTCAGGGGCTCGACAAACTTTGGACCAATGTCCTAGAGTACCACATCTGTAACAAGAACTTTCATATATTTTTGAGTGATTCTCATTAATACTTGTATTCTCATGATGCATTTTCTGTGGATGGTTTGAGACGCTCTTTTGAGATGAGTTATAAAAATAACTATCTCTATTATTTTCAAAACCACGGCCTCGACCACGACCACGGCCAATTCCACGTCCACGTCCACGTCCACGACCTCGACCTCGACCAAAATCTTGTCTATGAATTTGATTTTGGTTCCGAGGTTTAAATTCATTTTTACTTACAACATTTACTTCGGGAAATGCTGTTGATCCAGTGGGTCGGGACTGATGATTTCTCATTAATAGCTCGTTGTTCTTTTCCGCCACAAGAAGACAGGCGATGAGCTCAGAATATCTCGCAAATCCACGTACTCTATATTGTTGCTGTAGAGTAATATTTGATGCATGAAATGTGGAAAATGTTTTTTCAAGCATCTCAGATTCTGTGACCTCATGTTCACAAAATTTTAATTTCGAGATTATTCTATACATCGCCGAATTGTAATCACTGACTTTTTTAAAATCTTGGAATCTCAGTGTATTCCATTCATCCCGGGCGGTCGGAAGTATAACTTATCTTATATGTTCAAATCTTTCTTTTAATCCCTTCCACAAAGCCATGGGATTTTTTTCAGTCAGATATTCACATTTCAATCCATCGTCGAGATGTCGACGCAAAAATATCATCGCTCTTGCCTTTTCTTGTGACGTGCATATGCCATTTTCTTTAATAGTCTCGCTTAGACCCAATGACTCAAGATGCATTTCTACATCTAGAGTCCATGGCATATAATTCTTTCCCGTGATGTCGAGCGCAATAAATTCGAGCTTTGTTAAATTTGACATGGTGGTACTAAAAAAAATTACGATGCATTTTATTAGTTAATAAATATTGCAATACAAAGTAACGGATAAACAACAAGTACAAGTATTTGTAAAAATAAAGAAAACGCACGAGGAGGATATTCTCCGATAAATACAAGACTCGTGAGTATGATAACCAAAATAATTAAAAATATCCTTGAGAAAGCCATCTTTTTTTTTCTTCGAAAAATTTGATGATGAATAATTTTTAGAGAAGAAGAGAAAGTTGGAGTGATTGAATGTGTTTGTGAGATCATATTTATAGGGCAAAAACTAGCCGTTTTTTACCATTTATGACCGTTGGTGTACAAAAAAATAAATGTATGAATTTGTATAATTTTATGGTAATAATATGGTGTATATAATATTAGACATGTTTAAATAATTATGTAGTGCCGGGAGTGTGGGATGTCGTCTTAACATCCTCCCAGGATTTATAACAAGTTTATGAAAAATTTATTTTTATTATTTATAATAATAACATTATATTGTATATTAAATAAGTACACAATAAATAAATAATAGTAAAATAAATATTATTACTTTTGTTACCTTTTTCTTCTGTTTGGAGCTTGGAAAAATATGTAGGACTTTTAGAGCTTCGTGCTGATAACGTGTTGTGAAAAAGTAAAAATTTATGGTAAAAAGTAAAAATCTCAAACTCTCAAAATTTACCAAACTACACACTTTATAATATTTTTCTCTCTACTCAATTGTGATTTTCTTCACAAATGAGAGATCTATTTATAGAGTTTCATTACACATAATCCAAAAATAAAATACATCATTACCTACATCATCACACACAAATTTCTAACTTTACAACTCTTATTTTCAACATTCAAATATTCAACTATTACTTTTTCAATATTTAAATATATTATTTTCAACAAAAATATGGTTTAAAAAAACACGAAGAATTCGAGAATTTTTGCGCTATTATAAAGTTTTAGATTACTATGTGTTGCATGTAACCTTCATTATACATATTAAATTATCGATCTCTAGTTCTATTCTACCTTCTACAATATGTAAAATAAATTTTTTTACCTGAAATTAATTTTGAAAACATATTTTAAAAATCTCATATGTGTAACTTATAAATTCTCTCATTTAATATATAAAAAATATTATAAATTTCCTAGCTGTATGAGCTCCACAATATTTTATTATATATTTTTTCCCAAAGAAAGTAAAAACAAAGTCCATTTGTTATATTTTATTTTCTTGGAATTAAATGCCTTCTATATACTACTGCTTTTAATAATGGGAAAAGTAGATATAAATCTCTAATCATAAATTCAATTTCATATTCAATACTTATGTCATAAAATTGTATTTTTCACTTCCTGAAGCACGATTTTTTTTTAAAAAAAATTCACTCCTTATTTCATATTTTATCTCATTTTCTCCTTTAATTCAATTTTATTTCCGTTTTTAATTTTATTTCCTTCGTTACATCACTTTTCTTCTCTTCCTCAATAATTTCTCACGTAAATCCCTGACTCATCTCCATCGATTTTCATGATATAGTTACTGTTATTTGATAGAATAATGGCATTAATGAAATCTAATTTGGTATATAGTCTTCATGAATTTGTGGTACTAGATTTTCGATAGTGTGGTACACGTTGACACCAAACATGGTACTTTATAAGCTAGATTGTGGTACAATGAACACAAACATGTGGTACATCTTGATACATACAACGGCAATATCATCTCTCATGTATATCATTTCTCACAAACGTAGGATATCATAACACTTTAATTAAAAAAAAGTTCAAACTAATTTGTATACAATTTCTATTGTTCTCTTTGGGACAAAAAGTTGATTATAAAAATATTTTGTGACAACAAGATATCATAATGTGATAAAATAATTACGGATTGTTTGGTAATTTACGATAAGTGGTGAAACTAAAACTTAGTTTTATATCTCATATCATTGCATTAAATTTGCATATAATACATGATATAGTTATTGTTATTTGATAGAATAATGATATTAATTAAATCTAATGGTATATAGTTCGCATGAATTTGTGGTACTAGATCTTTGATAGCGTGGTACTGGACTTAAAAAAATTAACTTTGGGCATTTTCCCCCAATTTACCGTTTAATATACACAAAAAAACACTTTTATGTAATCTTCATGTAGGTAATCAACCAATATTACAAATAGTAAATATTTTATGATCTTTATTCGTGAGACGCGTCAACCCTGCTCATATTTACAATAAGAAGTAATATTTTTAACAAAAAATAATAATTTTTCATATGACCTAAATATAATATCAATCTCACAAATTTAACTCGTGAGAACGTTTTAGATAAATTTTTGTGATCACTTCAATTATTGTTTGCATTGATTATATCAATTCATTTAATTCAATTTTGAATTTAATTAATTTTTATATTAATTCAATTGTAATTTATGTATTATATGTTTTTAAGAAAGTTTTTTAAAATTAGCGAAAAAATAGTTTTTATTTTTTATAATTATATTATTTTTTTCAATTTAAATATCTATTCATTTTCACTAATTTTAAATAATATCATCTCGTGCAATGCACGAGATTAAATACTAGTATATATAAAACAACAATTGTCGGAGGAATCATTTCCATGTGCATGTCGATTTCTCCGTCAGCATTCTAAAATTTTGCAGAATATTAAATATGGAAAAGGTGGGAAAATCCTCAAAACTTAGTTAAAATAACGATAAAATAGACGATATTCGATTTCTATTTCGGCCGTTATTTTATTTTCTTAAATCTATTTTTTTTTAATTTTCGGATTCTTCTTAATAATTTATGATTTTGGTCATAGAAGAAAGCATCATAAAATTGGCCACTTTTTTGTTATGCAAAAGAAAAAAATGTCCAATCTACTCGAAGGAAAAAAATTTTTAAAAAAAACTTCCTATAAATTGGCCTAAAGAAGATCAATTTTAACTCAATAAGTTAGTTTTTCCTCCAGATTAAATCCGATTTTTCGTTAACGTTGTCATGACGATTGCATATTACTAACATAACATTAGATATTGTTGATATATATGATGTCATATTAAAGTTGTGATAAAAATCGAATTGAATATGCAAACAAGGTAATTTTTTTTAAAAAAACATGGATATATAATATTAAACCAAATCTAGTACAATTATAGAAGAAATTAAAGCAGGAGATGGGGAGGCCCTTCCTAACAGACTAGACATGGAAGCAGCTTCCCTAGCAAGAGTGAGGCAGCCTAATTCGCTGATCTAAAAACAAAAATAAACTGACACAAAATTTGTAGGACCGAACACTTGCCGCTTTACCAAAAGATATAGCTAATGGTAATGGTGCAACTCAAATCTTTTAAACCGCACAGTAGCTCAAGCACCACGGTTCGATCGTTCTATCAAGCAGGAACAATTATTGCACCCAACAATCCCCCTCCCAGTAATTGCACTCCTTTCAATCAATGTGAATCGAACCCATGACCTTGGCCCTGATACCAATTGTCGGACTGAATGCTTGCCGCTTTATCAAAATCTATAGCTAGTGGTAATGATGCAACTCAAATATTTTAAACAGCACAGCAGCTCAAGCATCACGGTTCGATCGCACTACCAAAGTATGGACAATTATTGCACCCAACAAAATTCCCTAACCATGAATCTACAATCTTCTACAATTAAGCCTAGACAAGACAATTTATTATACAAAGACAAATTTTTCACCGGTTATAGACCGAAATCTACATAGACCAATATATATATAGGATTTTCCCAATCGAAAAATTGATAAACATATTTATAGAAATTTCAACTTCAAATGACAAAATATGATGACTTTATTTTTTTAGACATTTAGATTTATATGTATATAAAAAAATAAAAATACAACTAATCAAAAAAAAAATATTATATTATTTTGTAGATTTATAGAAAACTGTTAATATTACAAGTTCAATAATTTTATGTTATTTAGGTGGTGGAAATTTATTAATTTATTATTAAATTTATAGTAATTATATTTGTTTATTTATTGTTTGACTTAAAATAAAAAAAAAATGTAAAAAAATTTCCAAATTCCTATTTACGATTAAGTTCGTATTAATCTCGTTTAAACTTGATCTCCGCGATTCGATGCATATCGCGGGGCGGTTTTTAGAACTTGGCTAAGAGTCTTGTAAATATTAGAAAATGTTTGATCACATTTTTGTAGACAAATATCACCTCAAAATTATTCTAAATAAAGTTGGACCAAGCCAACGCTATTATTCAATACTATAATTTGATGACAAAAAGTGTGCTACGTGATATTTCAATTTTTCCTTAATGGTCAGGACTATGGACCATATAAAATTATATGATCTCATACCATTTACGCCTTTACCATTACGACTCAAAATTAGATATGTAAAAGAATCAAATAGAGTCAAATATGAAAAAAATTTGAAAACTCGAATTTTTCACGAAATAGTTATATTCGAGTTCAATTCGAAGTTCGAAAATTTTAAAAATTTTGGCTCGAATTCGGTTCGAATTATAAAGGTTGAGTTCGAGTTAGGGATGACAATGGGGTGGGCTGGGACGGGGGCGGGTTTGTCATCCTTATCCCCGTCCCCGAATTCCATTCCCTCCACCATACCCATCCCGATCGGGGATCAACCTCTCTTCCCCGTTTCAAAAATATTAATATGGCAAAACGATGACGAATTCAGAGATTTTCTCAAACCAAAACTTATTATTATCTATTATTATCAGTGATAATATTAATATTAATATTAATATAAATAATCTTATTATTATATTATTGATGCTAATAATATTATTATTTTATTATTGATATTATTTTCGGGACGGGTTCGGGGATGAAGATAATAATCTCATACCCGCCCCGAACTACATCGGGGATTTAAAAAAATCCCCGAACACGAACCCATAACCGAAAAAAGCGGGTATCCCCATCTCCGTTTCGGATTTTCCCCGTGGGACTCCAAACTCGTGGGGAAGTTTGTCATCCCTAGTTCGAATTTGACTCGAAAAATTCAAACATGTTCACGTCTATTCGAATTATTGCTCGAATAAGTACTTGAAATTTTTGAAATTTAATAAAATATTAAGGCTAGTAAAAATATCGAATAAAATTATTTGAGCTCGAATTCGATAGATTCGAACGTGAATCAAATATTTTTCGAACCATCTAAATTTCGACTCGAAGAATGTTGTGATATCTGTGAAGGAGATACCGAGAGGCGCAAGCCACATTCCCCTGTGGCCCAAGGCTAGACTTCTACGCCACCATTATTATGAAAGAATTTCGTGTCACAATTATGAAATTTATGTGCTTCCAACGTGCATACATATTTCTTGTTTTAAATCATTTTACATAACATCGAAAAATTATAACGTGACACCAAGAAACAGTGACATGTAATCGAAAATTGCTGATATGTCGTCGGAAATTATCGATGTGTCCGATTACATTTCAATACTATCTTGAAAATAACTAATCTTGCTATTTAATTAAAAAATTATATCCTTTAAAAATTGATTTTTAATTAATTTGGTGAAGCGTATTTATAATATTATTACAATAATATTTTTTAAAAAATTACAATAGCACTCATTGTTTTTTTATAAGAAAAATAAAATGGATTCTTATAAGTAATTTCACCCTTATTTTTAATTTTTTTTTTTAAAATCTTCAATCTTATTTTTTATTTATATTTTAAATTTAATTGTATCGTTATCTATTTTTTTAAAATTCAGATAATCCATATTCCTAATAAAAAAATACGAAAATAAATTATTTTTTTAATACAACAAAAATTATCGTGTTTAAAAAATATTTTAAACACTCATCACGTGCTGCCAGTTTAATTAAATATATAATTGGATTCAGAAAAATTACCATACCTAAATGAAATTGTAAATATTCAAAATTAATTTAGCGTCTGATTTTCTTTCAATTTACTCTTTCACATAAAATTCATGGCGAAAGTTTAAAAAATTTTATTGATCATTTTTTGTCTGTTTGTTTATAGTTTCTTTTAATATTTCAATCTATGATATATTTTTTGTTAGGAACGAAAATAAATTTTTAGAAGAAATGAATAAATTTATCTAAAAAAATATTTCAGTTGAGTTAGCAATACTAAAATTTTGTTCTTATCAGTTGGTTCTCAATAAGTCAATCAATATGAACTGTGCGGAAGTATGCTCTTTGAAACTGGTTCAAAAAATGACTTATCAAGAAAATCAATAAAGTGGGTAGACTGAAAAAGTAAATAAGTATAAAGTTGTTCCTGGATGTTCGAAGTTTTCAAAACTCCTATGTCACTCATTCATTCTTACGGAAGGTTTGGACTAAAATACTTTAGTAATTACAAGTAATTTGAAATCACCTTCTTCAGTAAGACTTAACAATATCTAACTGAAACTTTTAGTAAAAATTCAATCTAAATACTTTGAGCAGTAAGAATTCTTACTCTCAATTACACAGATTTCACATTGAAATTATAAGCACAAATGATGTTCAAAATCATATAATGATATATTAGCGTGTGCTGTCTATTTCAGTTTGACTCTCGGAAAGCTTTTATAGAGAAGATCATTTTGCTTTTATAATTCAAAGATAGATGGTGTAACTGTCTAACTTATAATTTGTTCAACTAATCTATTAATAACTTTAATCTGTAATGTAATCTTTTCAAAATATATTCGTTTTCAAATGTAAATGCCGTTGTTGTCATATCATCGTCTTTTCTTACATGTTATGGCTTTTGTGATTATCAACCTTATTCAATAACTAAAATTTAATATGTTCGAACTTTTTTACACTTATAAAAATGGAAGTATAGCACCGTTTATAGGATAATTACTAAAATTATAAATATATGGTTCAATGCATAAAATACTGTTTATATTGAATGAGGAGTTCATATTTAAACTTGAAATTTATAAAAGATTATATAGAAAATCTCCCTAAATTTAAATTTCTAACAAAATCAGCGGGTAGAGGAGTAGAGCTGGATAATCCATCTTGTTTAATCCTATTATTAAATTCCCAGTCACAATCAGATTGACCGACGATTATGTGTGGACAAACTATAACCAAAACTGGTCAAACTCAAAAAATATATACATTAAGTTGTTGATAATACTATGTGATTTGGTTGATTGTGGAGAGATCGCAACGACAATACGAAAAGATAAAAGACTATTGTATTGTGTGATCGACAAAAATATTAACAACAAGACACGTTTCTCTCCGAACTTATGGATCTAATTCTCACACATTGACAACCAAGTAGACGGAATTTGTCACGCCTCGAGTCCGAGCCCGCGGCTGCGTGACTGCACAATGGGCTCCTATAGCAACTACTTCATATTCGTTCTGGTTTTACGAAAATGATTAACCTAAGTTGCTATAAAAGTTCATTATAAGCTCATTATAAACTCATTTTAAATCTTTAATTTTTAAGATATGAGACCAGAGTATCAAAGAATTGCTAATATCTACTCGATAAGAGAACCATATACCAGATATTACAGCTTTTGTTTCAGTAATAAAATTGACCATCCTTCCTTCTTTACGTCTCGAACAAATTTTATCCCAAGTAATGTTTCAGTCTTGCCACTGTCGATAAAGTGCGACAATAAATTCAAAATCCGTGCAAAAATTGAGACAAAACCGTTGAAAAAAGTAGCAACAAAAGCATTGGACTACAACCTTTGTCGCGGCATTACCCTATTATTGTGACCACACATATTTATTTTTAAAATTATAATATTTTTTCATTAATATAAAAACTCTCATAACATCGTTTAACAAATTAATTTTACGAGCCAAATATCTTACTCAATCCAACCTAAATCATGAAAAATGTCGTTTTTTATGCCAAAAGTATAATTTTTTTATTATAATTATGGATCTGATGCAGAGAAAAGAGATTTACTCTTTCATTTATTGTAGTGTGTGTTGTTAAATTTTGATTATTATTTTTAGTTAAAATTATTTTAGACACTCCCTATGAACTAAAACTTATACTTTTTTATTGTTAAATTATATATAATTTAAACTTGAATTTAAAATATTTTTGTGTTTATGTACAATTCATCCACAAGTACAAAATATCATATTGCAAAATTAATTTTATTTTAAACATAAAATTTGAATGATAATGTATTGAGGGGCCAATGGAATCTTGAAAGTATGAAGCCTAACATGAAGTGTTTAAACAAGATAATAACCCTAACTTGAAGTTAAGTAATAATTCTAATTAATTATTTGACAAGACAAATCTAACCAACCTACTAGAAGCAACCATCATTATATGATGCTAATGCATATTAATTACAACTAGTAATATTGGTTATTATAACAATTAAAAATTATTGTCCATATCGGGAGAATGATCGAGATAAGACATTGTAATCGATGATACACGTAAAAGTTTCGAGTTATATTATTACTACATGTAATATGTTTTGATAAAATAATAAGACGTGGTTTCTCGTTTGATATCAGAGTCAATATCATGAATTGATCATTATGAATTTCAACGCGTGCTAGTTATCATGAGGAGAGGAATGATCAATACATAATGTTTGTTTTGCCAACCGTTTAAAATATTTAAACTACATGTGTCACATATTATATAATTTTTCGCAAAACGACAATCGTTCCTTCGTAACCCACTTAAAATTTTAAAATATTATCATACCACCAAAGTAATTTCAACGAGTAAGTCTCATTGTTGTTATGACGAGCATATGTCACAATAATGTAAGTTAAATCGATATCTCCCCACATAATGGTACGTTCCTAGTAAATTATTGCTCCTCTTTAATGCAATAATTTGGAAAATTACTAATATCCCTTTAAAGGAACTTTTATAGAAGAATATTTCAGTAAATAAATTTTATATTCAATTTTTTTTAAAAAAAATATAAATTTTAAAATCATTGATAGCTTTGCAAGTCTCGCAACATATATAAGTAAGTACATGTGAATTAAAATTTGAAAGTCATGTATATATATATATATATATATATATATATATATATATATATATATATATATATATATATATATATATATATATATATATTATGTCCTTTAACATTTCAAAAATGTGTTTTACTAATATAAATTTGTTTTTTGTTGATTTTTAGTTATATTTGAACGAAAAATTGATGTAACACCAGAAAATATTGATGTGACAACGAAAAAAGCTGAAGTAACATCATAAAATTGTTGATGTGTTCGGCGCCACATTAACACTCCTGCGAAATAAGACTATAAAGACCATCAAAAAGCAAAGTTACGGGACTAACACACAATTTTGATAAGTCAGATAACAAAACAAACATGACAACCTGATGAATAATTTGATTATTTAATTTTCATTTTTTATTTGTCTATAAATTACATGTTTCGGATTTAATATGTACTAAAATAATTATTTTCATTGAATTTTATTTAATGACAACCATGTATTGTCATGTTTCATCATAATATTGAGTAAAGAGAATCAAGAGTTGGAGGCAAGTCAAAGAAACAAAATCATTTGATTGAAGTATGAAGAAATCAATGGGGTTTTTTTCCCAATCGGGTGAATTTATTCCCTACATCATCATTTACAACATCATCATCTCTTGAAAAAGAAGCATCATTGTGTTGGTGAATTGAAGACTTTGGGAAAGGCTATTGAGGGTATTACCGCCCGAGCATGATACATATTAGGATGATAATGGGTCGGGTTTACAAAAACTCGAGCCGGTTTTAACATATTTATGAAAGACCCAAGATCCATCCCAACATGTTTAAATTTAAAACTAAAATTAACACGGACCATGTATACCCGCAAACCATTAATGATTTGAAATTCATTTGCGACAATGATTTTAGCGAGGGTGGTAATTTCTGTCGCTAATCATATTAACCGTCGCTAAACAGAATTTTATTTTTGTTGTGTAAGCAAACTGCAAGGATCATTGGCACGAGAGTTGAATCGAACTTCTTGATTTGATTGGAGTAGAATGACAAATCTATTTCTTCACCTCTTATAGAATAAATCGAAATTCTGGTCGAGAATGGTTGGATCTATGAGATTAGAACAAACAATATATCTTATTCGATTAAGGTATGAATAATCAGGAATTTTTTCTTCTTTTTTACCAAAAAAAATCTGAAGTCAAGATAAATTAAGTTCATACTGATGTAATTTTTAATATTTTGTTTACCATGTTATTATATTTGTGAGAAACCAAAATTTTGGGAGTGTAATTTTTCAATATAGACATGTATAAGAATTTATTTTCGAATTATGATATTATTGTAAAAATAATAAATTCAAAAATATTAAATAATACATGGTATTCAAAAAAATTTCCAAGCCAATAAATACATGAAATTCAAAATCCAGTGCAAGATACACGATAAATTAATGCTGGATACCAACCTAATTGGAAGGAAATATCGTATACAAGATAGTTTTTCTCAACAAGAAAGCAGCTCAATATTTATGAATATGCAAAAAGTATTAACCCGGTTATGGTATCATTTTTATCCACACACATATAAAATTTACACCTTCTAAGCTCAAAATTTCGAGCTCTTCTCTCTTAAATTTTTGAGAATTTGTCCCCCGAGGTGTTGCCAAGAATCGAGTTAAAAAACTGTCAAGAGACCGCAAATCTGCCCAAGTTCTGGAATTTCGTCTCATCATATCAAACCACAGAATCCAATCTCCACCGTTCAAAATATGTTTTCATATATTAAAACAATGCCGGTGTCGACTAGCCCCGATCTCGGGGCATAATAATATTAACTATAATTGATACAAAAAATCTTTTTTTTTCTTAATGTTCATCACCCATTGACAACCTTTGACATATGTCATACAAAAGCTCAAAGTTTAAACCCTAAGCCCAAAATATCATGGGAATAGGCCCATAGCCCAAAATATTGAAAATTGGAATGGACCATTGTGTTAGTATTTATAAGAGGCACCAGAATTTACAAATTAATTCGATTTCGACCATGTAATTTTATACCATTTCAATTAAGTACCTAATTATGCGAGTTCTTATTTTTCAACAGTATTGGAAAGTCAGCTTTGGATCAACCAATTTTTGTGTTTAATTTCAAAAGTTTGCTTGCAAGGAAAATGATAGTCATTTGCTAGCTTTGTTCTCCGGGGCATATCTTAGTGAAAGGCTAGTGTGGCTTTAAGGCAGCCTAGTATTGGGTCTAATGTCTAACATATAGATATAGTTATTAAAGAGTGAGTCTCATGTGAGACCGTCTCACGGATCATAATCTGTGAGACGGGTCAACCCTACCCATATTCACAGTAAAAAGTAATACTCTTAGCATAAAAAGTAATACTTTTTCATGGGTGACCCAAATAAGAGATCCGTCTCACAAATACGACCCGTGAGACCGTCTCACAAATACGACCCGTGAGACCGTCTCATACAAGTTTTTGCCGTTATTAAATATTTCGTTGACAATTTGATAGTAAAGTTTATTGGACCGTTGTTTGACTCTCTACTCACAACTTGAACCAAATCCAACAAACTAATAGACTCTCACATGAGAGATACTACATGCAACAAATTTTTTTCCGATAATAATATCACCGCCCAAATATAAGATAATCTCGATTGTATCCATCAAACTGATTGGAAAAATTAGAAATATAAAATCGCATGTTTAAATTTTTAGGAAGAGTCGATGAAATTGAGGTGAAATGTGAAAAAAGTTTAGTTTTCTTAATAAATTGGCTTCAAAATATCATATTTCAGTCAATCTGAGAATCGCGGAAAGCTCAAGAATGACGGAAAATATTGTCCGCCTGCAGTAGCGTCTTGAGTGAGAAGTTGTCTTGGGCAATGGACGCTATGAAAATTTGCAGTGTTTGATACCATGGACAGTGGATGCTACAGAAGCTGGCCGACTCCACAAAATATTATCCAGCGTCCGCCATTGATAGTGGATTTTTGAGGTAATTTTGCAAAACTCCACCATCCACTTTTTTTTTTTTTAATAGTTATGAAAACCATTTTATTTTGTAACGAATGATGTGATTTGATAACAGATTTCATGAACTTGAAATGACATGTATCATGGATGTGTTTTGAATATATCATAATCAGTACTATTGCATCTACATGGATTGAGAAGATATTAATTTGAAATCCAACAAGTATAAATTCATTCAAACAATCAAATAGATTTAAAATCCATAAATTTGAAATTCATAACTTCAAATCATTTCATCGAAGCATAAGCTGAAAGGATTTGAAAGATAGTCAAAATCCCAGCAGGGCATGAGTTCCAGAAATTGACAAGGAAATTAGAATCACTAGTCTTATCATGCAATTTTGAGAATTAAGACAAAATGAACTGTATTGTTCGACTCTTGTGGACTGACAATACGGTGCCCGACCGTATGCTCAATTATTATAGATTTTTTTACCTTAAAATTGAGAACATAAAATTATATTTTGATTATGTTTATTATGAGACGACTAGATGTATATTTAAAGTCAAAAATATTATTTTTGACATAAAAATAATATAAAAACTAATGTGAGACGGTCTCACGAGTTAATTTTGTGAGATCAATATTCTATTTGAATCATACATAAAAAAATATTATTTTTATGTCAAAAATATTACTTTTTATTATAAATATAAGCATGGTTGACTTGTCGCACGAGTAAAATTTATGAGATTATTTCACAACATATCTATTCATGGACAAGATCAAATTTGATATATGTTTCATAAAATTGACGACTAATATTTTTTGTTAAAAAATTTGTCTAATTTTTATTTTTTTAAAACTTCAAAACAAAGACTTCTATTTGGGGGATAAAACTCAAAACGTGAAGCAAACACGCCCTAACTCGAAATTACCTTGAAATTTCTCTCCAAAGTTGAACAACACAGCACTTCGGGGCTTTTCCGATTAATTTTTTTTATCTTCTCCAATGGCTGCTCCATACAGATCCAGGTAATTTCTTACGGAATTTTCAGATAAATTGCAGATGTTAGTATCAATTGTGTGTCTTGTAAAGGAATTCATGCGTTTTTTTTCTGTATTCGGCCTGATCGATCGTCTGTGATTGATGACAGAGAAGGGTTGAGCACGAGGCCGGCAGCATTCGGTGGTAATTCCGATGAGATTCAGCTTCGGATTGATCCGATGCATGGTGACTTTGATGATGAGGTCACTGGTCTTCGCAAGCAAGTTCGACGACTGCGAGATGTAAAGTTTTAGAATTCGTTATTATGTTATAAGATGAAAATCGTGATTTTTTTAGCAATCTAGGATTCTTAATGGAGTTTGTGGTTTTGTTGAGGCGTTTATGATGTTTTGCAACCATGAATTTTGCATCCATATCAAAATTATTCCATCTAGACAGACAAAGAGTTGGGATTGTTCTGTTTTGTTGATCCTATCAATATTTCTTTATGAAATTCACTTGTCGGTTGATTCTTTATCTCCCTTTTGTTTTTATAAGGTAAAAGAATTGTGAATCAGATGTGCTTTTAGGATTGTCTTTGAGTTACTTATTAAGGTCATTTGTAGCTATAGTTTAAGACCAGTCATGTACTGAAAACAAGCCGACTCAGGGGTGAGAGTGGTAGTCATCCATAATTAAAGGCAAATTCAAATCTTATTTAAGCTTTTTGAAAAAAATGAGGTATTGGCATCAAAATGTTTGTCATTTTGTCAATTGATATCAGCCTTACATAACTGTACTGAAACAGTGGTGTGATCCTTCAACTAGACACTTTACAGCCCATGATCGTATGAAGAAGACGGCTGCAAATTGATGAAAAAGATCTGGAATTGTAGCTATCTATTGGATCATACCTCTTAAAAATTAGCCATTACTTTCGGATAAGCTTAATACACAATCATGCATTAATCCTTACATTTTCTGGTTCTTGCATTATAAATTACGGAAACTGGCCTTTTAAAAATATTGTTGATTGATATTACATCCTAGATCGTGCTCCATGCTCTAAATTTTATGATATTTGCATTTGGGTTGGACTCTCTGTTCATATTGTTTCTTAATAAAATGTTGCAGGTAGCTCAAGAAATTGAAACTGAAGCAAAGTTCCAAAATGATTTCCTCAATCAGCTGGTACTCCGCAAACCAAACACACTGTATTTTATTAGATTGATTCAAACATTTGATGGAATTGGATTTTATATATGCACTTGTAAGAAAAAAGAATTGACACGCGTTTCTGTGAGAGTTTAAATTAATTTATTATGGCCTTTTCTTTTCAAAAAGATGCTTCTGCACCATGCAAATAAATGCTTTGAAGGCCAGAGTAAGACACACAATCCTATTGATACCACTTGTGTGAGATTTCGTAGTTCTTTTGACAAACAGAACTTGATTCTGTGTGTTGAGAAAACTATAGAATATTGAAAATTGATTTCATTTGGCCGATGCTCCACTTTCTGAGGGGCACAATGAAGATGAAATACATATAACCAGTGGCAAAACCTGAGCATATGACTAAGTCTTGTATGATGATTATCTACAATCCATCAACTATTCTTTCCTCTTCTTTTTTGCCTATGTACCCAACAAAACGATATTGTCACTTTCATTATTCTTATGAACAGCCTATACTCATCAGTAGATTTACATTCACAGACCAATCCTTCTGCTACTTGCAATCAGATTTAATATGATATCAAACTTTGCAGAGAAATAATCCTCTCACCTAGTTGTTTTGTTTGTGCAGCAAATGACACTACTCAAAGCTCAGGCAGGGGTGAAAAACAACATGAGAAGATTGAACAAGAGCATCATAAGAGAAGGATCAAGCCACATCATGCATGTTATCCTATTTGCGCTGCTTTGTTTTTTCATTGTCTACCTGTGGTCCAAATTTTCACGAAGATAGAGCGACACATGAATGTCGTGTTCGTCCTATAACTATGAAGTTGGGGCGGGTGCTGAAATTGTTATCGGCACACTAGTAAAATCAGTGTAAGCTTCTTGTAAATATCGGTGGCACATCTGAGGAGTTACCGACAAGTACTTTGGATCATGCATGTTACAATTTCATAAAATAGCGCCTTGATGCATCTTCTTTTTCTAATCTAAGCGTGTCTGGTAGGTCTTAGGCCATTTTTTTCGATTAATTACTTGAGAGAGGACTTGGTCGAGATTAAAGATGTGGTCTAACGAATTTGAAATTTTGAATATTTTTATTTAATGAGACAACCGTTGCTGTTGCTAATGAGGTCAATGGGTCAGGCTAACCACCATAGCTATGTGGCAATAAGAAATATACGATAGCGCCACGACCCCTGTCGAAGCGATCAAGTGTTAACTATATTATTTTCTGTTTGCTATACCGAGAGATCTACTCTTTGTTTGACACTAAAGACTGTTCTGGTCAAATAAATGATTTTCGATGAGAAATTTGTGTACTTTCACTCTCCATCTCATCATGTTTGGTAAATGGAGAGTAGATTTTCCGACGTACCAGTCGGATTCCATTAATTATAAGTTCAGAACGTGAAAATAATCTGTTAGAACAATGAAAAACTATTTTCTCAGATTAAATACTCTCTGTACGAATCTCTTCATCATAATTTCTAAATCTGTCCTGTTCATGTTCATGCATGGTTTTAGACCTAGGATGATCGCTTATCGTTCTATTAAAGTTTTAGCTTATTGATCGCGATAATGTTTTAATTTCAATCTTTTAAGTTATAGAGCAATTCAATCTTTACGTTTCAATAGCTTTCTCAATAGGATGAAATTATTGTAACCTAATAATTATCTCTCAATAATTGCACTTCTTGCAAATTATGATGATTGAACATATGAACTTAATTGGTGTGATATTAATCGTAAAATCAAGTGTTTGCTGTTTTTATCAAAAAACTATCACCAGAAATAATGGTATAATTCTCAACTTTTAAACCATAACTATTTCTACCCTAAGATTAGAATTTCAAAACGGATGGTGCCGTTGGAATATCGATAAATTCAAATATTTTATATTTAGTTGAGGACTTGTAGTCAACATGCATGATATATTGGCTACTTTTACGCAATTAGAATAATAGTTAATCTTGGTTGAAAATGATCCAAGCTAGCAAATATACCCTTCTCAAAAAGCTGCTGAAAGGGCATATTGGAATTCTAACTAATAAACTTTTGAGTAGGTCATAAGTCGGTCTTACAGATCTTTATTCGTGAGACATGTTAATTATGTCTATATTTAAAATAAAAATTAATATATTTGACATAAAAAATAATATTTTTTCGTGGGTGACCCATATAGTTTTAAAATTCAATCTCATCTTTAGTGTACTTTAAAAATTTTAGATTGTTCATCACTCATAATAAAAAAATATGAAAAATCATTAATTTAAAAATAAAAAAAATATATTTTAGAAAATAAAAAAAAATTAATCAATAAAATTATATAATGATGATATAAATGTAATTTAAAATAATATTTTACCAAATCAATTAAAAGTTCACACAAACTTTTGTAAGACAGTCATACGAGTCAATTTTGTGATACACGACTCTTATTTAAGTCACTTACGAAAAATATTATTTTATATGTCAAAAGTATTATTTATTATTGTAAATTAATATAATCAGTGTTGACCTGTATAACGGATAAAGATTTTATCCATGAAATCATCACACAAAATATCTATTATTAAAAGTTAGTCGGTATATGAGCCGGAACCTCAACTTTAATTAATAGTAAGATATATAGGTTTATTTTTTATTTTTTTGTTTTTCCGCACATATTAATAAAATAATTGCAAAAGAAATTTCACATTCAAATCTTATTTAATTCATTCAAAAAATAAATTCACGTTTTGTAAGACTTAGTTAATTAATAAGATATATGAGCATAAGATAGAAACATGCTAAAGCAAAAGTATATTTATTTACCAACCTTTAAAAAAATATTCGCTTAGAAACTAAGATTCTTTTACCTAATAATCTATAGAAGTATCGTCATTGTAAGAAAGTTGAATTTCACTGTGTCTTAATTAGACTAGGTCTTAGATTCTTTCACCTGATATAATCAATGGAATCAGGGACAGGGACGGAGCCAGTATTTCAAAAAATTTAGAGGCGGGCAAAAACGAATATTAGAAGGGAAGATGAACAAATATAATTAATTTTAGATCCCTAATCAATGAAATTTTTTTTAAAAAAATTTGAGGGAAACGATCTCACTCACCGTCCCTTCGGCCCCGTCGCTGTATGGAATTGAAGAATTGACCAATGAAATCACACATTCTCTCGTCTTAGATTCTTTGAACTGATAATCTATGGAGTTGAAGTGTTGTCCAATAATGTCACACATTCTCTAATGTAGACTAAACAGATAGATATACTACAACATAGGAAAGAAAATCAAGTCACACAACATATATGTATCTAACCTTTTGACAAAAATATATATTATTTTATAGTGCTAAGAATATAATATTATTTTATATGGGGAGATCATGTAGGTCGATCATGTGATCCATATTTTAGTGAAGTTATTTATTTATAAAACATACATTTTCATAGGGAAAATTATATTTTTTGTCATGTAAATTGCATTTTTTTTTATTTTTTTCGGTCAATTTACAGTCTTAGTATAATAATTTGCACTTCCTTTTCTATTTTGGTCATTTTCGTCGAATTACCGACGTGATATTAGAAAATACTAACATAATGACTGATATTGATGATGTGTCTGATGCCACGTTAACAGTGAATCATTATTATTTTTATATTAAGTGGAGTATATGAACAACAAAAATTATAATGTTAATAACGTTTAAGTTAATGATAATAAATTTTAAAAATATTTAGACTTCGTTAGAACAATTACTTTAAAGACTTTTTAGTGTTTCACAAGTAAAAAAAAAACTTAAAGTATTTGCTTGAATAAGATTTTTTTGAAAAATATTTTTTAAAAATGTTCTCCAAGCGTAATTTTTAAATAACAATTGAGTGATGTTTTTTTTATGTTTTTAGAAATAGAGATAAAAATGAAAATCAAAACATATTATTTTTTCAATGTAAAAACGTTTTTATAGAATATAGACATTCAAATGCATATTTGCTCTTAAAAACAACTTTTAAAACAGTTTATAAAAATTTGCAAAAAACACTTTTATAATAAGTATTAATATGGGTGGTATACAGTATCGTACCGTATATGCCATATACCGAAAATTATATATTGTATACCGTGCAAAAAATTACGGTATAAGAAAATTTATACCGATCGTTATAACGAAAATTTTGGTACATATAACTAGCATACCCCACTGCGAGTTGTACCGAAATTGTATGATATACCGAAAATTTCGATACGGTATCGGTATATATCGTTTTATATTGGAAAAACTTTATATTTTTAAAATTTTATAAATTTATTGTTTTAAAATATTATATATTTTAAAAAAATTTATATATTTTTTCAGTATTACGGTATATACCGAAATTTTCAAATTGCATACCGTTATCGTACCGAAAAATTCGGTATTGTTACCGTACAGTATCAAAATATTCATTATACCGAAAATTCGGTATTTTTTCAGTACGGTAATCTCGATATACCGAAATTCAGTATTTTTTCCCACCCCTATTAACGTATCATTTGAAATCTTCGCTCAAATTCCTCGTTAATCACGAGAGTCTTGCATCCAAGCTAAATAATGTCCGGGACCAGATTATAATGTAACATATAATTTTGAATAAAATCTGTACAAGAATGTGCAAATTCTCCCCCTTTGTGGATGGGAAGATGCCACTGCAAAAGCAAGAGATATTGCTGCAAATTAACAGAATATATTCATGCACCAGCCCACTTTTTTTGACCAAAACCCCCCAAAAAAATATAATTTATAAGAAAACATACAAGGAATGGATTATAATCAAATCATATTGCATGGTTGTGTGTACCGAATCACGCATGTTCAGATTCTACAGGAATGAATTGCATTAAATTGGATATATGGTAGATGATAAAGCTTCTGTTTCTTGATTTTTTTGACTTTTTGCTGCATCAATATTGATCCTTTTCAATCCCTGTTAGAAAATTTTCATGTCCAATTTGTAAAATAAATAGATATGTTCTTCAATCCACTCCACTTGAATAATATTTTATATGCACGAGATGACATTGAGTACTAAAAAATGAGTGGAGTTCAATTTCGAGTACACAAAGTTAAGAGTGCATCAAAACGATCGGTATTAGAGAACGAATCGAATGCCAACCATTAACTGAACAAAATCAAATACAAACAGCAATCAAATATATAATGATTGAATGATATTTTTGGTGAGATTGTTGAAGAAACTATATTGGTTATTCTGATTACACATAAGCTCATAGTGTCTATAGTACCCTTTTGAAATGTACAAGAATGCAAAAGAATGAGTTGGCCTTGTGTACTCAATACTTCTTATAACTAGGAGAATAGTTTTTTTTTTTAAATAAAAAATACACCATTTTTACTTCGATCACGCGTAATTAAACATTTAAACTATTTTTGTCAGTCGGCATATTTCGACTTTCTTAACTAAAACGATAATGTTATAAAATCAAGATTACTAAGTAATCTGCAAGATATATAATTATCCCATCTAGTTTCAAAAATTTCATAATATGACTGAAAAAATTAAAGTATGAGAAGATTTTTTTTGGGGTGATCATTGCATGAGAAATAGGGCAAATGAAGGGGGGAAATGTGAGACATCACCCACAGATATCATGAAATTATTAGATGCAGTGTCACAATCATCTTTTCTAGTGTACCTCTCATTTATTAGCTTTGTCTTTTCCCTTTCATTCCTTCTCCAACCACTAAATGCTCTTTGCCTTCCTCTCCTCTCATTCCATAGTTTTCTACTGATTTTTTTAGTGGGGCAATCCGATTTTTTCCCATTAGGGTTTGCCCCATCAATGAGGCAATTATAAGTCTCTCTGTGCAGTTCTTCCCCTCACTGTTGCTGCAGTTTCAACTTCCAAAGAGGCAGGCAAGCAAGAAAAACAACAGTTTTTTTCTTGGAAGAGCTAGCTAAGGAAAAGCTAAAGGTAGTTCCCTTTTTGTAGCTTTCCTTTAATTTTTTTTTCTTCACCTGATCAGAGAAATACTCCACTCTACAGGTAAATTCAGGAGCCCTTTTGCTGCTTTTCTGAGATAGTTTCACTTTATTGTGCTAATAGTTTAAGTCTCTGTGGATCATGTATTGTGGGAAAAACAAGAAAGTACCTCTGAGTGCCAGTTTCTTGATCTAGGGTTTTCACTGGTTTTTCCAGTGATTACCTCACACGAATCTTGATTCCGTACTGTTAATTATATACCACCTGTGACAAGATATCTGTTTAGTAAATTTTCAGCAGTCCCACTTCAAGAAAAGGTTCAAAACTCAATCATGGCTAACACAGTTTGATTTCTCAATATTTCTTATTCTTTTTTTTTTCCTTCCTATTTTGGGTGTTTAAGAGGGTGAGAGATGTGAAAGACAAGAAAATTTTACATTAACTTAGGATAAATAATTTTGCATATATTATTGTCTCTTCACTATGAAATCTTGTATCAGTTAATTTGAGTGATTAAAATTTTGAAACCAAAGAGTTGTACTATTGGGGAAACAATGATTTAACCCTCCAGATATGAAAATAATTTCCAGTACATGAAGTAGGCAAGGATTGATGTTTAACTGTTGAACAAGTAGTCAAATAGTTGAAATGAAGACTTGTTTGAACTGTTAGAGCACTAACAGGACATGCAAATTTAATCTCAGTATGTACGAAACTAGTATAATTGCAAATGATTAAAAAAATTCAGCAGCAGCTTGACGCATAATTCCAAACAGAAGCCAGGAAACATGCTGAGAATTTGAGTGCAATTATTTCAGCAGTTTAATTAAAGTCAAATCACAAGAAAAAATTAAGATGGCAAAAAGAGAACTAGAGGCAAATAAATAAAGGCACTCCGTGTAATTTCAAGATTTTACTTGGCATTTTCTTGATTCTTGCAGAGGAGAATAAACCAATGGCTTCATCAAGTTCGTACAACTCTCCCTGCGCGGCCTGCAAGTTCCTGAGGCGAAAATGCATGCCGGGCTGCATCTTCGCTCCTTACTTCCCTCCGGAAGAGCCCCAGAAATTCGCCAACGTTCACAAAATCTTCGGAGCAAGCAACGTGACCAAGCTCCTCAACGAGCTCCTCCCCCACCAACGTGAGGATGCAGTGAATTCCCTCGCCTATGAGGCCGAGGCTCGTGTCAGGGACCCCGTTTACGGCTGCGTCGGCGCCATCTCCTTCCTTCAGAGACAGGTCGAACGCCTGCAGAAGGAACTCGACGCCGCCAATGCCGATTTGATCCGTTTCGCCTGCAACGAGATCCCGGCAGCCGGCCTGCAGCCCACCACTCCGAATCTGATCCAAACGAACGCACCTCCCCGCCACCGTGCCGTGGAGTACAACAGGCCAAGAATCGAGGGAAACGGTGGTGGGTTTTATCAAACACCAAATTTCCCATATGCCTATCCACTTCCATGGAATGATAATTATAACCCTCAAGGAGGAGGGCTTGATGGAAATTTTTGAAAAAAGGCTAAACAAAAATTTAAGGCCATTTGAAGGGCAAAAGATCACATTAGGGTTTGTGTCACTCTAGAGAAATGGCTGCAACAGCAAATGGTATGCATTTTTATCTATACATTTCCATGGCTTCTAGCTAGTAGTTTATAGCCTCACATGCTTTCTTCTAGCTACTGGCCTGTTACTCTTTTAAAAAACATTATTATTATTATTATTATTATTATTTGGTGGTTTTTAATAACTGTATCGCACTGTTATTTAGCAGCCAGAAACCAAGATTTAATCAGTTGTTAAGTGTATATTTTTGAGGACTTGTTTGGTTCCAGTTTGAGGATCTGATTGTGTGGGATTGTTGATTCTTGATTGAGAATAAAGAAAGTGTTTTTTTTTTTTTGTCTGCAGTTCATTGTTTATATAATTATCAGTTGATCGACGACTTGTTTGGTTCCAGTTCTGCATTCTCTATCAAGTTATATAAAAGCATTCTTCATTTTCACTTGACCTCAAAAGTTCTCCTAATACCCATATTCTCCATTCACACAAGTCAAACCAGATATATATATATATATATATATATAATTTTTGAATAAAGGGTTTTCACGAGGAAAATTAATTTTTTTGGTCTACTAACTCGTCACAGATTTTAGTCTATTATCCGTATGTATAGAGAAAAACAAAAAGAAACCATATAAAATCATTAGTTCCATAATTTCAATTAGTAGTTTTAGATCGACAGAAGGCTTAGTTTCTTCCACTTTTTAGCACCAGATTATAGCATACATCGCAGTATATATCTTATCTCAGTTTCCAGCTTGTGAACCTCAGTACCTTTGCTTCAGGCTTTCAGAAATAGTGCATAGAAACAGATCTTTCTTACATTGGATCCATAAAGGTAGTCACCCTTTTGTACACATTTCCAATTTACTCACACACACACACACACACACACATATACACACATATGCATACATATTAAATAAAGTTGGAATACATATTCCCATTAATTCCAACCCCACATAAAAGTAACAAATTCTGTGAACTAATGTAGATGGGCCATATTCTTTCTTGGAGCAAGATTAGGGTTAGGGTTATAATATATTTACTTACTCTATTCAAGTATGTTGTTCTAAAATATTACCTTCATCTTTCACTGGAGGAAAGATGTTAATAATGTTCTTGATCAATATTCGATAGATATGTGAACCCGATATCCTCGACAATAAACCTATTATATTGGAATTTCCAGTCTCCGCCCTTCCACCACCTCTACTCCCATTAAATTCACTATATATGCTCAAAAAAATTAACTTCAAAGATGATAGACATACTAAATATCTATCGATGACCCTAAATTTTTTAGTTAATTACTTTAACCCAACAAATCATTGAATATTACATGCCCTATATATATATAATATAAACAAAGGAATATATATATATATATATATATAATGTGACTGAATCTTTGTCAAATCATAATATGATCATCAGGTATCAAATAACTAAAAAGAACTCAAAGAATTTGAACCCACACGAGTGGTGTTGGTGCACACGAGTTTCGCAGTATGTATGTGTGTATGTATAGTTTAGCAGTGTAAAGGCTGAAATCCTATCATTTCACACCATAAAACACAAAGAGGTCTGTGTCAGAAATTGGGAACTGTTCGAAACCCTGTTTTTCTCTGCAGTTACATCTTGTCTATCATTCTCCAATTCATCGTTTTCTCGAGATAAACAACATATTTATCTGCCTTAGGCTTACACTCATATTGTCAGTCATTATTATAATATAATTTCATTTATACAATAACTAGTAAGATAGGTGTTGTTTATTGATTTATATTTATAAAATAAGTTCATCTGATGTATTATATATATATATATTTTGAAAAATAATATTTTTTAAGGATAAAATCGGATAGAAAATATGTCTAATAAAATTGACTCAGCATACATCTAATTGATGTTTTGCATAAATAGAATAGATTTTTCGAGAAAAAATTAGCATTTTGGTTCAACATTCTTGTCTATTTTGTGATTTTGATCAAATATGTTATAGGATTTCGGTTTTATTTCGTTGAATTTCATTTTTCAATTTTGATAATTTTTCGAAATATCATGAATGTGACGTTGACGTGATGTGACACCAACATAACGTACAATTTTGATGATTTTTCCAACGTAGCGCTGATATAATCATGATATACACCAATATAGCAACATGTGCAGTTTTGATAATTTTTCTAATATAATGTTGATCCGATGCTGACATGACACTAATACAATACTTACGTTTTACAGCATGGTAGCAACACTTCTGTGGGGAAAATGACTGAAATTGTTACCAATTTCGACAACGTAAAAAACCAAAATTGATAACATAAATAAACAAAATGAAAATTACAATTCATTCTTATTTTGCTGCAAATCATTTAATAATTTACCAACAATTAAATATAATGTTTCTAAATTAATAAGATTTTGTTAAAAAATACTATGAAGAAATTTAACATTAAATATTCATTTATATCATCCCTGAATCATATAATGGCAACACTACAGAAATCATTTTGTGTGTGTATATATTTATAACTATTGTTTGCTGAGTAGGTTTTTTGTGAGACGGTTTCACGAATCTTTATCTGTGAGACATGTCAACTCTACCGATATTCTCAAAAATAATAATTTTTCATGGATTACCCAAATAAGAGACACGTCTCATAAAATACGACTGGTGAGACCGTCTCACACAAGTTTTTGTATTGCTTCAAGTAGTAAAAAAACATTAAAAATTGGGGAAAAAACAGATTGTAAATAATTGATCAGAAAGGTGCTTCTATATATAATTCAACCCAAATCGAGTTCAAATTAATCTAAACTAAATATCACTCCAAAAACGAGTAATTCACATTTACTTCCCCAACACTTTTTGTATTTAACACTAACATTCTTTTATCAAGTATAAAAATTATAAATTCTAAAGAGATATAAACGTCAAATACGTAAAATATAAGAGAGATGACTAATATAAATGATCTCTCAAAAAACCGAAAATCTAAACATAAAAGATACGAGAGACTCACACCATTCAATTGTTTCGGGGAGACATGCAAAATGAGAATTAATTTTGTGAAACAAAAACTAAACTTTCATTAATTATGAGAACATCCTATTCTGGCTCTTCCAATTTAATTCATTTTCATAATTAGTAATTTATAAATTGTAATTAGCCTTAATGACGGTGTTAATTATATTTAAATATTATTAAAACAGAATATAAAAAAATATGTACAGTTTTTTTTTTTTTTTGAGGGGAAAAATATGTACAGTTGAAAGCAGAGGGGAATGGGGGGATTCTGATTAAATGTTGGATACTTAGATGACAAAGAATACAAAGAAAACAGTAATATTAAATTCAAGAATCCATCAAACACATCAATCATGCAAGACGTGCTAAAGAAGCAAAGACCCAGTTGAGAACTGACAATTTCTCAGACTTTTTTCAATTTTTATTTCCATATAATATAATATATTTTTTATATAAATAATCAAATTAATTATTGTTTTGCATCTTGCTGTAATTCTAAATTTAATATATATATATATATATACACACATTTATAAAAGAGCGTATAATCAGACAACAGGGACGGATCCAGGAATAAGAGTTGGGGTGGGCTTGAACTCAATATGATAAGTTATATATTATTAAAAGAAAAGTACATTATATCGTTCAACGAAGTTGTGCCTTACGGGATTTTAAAACATAAAATTCATCAATAATAGAATTTACATCAATATGTTTAGCTAAATCTCGTTCAATATAGAGTGTCAAACAATCGGCAAGAAAGTCATCCTCCATTTTATTGCGAAGTGCCGTCTTCACATGCTTCATTGCTGAAAAAGCCCGTTCAATAGTGGCAGTAGACACAGATAATGTCAAAACAAGATGAATCAATCTAGTCAACATAACATAAACACTTGACCGTCCACTCTCGGTCAATTGCTGACACAACTCAACAAGTGTAGAAACCTTTAAATTCTGCATCACATCGAGTTTATAAATGTATCAATTCATACTTCAAAACAACAATTTCTTGATCTGTGAAATCTCCAGGATAAAACTTCTTCGCAAGCTTGCAAATATCATCACTGTTAAATGAGTCAAATGAATTTTTAGGATCTAAAGCAGACAAGAACCAGAGGGGGTGACATTTACATTCCAACATAGGAACATACATATCAAAATTTGATGTTTTTAGATATTTTCATATCTCTTTTCGATATTAAGTATCAGTCAAAATTTTGTAATTATTTTTTATGATATTGTACATGGATTAGACTTATTTTTTATTCTGAAAATATATATTTTTTATTATTGTTATAGTAGTCGTTATTCATTGATATATACTGGATAAATATTTGGGTTGAACGTAGCAACCTCAAAATATCTCTTGTTACATATATTATTGTATATTAAACTTGAGTGATACATTTTTTTTTGGTTAGATTTGATGCATTTTGATTATCTAAAATATTGGATAATAAGTGCGATAACATAAGAATAAAATATGGCTAAATAATGTACAAATATGAATAATTTATTGCTTGATATGTTTTTAACTTGCATAGTTATTGTGTGTTTGCTAATTTATAATTATTGAGTGCAATAGTTGTTCCTGCATAGTAGATCAATCGAAACGTGACGTTTGAGTTATTGTACAATTTAATGAATTTTACCTGCACCGTTAGCATCAACTATATTTTTTGGCAAAACAACAAGTGTTTGGTGCTACAATTTATATCAGAATCAAGGTCACGAATATTATAGGGGATACAATTATTGATAGAAAAATTGTTGGAGTGAATAATTCTCTGCTGATTAGAGAAATCGAAACTTGGTGCTTGAGTTTTTTGTATGATTTAAAACGACAAACGTTTGAATCGTACAATAATATATTAAATGTCCTTACAAAATTTAAATCAACTATGATTATCAAATGATATTATTGTAAAATTACATTCATATCATAGTTATCATATGTTAATCATACGGATAGAGAGAGATCTCCAATGTAACTCATATATAATGTCATCACACGTCAATTGATGAAATTGAGATTACTCAAATATAGACACGAATAAAAATTTATTAATTTATCATCTCACTTTCATCAAACGCACCAAACGGTATCTTACAATATTATATTATTGGTCAATACAAAATTATTATTGGTGCATGCATCTGCCTTAGCCCCACCAACATTTTCTTCACATTCTTGGATTTGTTTCTTTAGGTTTGGATGTTTTTGGCACTAGAATTCCTTGCTCACGCCACCCCCTTTCTCCTATAATTTTATAAGCTCATGCATGAATACCTCTCATTTTTTATATTATCAAATAATTAATATATATATATAACTTAATTATTATAGAATAATGCTAAATGTACAATCAATATATCGTTACAACGATATTTACAATCATTATATCGCGATATTTGACTATTATATCGTGAGATTTTGTATTCAATATATAGTAAGATTTTGACAAATTGAATTTTGTATGAATTTTTTGTGTTGTAAAAATTGATGTACAAATATCGATGTATATGTAGCATCACTCTCTTTTTTATATAAAAATTGAATGTCCCACTAATCTTATATAATTACATAAAAATTAAAAAGTAGATGTGAAGTGTTCTAGAATTAATAATCAAGTGGAGATTTCTCCAATGATGGCTTAATTATAAGATCCATCAAGAACAAATAATAAGCTATTCATTTAATAATTAAAATATAAATCAAGATTTTCACAAACTCGTTTGCGCCGAAGGAATAATGAAAAGCTTCAAGATCTTACGACTTTATGTATGGTGATAAAGTTATTTAACAAAGAAGAAATAAAATATAGCTAGCTAGCTAGTGACAATTTGTTTCTAAATTTTCAAAGTCGATGTTGCGTGTGGTGTGTTAAAGAAAAATATTTCTTAAGAAATGATGAACAAATAAAATAGAAGAAATTGTAATTTTTAATCTCGTATATATATTTATCTTTTTGCAATTTTTGTTTTCTATATTGTTAGATTTCAATCTTAGTTCGATATCTTTCTTTTGTTTTTGCTTTTTTTTTTTTTTGCAATTTTAATCGTTTTTCTAATGTATAGTTCTTATAGATAGCACCTGATCATGTGGTGTTGTGACGTTGACTTGATACTAACGTGTACAATATGTCACATGAATCCCGATGAAAAGTGTTAAAAACTTAAAGAAATTGAACTAATACCAGATTTTAGGTAATTAAAATCATAAAAAGCAAACAAGTATGATCAAAATTAAAATTTTCCAAATTATATATTAGAGAAAACTGTAATATTAGTCTGTATATATATTCTTCTATCAGCGATTTTGATATTTCATGTTGTCAAATATCATTTTTTGGTCCATTATCTATGTTATACTTACAATTCTAGCCTTTTTAGGCATGGTGCTGATGTGCGACACCTATGAGACTCTGACATGACGCTGATGCATGTAGTGTTACATAAGTACTTTCAATGAAAAATAATTACAATTTCCAAAAATTAAAAAATATATTACTAAATTGAAATTAGAAAAT
This sequence comes from Primulina eburnea, assembly GCF_022965805.1. Lineage (NCBI taxonomy): Eukaryota > Viridiplantae > Streptophyta > Magnoliopsida > Lamiales > Gesneriaceae > Primulina > Primulina eburnea. Next base: position 28,706,294 of record NC_133118.1, read on the forward strand.
ATAGATGACAGAGACAGAGCCACTATTGGGCTAGGATGGGCTACGGCCCTACCCAATTTTTTTAAAATATTAATTTTAATTTTTGAGTTTTTTTTTACTCCTACTTTATTTTGAATATTTGTTTAGCCATACTTTAGTGATGCAAATATGGGGAATTCTTTTAAATTGTGAGAAGTTTTTAAATGATTTTCTAAAAATACTTATAATCAGATATGACTTTGTCGCATTCTGGTCAAAGGGTTGAATGACTTAATATAAGTTATAAAATTAACTTTAAGTTTCAAATATATTTTTTAGACCATTTTTACATTAATATAAAAATATATTAAATTGAGCTATATTTATTTTATTTATATTAATACTAAAATTTTTATAGAATTTTAAATTTTTAGTATGAATTAGTGTATATTTGTACGGATTAACCTTTTAGCTTTTTCAAAATTTCGATGTACATCATAGTATATGTGTTATTTTATGATTTATCAATTATTATAATTTCGAATAAAATTGTTTGAATGATGTACCAAGATTTTTGCTTCATAGTAATTATTTGATGTTTGTCTATGTCCAAACTGCATGTATTAATTTTTTTTTAATTGTTGACTTTAAAAACTAATGTGAACTTGTTTTGCATTTGACATGAATGATTCCTAAGACTAAAAAAAATAGAAAAAATCGGTTTTATTCAAGATAAAGGACAAATACAATTCAGTCGATCTTTGGGTGAGCAAAATATTGCTTTCAACAAAAATAACCAAACAAAGTGAATTAATTTTAAAAATTGGTTTAATTTATTTGGAAGTTCGATTTAGTTTTTTAAAACATCGGTTAGTTCAGTTTGGTTTTATGTTTTAATATAAAACTTCAGTTAACCAAACAAACTGAAATTTTATAAAAATAATTAATATACTATTTAATTTTTATTTTTTAATATAAAACTTCAGTTAACTTTCTAATAAAATTTTATTGGACAATAGAACCAGACTTAAAAAATATTTTTTTAATAAATAAAATTTAAATTTACTTAATTTGATTTTATATTGCATTTTTTAATTAAAACCTGATTTTTTTAAAAAAAAAAAGATAAAAGTTCGGGCTGATTTGCTCTGTTTTATAGTAAGGTTCGTTCGGTTTGATTTGTCGAAAAAAAGTTCAGTTGATTTGATTTTAAAAATTTCGGTTCAATTTTAACCGAATACTCATCCATATTAGTGTCTAACCCGGGACAGACCGTCTCATATATTTTCGAATCCTAACTCCGCCTCTGACAGAAAATTAAAATAACAAATAAACAAACATATATAACAAAAATACCAGTTTTGATAAATATATTATGATTTACAAGTTAACGTTTACAAACCGACTAAACAAACCACCTTATTTCCACTAATATAATTATATCCTTTCTTCATATCATTTGAAATTATATGCACATCAATTATAGCATTAATACTCCTAAATCAATTAATTTGAATTAGTAATTCACATGCTAATTGGTGCTTTAGGAAAAGGCTAGGCACTTGAAAAGTTATTTATTTCATATGTAGATTCTAGCTAGGTTGACTCATCTACCAATAAAATTGTATTACATACTTTTTATTTATGGTAAAGAGATTCTCTCGCATGATGTTACTAATCATGTTGCTCATGATTACCTCCATTAGTTTAATTTATTTTTTTTTCCTTTTTCATTATGGAAAAAGCAAAAAAAAAAAAAAAGGCCAAGATTATGGGCTTTAATTTATATAATCTTGCATTTTATTAGAAAATATATAGGTTTCAATTTTTTGGAAGAGATTCAAAGTTCTTAAATGTATGGCACAAGTAATGAATTTGGAGAAGTAAAATAGAACTAGATGAAAGAAAAAAGATATAATATGAAGTTTTATCGAAAATAAATTCGAGAGTACCAAATTACATAAACAAAAATCGAAAAACGCCCTAATTTGCATATGAAGTTAGCAAGTCGATGTCAGGTTATAAATAATCTGATATCAAGATCTCAAGCTTATAAACGAAGTTTTAAATTTGACGCACAATTGTAACAAACTCTTTTCGACTAAATATGCAGACAGATAGTCCCTCAGTTTGGCTCGAAGTTACCAACAAATTGAAGATATGATTTGAGAATTGTTGTTTGAGAGTAAAATAGTCTCACGAATTTATTTGGGCTCCCATAAAAGTTGTAGTGGGCCATTTGTTTTCTTGTCAGCCCAATTGTAGTATCAAGTCATATTACAATGAATTTATTTGGGCTCCAAGGAAAGTTGTGGTAGGCCGTTTATTTTCTATCAGCCCAATTGGCGGATCGAGCCATATTTGTGGTTTGGCAACTCAATTATGGCCCAAAGGTGCCTATATCGATAATCTTCAATCAGCTCTACTTTGGGTGTTCAATGATTTACGAAGACTTCCAACTTGTGAGAGTAACACTGTAGAATATAAGTTTTATAATCAGAAAATGAAACCAACTCCCTTTTGAGAAAGAAGAAGAAGTTCAAAATGAATGCAAATTTTCTTCCATTTTTTTTATTATCTCAATGTTCATGTTACACTGTTTCTCATTGTGATAATTCATTCAAATAAATTGATATTTGAGTAACAAATCTCGAAAATGTGACCAACAGACACCTTTAAGTGCCTCTCTTGCGGCCTTGGAAAATTCTTGGGCATAGAGAGGGTGCTTAAGAGCGTCCTCTACATAACAGAGGCGCTTAGGTTCCTTGCCTTTGGTCTGGATTGCTCAGGCCACATTTGGACGTTGAGGCGCCTCATATATGCACCTCAACACATTCCATGGCTCATAGAACAATCTGTTTCGAGTTTTATATATTTATTAGTTTAGTTTACATTCATTAAGCTTTAAATTGATCCAAAAATTCCTCAAATTAATGAAATTAATGCATGAGCACACGTAATATCGAAAGATAGTTTATTTGGAAAATCATCGCATCATGAGATGTGATTTTTTGCTTTGAACCTCCTTTAGTATAATACTATTGGATTTATTAGGTCTCGAAGTGAACATGATGTCTTAAACTTCTTGACGGTTTGTGTAAAACCAGATAACAATATCTACACGATAACTTTCTATATTTTTCTTTTGTTTTTTGGTTGTGTCCGTTTTGACCATGAAACACATCTTTAATTTGTTTCATAAGTTTTTATTTGATACGACTCGTCCTCACACTTATGTAGGTCACTAAAAGTACAATACTTATCCTCACTACATTAATAGGTTACAGCACTCATCGTCCTAGCAATGAGAAGATAATAACTCTCAAGTGTTAGCTGAATTTTTATAATTTTGTTTTCCTATTGAACTAAAATCTTCAGATCTCTAATAAACAAGTTTGAATTACTACTATGAAAACTTCTTTTTGAAGATTTTAAGTTCATTTTTCCTGACAAGTTATATACTTGATTTCTATCCAAGGCTTTATACAATGAATCTCCTAAATTGTCTTCTGATTTCACTCAATCAAAAATGATAACACCATTATGTAAATTAAGTTTATCATGATATAATGTATTTAACGATCATGTCTAGACCAAATATCGTTCATTTATTTTTATATCATATTTTAACATGGTATTTTTACCTTAAATAGGACATGAAATGTCTACTACTAAAATAATGCCATAATTTTTTTTCAAGCTAATTTTTGAAAATGCCCATACACATGGATGCGCATGAAAACATTTCACCATGCTTATTAAAAATCTATTTAATCACTAAATAAAAATAACTGCAGTTAAATGAATCATAAATATAATCAAATTTCTAGAATACTGTTTGAAAAGAACTCAAACGCAACAATCAAAGCATGTAGTACCATCAACGTACAAAAGGATATAAAATGTATAAAAAAACAATGTTCATCCATGACCCATAAACTTATAGTGCGGAAAAATGCAAGGTCCTCGGGTCAACGTACACACACCAGTTCCGCCTACTTAGTATTCAGCGCTTCTCGTCTCCACATCATCATGCTCAACTATATCATTCACATCTAGTGAGCCTAAAGACTCAACATATAACAAGTACATATACATAACATATAACAATGAAAAGTACTATAATTAACATATATTTCATTATCTTAGAAAACATGAACTTAAACATAGTCTGTCAAAGCATAATGTGTCCATAACATATCTCGTCATATCAGCATATACGTATTCATTTTATTTATTTGAATTTAGATCAATAGTTGTCACTTTCGTATCAGTTCTAGTCGATAGATCCATCTACATATAACCGCGGTACCCGGCGGCGGGGACATCAGCGACAATTTTACCCATCTACTGAGCCTTGGCCTTACATGTTCATGTTCGTGTTCATATTAGTTACAATCAACTCCCTTCTTTCAAAAACATGTCATCACATTCATTACTTATAAAAATCATGCATATACGTACATTTTTCTTAAAACGAAGCATGAAACGTATTTTTCGTATTTCCAAAAAAAGTCATGTTCGTGATAACATATACATTTAAAACATGTAAATTTGTGATCATGACGCTCCCAGGACTGCTAACTCGACCCAGGTGCAAAATGATCATTTTTCGCCCTTGGAAACCTTAATTGACCATTTTACCCCTGGACCTTAAAGTTCCGACCTGAAGCCAACCAAACTACTTAAAATACCTAAAAACATATTTATAATAATTTCCTAGATGTAACCTCGAAACCATTCCATAACTTTTACAATTCGTTTTAAAATTTAGACCGGGGTCCCGGTTTTAACCCGAATCAATCCTTAACCAAACTTTTCCAAATTTTAACCACCTGGTGTGTTGTCGTTGTGCCACCAAAGTTAAATTCCTACTCTTTAAATAAAATTAGTGTAATGGTGAGCAGGGTCGAATCCACATGGAACGGGGGGTGATTTCTTTCGAGTAAAAGTGCAAATAAAAGGGGGGATTTTTGGATATGAATTTAATAAAATATTAAAACTAAAATTAGAAAGCAATAAAAAATAATAAATCTAAACGAGATTTAAATTACCAAACTGATTCACGGGAATTTTCACTATTCAATCGTGTCACTGTTCATCGGCTAACATATTATTTATTCATGCAGTTACAAGTAATTAACCTTAGAATTATAAGGATAGCCGCTAAAATCGTTGTGTTTTCCTAATTTAATTGACCAAACCCAGCATCCAGTCAAAACTTATCAATAATTAACTGGGCACAATAGCGTTCCATATTAATTAAAAAAAGCATTTCCGTTTTGTGAAAACAGTTAATCCTAAATCTAACAACCGAGATAGCTGCAATTGATAGATTGAGTTTCGTTGATTTATTTAGATTAAATATGCTATGATAGCACAACACACCTAATCTATTGCTACTCATGTACCAATCGTTCATGACAATTACGGATCACCGAATTCATGGATAGCAGTAGAAAATTATATATCTAATTAAATTGTCAGATTAATCAACATACAACGTTCATATAAATAAATCACAAATCAACAAATACTTGAACAAAACACGAATATTAAATTAAATCACATAAACCTCACAGTGATAATTTGAAATAGTAAAAATATTCCTGAATAGAAATAAAACTTAGCCTAAAAGTGTGGAGAGAGTTGGAGAGAAAATCCTTGAGACCCTTGTTTCTTGTGCTTCACGTGGGATTTTTTGGAGAGGAGAGTTGAGAATTCTCGTCCAATCTAATTCTTTTTATTCTTGTGCTTCGGCGCTCTTCTTCCAATTGAGTAGTAGGCTTTCGGGTCTTAAAAAATTAAGCTAAAGAAGCGCATTAATTCTAATTAACCCTAAATTTTAAATATAAAATAATAGATAATATTTTATCTAGATTTTGCCTCCTTGCAATTTTTGACAGCTGAAATATCGTCACAAGGCGTGGCCACGCCTTATTCCAGGACTTTTTTTGGTTTGGTCATTCACTTTCAAACTCTATCTTGGAAACTTCAAATGTGAAAAACATCACCTTTTTAACTCAAATTTTCTCCAAGACCGCGAAAGTTCCTCCTACAATAAAATTATACAAAAATGTATCAATTAAACATATCGGAGGTTGAAATAATGAGAAATATAAAAATAAAAATATTAACTATTATGAGCCTATCACAACCACTTATTCACACCCTACCATCCTCTGATCAACCTAAATCAGCCCAATTAAGACCCTCATATGCCGCTGAAACCTTGCTAGAATTTCCTGTATGTGTGCATCGAAAACCCTAGTTGCACCTAACCCTCAAGAACTCGATCCTAACCCAAACTAGACTGGACCAGACTCTATCCAACCACTCCTAGCCCATATCTGGACCCTCCTGGACTGACCTAACAAATTCCCTCAGCCTCATGTACGCGCACCCCTGGGTTCCCCCTTAAACGCTTGATCTAGCCACCATTTTGCCCTAAATCGCCTCCTAGCTTCGAGCCATGCATTGTCACGCTACCAGCCAACCATGTACCACTCCAGGGCCTTATCATGGACCACACACGTCCCAAGCCAGCCCCTAGAATGAGCCATGCACAGCTACACCACCTCTTTTACCCGATCTAGCCGCTATGCGCTTCCTAGGACCCAAGCGATCGGCCTCTCCCCTTAGACCTGAACCGAAGCCCTCTCAACCTATCCATCATAGACCTCAACATGTTTATTCCTTGAAACCCAGATCTAGAAACCCTTGCACGAAATCCATGGAAAACGTGTGTTATATGTAAAACTGTATGCATATTTCATGACAAACCTTGCAAAAACAAAGCAACGTAATAGAACTAATAATTTCTCATGCATAGACACACAAATCAGCATATAATGATGTGAATGATGAGCAAAACGATATTTTGGGCGTGTCTTTGCGTTTTTACGCTCGAAAACATAGAGATACTCGTGTAGATCGAAAGTGCACCGGATAGACGGAGAAGGATCTCTTTGCCAAACTTGAGAGAAGTGGGCAAGAAAGTTGCTGCAACTTTCATAAAAAGCTGCTGCTGAATGGGAGAAGTGGGCGGCTGAAGGTGAGTGATTAGGTTTAGGGTTTAATTGTAGTGTTTAAGTCAGTATATTAAGTGCTAATGAGCCCTTAATTTAAAATAAAGGGATTAAAACGATTTTAGGTCCATTAAGTAATAAAATAATCCCATTAAGCCCAAAAATTCTCTCGAAAAATATTTTAATTAGGTAAGTTTTTGAAAATATTGTCTGAACCCTCCAAAAGTCCATCGACTTGCTAAGATTTGCGTAATGGTTAAAAATATGACCCGACGAGTAAAATACTCTACCAAGGACCATTTTCAAAAATCACCTTTAATTACACCATGTATTAAATAATTTAAAATAATTTTTAATAAAATATTTTTTCTTGACTGTCTCCGGTCTCCGTTCCTCGTTCGAGTGCGAATACTATTAAAAGCTCCAATGCATGAAACCATAATAAACAATTAAATAGAACATATACATGGAATAATCATGCATTTAATGTTTTAAAAAAATTTATAAACACATATTTTAGTAAAACTATATATTGCATGTAGTCGGTTTACGTCACTCGAATTTCCTAGACCTTACAAGACACCCTAATACTTAGAATTATTTATAGGAATTTGTGACATTTTGAAGTCACACAAACTTTGAAATATTTAGTACACTATTAATATGAATTTCAAGCATTAAAACTTATAAATCCAAATTCAAGAGTTTATTTCTTGCAAGTTTGGATTTAAGCGGAACTGCTTAAGGAATTCGAAACAACTCTCTAATATAATTCAAAAGTTCGAATTTTAAGAGCATAACTTTATAAAATTCAAATTAAAGAGTTCATATCTTGTAAATTTTGGATATTTAAGTGTGAAAACTTAAAAAATTCGCACGTAGAATTATATTAGAAAGAAAAGATAAAGGAGAATTATATTGTTCCATCTCAGTACTCAAAGGCTTCCCCCAAAAAAAATTGGTAAGCATAACTTTATAAATTCTAAGCATCATAACTTAAAAATCCAAAATGAAGATTTTATATCTTGTTAATTTTGGATTTAAGCTCACTTACTTATAGAATTTTAAAGCCTTCCAAGTTCATATTCCTTATAATTTTGTAAGATTAAAAATCTTGCTAAGTTTTGACTTAATATTTATTGCTTAAAAAGTTCAACTGATATAAGAAAATTTAATGAATAGACTTCTAATTTTATATCCTTTCAATGTCTTCTCTTTCACTACAATTTCGATGTCGGATAACACAAATAAATGATACATGTTGTCTTCCAACGCTACTTTTACGGCCCAACAAACTAGCCGAGCTCAAGCACGAGCTCAAGCTCGGGGCACATAAACGAGCCGAGCTAATGAGCTTATGAGCCAAATATCTTCAAGCTCGAGCTCAACTCGTCTCGATTCGATAAAATTGTCGAGCTCGTCTGTATAAGCTTAACAAACGAAATTTTTATGGACGAGCCGAGCTCCAAAAGCTCGTGAGCAACTTTGTTAGTTAACATCCCAGATATTATAATTATTATTGAGCTTGTATTTCAATTTTTCTAGTTGGAAATAACAAAAGTTGAATAATTATGATCAGAATTATAAAATATTCTACTCATCTTTAAAATCAAAAGAGCATACATCGACAAGTTAGATATATTCTCCATCCAATATTGTAATCTCATTTTTTATTTAATATTTTTGAATTAATTTATTTATTATTCAATTACAGTATAACATTCAGCTCCAAGCAGTACTTTTGAATCCTGGCTTCGCATGTGTCAATACTTATAAGAAATATATTGATTAGAAAAATATGCAACGCACACAGAGAACACTGATAAAAAAAAATAGAAAAAATCTTAAAATTATCTCACGAATCAATTTTATAAACATGTCTCCTACCTAATTCAAACTATAAAATTTCATTGTAATAACTATTAATTTTCAAAATATAAATAGATTCTATTCATTTTATTTTAAATATAAATATATGACGTATCGCTTATCTCTTTAAAAATTTATCTCCCAAAAAAAATTACAAATTAATTTATGTGATAATAGATTGAAGAAGGATTGGGTTCTCTGCATGCATACGTTCATGCTTCAAACATGTGTCACCCCTACAGAGCCACGCGTCCCAGTTCAACCCCTTCAAATACACTCTCCGACACTTCAATCTCACAAACATCGCCACCACCGTCGTAAACCACCGGCCATGGAGGAGCAGCAGCTACAGCGCCACCACCCCACGACCGAGCGCATCGCGGACTACTTCCAAGAGAAGGGCCCCTCCACCTCCCAAGTGCTCGCGGTGATCACGCTCTTCCCCATCGGGGCCGTCCTCCTCTGCCTCGCTGGACTCACTCTCTCCACCACCCTCGCCGCCCTCGTCGTCTCCACGCCAATCTTCGTCCTCTTCAGCCCCATTCTACTCCCTGCCGTCCTCACCATAGCCTTTGCGGTGGTGGGTTTCTTGACCTCCGGAGCATTCGGGATCACCGCTCTTTCATCAGTTACATGGCTGATAAATTACTTCCGCGGGATGAGGGGGAGCTTGCCGGATCATTTGGAGAAAGCTAGGCGGCGCGTCCAGGAAGCCGGCGGGGACACGGGCCAGTATGCCCGAGATGTCACGAGATCTTGAACTAATATGTTTTGTAAAATTCCGTGTTCAATGTAATATTGCACAGCCAATAAATGTAGGTTCGCATGATGTTTTGGTACGTACATTCAAAAAGTTTTTCTCTAATCACCCAAATGCATAATATAATGTCTAAGCATGCATGATGGATATTTTGATTCGCGAGAATACGCTAAATTCAAAACTTGCTAAAACTTCCAATTATGTTTGATATTATGCTGAAATACGGTGCTTACCCGAGACGAGTACCGGCATGGCCCGTGCATTTTGAAACCGTAAATAGCATGATATCGTGATCTGCAGTAGAAGAGATGGAACTATACTGTCGCCAGCGGTTGGCTAAGTCATGTATCAGTATTCCAGCTTGTTTATTATTCACCGGAGCTTCGATTCCCTTGATGATCCATCATGGTTGTTTGGAGATGTTATGATTTCGATATACGGCCCATTTCCCTTGAATTTGTGAGCATCGCCACCCCATTCGTATAGTCCAGATTTCAGATAATTAGCAAAAAGAATGGGCATGCATGCCTGCAAACATTTAGTAGATTTGACATGAAAACTTGATGGCTTTGTTTATTGGAACCAAAGTATTGGAAGATCATTATTTTTCTAGTAGCAAATGTGAATCATCTGACAAGATTTATTCGCAGGGGAACATCTGGAACTGATATTCCAAATAGTTCCAACTTAGTCTAATTAGTCGACAAAACACATCCAGTTTTTCATGAAACAAGAAATGACTTTATTACTGAAAAATGTTATGAAGGTGAACTCATGTATGGTGCAGCGGACACGACAGAGACCGGCTCGGAAGGATTGGGCTGAGAGGTGGCATACAACGCAGCTGGGATAAGCTGTGTGGAACCCGTACCAACCACGATGAACCGGTCTTGAGTCACAGCATTGCCTACCAATTTGTGCAGCCTAACTACTGCAATCTGCAAATTCCGGCTCTAAAAAGAAGCAAATGATTTTGACATCAGAGTTATAGCTTATGAATAAACTTAAATAATTAAACAAGCAAGAAGTTCGTTTACTTTAATCAAGAGCTCCACTCAGCTTATCCATGATTTCGAATGCAATTTCATTGCTTAGTGATACCCCATGGATCCGGCTCAGGAGCCCGTGGCCCATCCCAAACCCAAATGGAATACAGGCCCATCAATGGCCTAGGTATTCTCTTATAAATACCAGGTTTGAGCGTATGATACGGAATTCAATATATTGTTTTCAGCAGCACCCTTAGCTGCTCCCCCATATATCCTCAGTCACTGACTTGAGCGTCGGAGGGGCTACGCCAGGACACCTTCCTGGTCCCCTCTTAACGGTCTTTTTCGTGATTTCAGGCTCGGGACCATTTGAAAACACTACGTCTGGACTAGTGACACTTACTGAAATCAGACCCTAAATTTCCGTGAGTATCACTTAGCTTAGATAACTTAAATAAAGAAAAATTCAAGATAATCACATATTTATTTCCACTATACTCTTCTAATATTATGTTAATTTTTTATATTCATTATAATTAATATAAGACAAAAACTTGTGTTAGACGGTCTCGATCGTATTTTGTGAGACAGATATCTTATTTAGATCATCCATGAAAAAGTATTATTTTTTATGAGTATTACTTTTTATTATGAATATCGATATGATTAACTCGTCTTACAGATAAAGATTCGTAAAACCATCTCATAAAAGACGTATTCTAAATATAAATACTCTAATACGTAGGAGCATGTCATAATCTGATAGACAATTGATTATCTTTTCTATTTTATAAAGAATGTCGCACCATAAAAACTTCTGATGACGTTTTGGTATGGCCCATATATCTAAAAAATGACCTAATTTACTTCTAAAAATTAGAACATGGACGGAGAAATAGGAGAGAAGAAGTATAACTATCTTTCACATTTTATATCTGTTAAATTCATCCGGTAAAAGATAACAACATTCCACATTTCATGATATTTTTTTTTTATAATATGTTAAATATTTCAAGTTGGTTGGATTAAGTATTTGAAAGTTGTGTATATGAACTAGGACAATTATCTCTGTTTGAGTTAACTTTTGGGGTTGAGTTACTTCAATATGTGTCACTCATTAATGTCTTGTAAGCTTCACACTCTAGTTATTCATTCCTACCGTAAGGAAGGTGTGTTAAATATACCAAATCAGTTAGATTAAGTCATTGAAAGTTATATATACGGAGTGGGATAATCCCCCCTTAGGGGTGATTTTCTTCCTAATCTGACGAAGAATCTAATACCCGACCCGAATGGAGTAGGGTATGAAGGAGATTTTTAATCCGATTAAATAAATAAGTAATCGAGTATGAGGATTTTCGGTTATAATGTTAAATCTAATATATTTTTGTTGAATGATATTAGTCTGATGTAATGATAAAAAATAATAATGTATAGTTGATATTATCTTTGTTGGATAATCATATTATGATAAATTGTTTCTAATATTTTGTTATTTTTTTAACGTTTAATTTGCTAATTTTTATATATATGTTTTTCTTTTTCTCGATAATTTAGTAAATATCTATAATTTATTCGGAATAATTCAAATTTGAACAAATGAAATCATATGTGACAATAAAATATGGAGTTAGTCTCATGTGAGACCGTTTCATGGATCATAATCTATGAGACAGTCCCACAGATCATACCCTGTGAGACTGGTCAATCTTACCTATATTCACAGTAAAAAGAAATATTCTTAGCATAAAAAGTAAAATTTTCTATGAATGACCTAAATAAGAGATCTATTTCACAAATACGACCATGAAACCGTCTCTCACAAATACGAAGTCGAGAGCGCGTGCCTCGACCACAGATGCGTCCGCCTAAGGAGTCCCCATATAAGCGCCATCACGGTATCCGCCACCTCCTCCGCACGGCTCACATCCACGTGGATCATCCCGCTCAAGCCAAGGTCGGAAGCTAAGGCTGAATCAACAGCGCGGTCGGTCGAACCGAGGCAGACAATCAACTGCCAAGGGCGGAGCCGCCGCAGATTCGATCCATTAAACGTTGGTTTGAATTGAAGCTTAAAGAGAAGCTGGTTAGTTTGATCTATGGAATATACTAATTCAAGTTTTTTATTGTGGATCGAGGCTGGCCTAGTAGATTCAAGTACATGTTGAATATAACTATATTGGAGGTCGCTGAGTTTTGAATGAGATACATTTTGGTTGAAAGTCATCTTAATTGCTATTTGGAATGTCAAGTAGTCCTTCATTCTTGGAGAAAAACACTGTTTTTTGGTCCATATTCTTTCTGCATACGAAACCAATTTTAATCCCTAGCTCAAGTATTCAATTTAGCCTCCCTCATGATGGAATACCGTCTAGTTTGCCCCCTTCTGATGGGAATCCGATTGTGGGTTTTTTAGTTGTTTGTTGATTGATGGTTCTAAATGGCTGATTGCAGGAAACATATGTGTTGCATATGAAATGGTGGCATAGTTCATGTGAAGTGTTTGATTTTTTGTCATAGACCAAACTGTAGAAAGTTTAAGGATTGAAGTGTTTGAGCTTAAAAGTAGGAGGACCAAACAAGTGTTTGAGACATTGTTCTTTATTTTTCTTTCTTTACTGTTGATTTTCTTTCTAAATTAGTCTAAGCTAAGAAAAAAATGATTTTGTAGTAATATTAGGCGCAGACTCGATGAAATTGTTGGCAGGGGAACTCCTGTGAGCTTGATCTGTGATAACTCCTACATGTTTTCTTCATTTTTTGAGTGGAAGTAGAATGGTGTAGCATCAAATTAGCACATGTATACTTAACTCATTTATGCAAATGCATCGATAACATCAGTCTCTCAGTACATGGATTGATTATAATGATATAAATTAGTATTTGTTCTGCTTGCTTTAGTTTTGACAATGCATGATTCCGTACACCTCTTTGTAATTTTTCTCGATGTTTAATGAATGAAAATATTAAAAAAGTCGCTTCTTTTATGCAGATGAAGTGAGATGGTGATGTGGAACAAATGCGTACTTTTTCTGAGTTTGTAGTTTCTAATGAGAGAACATTATGGGGTTGGTTCTTTTTGATAATCGGCTCGCTCTCGTCACTGGGTTTTCTCTACGCTGCTGTGATATCAAAACTTATGCCTTCATCCAACAATGCTGTTATCTCTGCCATACAAAATGACTGGTATATTTCTTTCATTTGCATCCAATTTCGAACTAGTGGAGAATATGCCTCCATACTCATTAAAATTTTAGCTAATGTTAGTAGTATCTTCGGTTCCATGTTCCATTTAGATTTCATTATATTTAAACTATTACACTTACATCACTATAACTTTTGAGATTTTGTTTTATGGCACTTGAAATATGATGTGAAAGATGGGAAATGAAAATATAAGCTTGCTAATGTTTTGCCTGGACTAGTATTATGTGGCACTTCAAGTTTTATTCTATTTTTTTCTTGAGCGAATTTTTATGTTTCATGTATACTTTGTGTTTTCTGCACAGGATCTTGATCGAAATACATACCTATAATTTCAAATAAAAAACAAAAGCATTTTGTGTTTACAGAAGATGGGATTTTTTAAAATCAAAGGATGCATAATATTTTTTGGTTATGCAGGTACTACTGCTTCTTGGTCCCATTGACGCTTCCAATCCTCCTCATTGCTGTGTATTTCCATTGGCTGAGCATGAAGTTATTCAAACATGCGTGATCCCTACTTTAATGAAGCGTCGAATATCATTCATTCGTTCGATGGTGCATTCATCAGTTTCAACTTTTAGTCATCTTTATGGATTTCCAACGCGTACGCTGTATACAAATACCACATCTTGTCGTCCGTCGAGTCTCAGAAAAATCATATGGGAGTCTTGCATGCATGTAACTGGTGATACACAAGTGATCGTCAAGCTTCTACGAACACTATTTTAGGTTTCACTTCTCATTCCTGAGCTTGATTATTTACTCATGAATTAAAAAACTTTGAACAAGAACGAAGACCCCGATAATTTCCTCTACTGTAATGCTTATCTAAAAATAAAATAAAATTGTACAGTACTGCGATAGAGACCGACGCCGCTCTAGCTCTCGGTGCTTGTAATTTTTCTGGCGAAATTGCTATTGTGAAATGAAGATGGCGGTTTTAAAGGATACAGGAAGAAATTGGACAAGAAAATGAAAAAATTAGCTTTCAACTAAGTTATCAATTGGAGCAGGCACTCCCCCATCACTGGTAATCTCCTCGATGATGTTGCTATTCTCTAGCTTTAGTCTTCGGATTTCATCTTCTTTTTGTTCTAGTTTCTCTTGCAAGATGACCACCTGTAACCATTGCGATTAAAATTCAACTCAAAATCAAGATGATATAGGATCAGATACCTGCTAATATTTCTAAGATGTGCTTCCTACTGAGATTTGCATATGATTCAAGTGCAATTTTGCTATACTCAACAATTGTTACCACACATTGCAAATGAAGATGCAAACTGGTAAAGACAAGGGAATACCAATTCATTTGATCTATCCACATCGCCGGTCAGTCGCTCCATTTGCTTACAAAACCCTGCACGAGGACAAAACAGTAGATGTTGAATGAACCAAGGACTCTCAACCCACAATAATAAGGCATAACACTCCCACAATAAAATATAAGATAATCTTATAATGGTATACGTATAAAATTTCAGAAGAAAAGCTATGGCATGAGATGATTGACTTAAATCCCAGCATTACATGCACTTCAACAACTATGCCACACTACAAATAAGTTTTGAAAAATTGTGAATAACTGACCTTCAAATTGACTCCTGAGTTCAGCATTTTGAGACTTTTGCAAAGCAAGTTTCATAGCTAGCTCATGCATCTTCAAGAAACAACGAACAGATATATTAACAATCTCATCTTACAATGTAAAGCGGGCTACAGATTTCGGGCTAGAATCAATTATGACCAACGGAACTAAAGGTATACAACCTGCTCTAGCTAACCTTCTAGTAAGTAAATCTAACTGAAATATGGTAACTTACTGCCTGATGAAAATGGATTCTTACCTTCCCTTCGTTAGCTTGGTTACCAATCTCATCATTCTCTTCCTGCAGAGTCCTGCACTTCGCCATTAACATCTTTCCCATTTTACTTTGTGGGGTGAAACTAACGGCAGCTATATTATCCTGCAACTCTTTAACCTTCTTATCTTTCTCTTCAACCAAATTCTGACAAAAGAATAGTTCAAGCAAAAATCAGGTGAGTATGCAAGTACAAATGCATTGGAACATGTTTACAAGACATGTGTGAAGTACTAAGCATTATCTAGACAACTTTGTCTTCAGGCAATTATATGTATAACCAGAAAGTAATCATTAAACTCAATTGTAACATGATTCACAGTTGTTGTGATCATCAGTCCAAAACAAGTACCTTCAGTCGTGTGAATTCTTCATGGATAGCTGGATCAAGCAATAATCTCCTTGCCTGCTCAGCATTTCACCAACACAGTTAAAAAATAAACAACAGCATATAGAATAAAGAGAACTGATCCAGTATGCGATAGCAGGAATTTTGATATTTTTGCGTTTCTCTTTGAAATTTCTGAGAACCAAAGCTAGGAAAGTAAACTTGTACAGGTTAAATCACAGAACTGTTTATAATTTTCCTTTTGTGTGCATTTACGAAACTAGCCCCTGAATTATGAATCTTCTAGAGCCTTTTAAAAGATCCAACAAATAATGAAAGTGCGCCGATAGGAAAATCGTGTAGGAAGATCTATCATTTTCAAAGTGCACCTGCATTGATGCTGGTTTCAACTGAGCTCTCAAATCTCGAACAGCAGACTGTGTTAAAGTTAGAAGAGAGAGTAAAGAAATGGATAAAGGACAAATATGCATGAAAACTAAGTCTTAATTGATAAAATTAGCAACTTCAAACATAGCCGTATAAAGAAGAAGAAAAAGAAACAAGCTTTAGTAAGTCTTCCAGGCACGAATTTAACAATCTTGAATAATCCCATCAAAGTAAACTCATTAATTAAACATCCTACCCACAAACGGAACAATAAAGAAATGGGCCACCTTTGAAGGAGAAAGGGAAAAAATAAGAAACACTGCAAGTAAAACAGAAAAAGTTATTCTATCTCATGCAATTAGTGTTTGGCATCATTCAACACATAACCAAGGCTTCAACATCTGCCGACTGAATTCCCAGAGATACGGATGATGGTCATGGAATGATATTCATATTCCAATGAAAATATGACAGAAAATTAGGAGAAACTTACATCAGCAAGCCACATCACTTTCATGCAGATATATACTAGTACTCGGAAAACGATAAACCTTTTCATCTTTCCTCAACCTGAACTGAATATCCTATCTTTTCAGAAATATTAACAAGAATATGCATGCATTTTTCGATAGCATATCAAATAACGTGAAATGCACGTGTGTCGTGTAGCCAGTAGTTGATGATGACAAGAACAAGCATGCATTTTCATTAGCATATCAGCACATACTTACCTTCAACTCAGCTATCTCTTGCTCCCGTTTTGCAAAGGTCACGATAAAGGCAGCTTCTTTTTTCTTTGCCTTTTCAAGCTGATAACAAAAAGATTCAGAAAAAAACTAAATCTCGCCATCAAGGAAAAACATTCAAATTCAAGGAGCAAAACATAAAATGCATACTTGCTCTCGCAATGACTCCTCTGAGGACCTCAGGGTCTGAAGGTAGCTGAGCAGTAATTTTGGATCTGACAGAGACATAAAAATCAATTTGCACAAATTAGAATTCCAAAACCCAAAATGGTAAAGAAATTTTAATCATGATAGTCCCAATAACAGAAGGAAATAAACTATAAGACAGGGGCACCACTAGAATAAGACAAACCAGGATCTGCTCCTGCGGGTACAAATGACTCATTTTGGACAGATGAGCGCCACTTTTGAATCTCAGATTTTGCTCCTTCAAGTTTTGTCTGAAGTGACCGCATTAGGATGACAAACATATTCATTAATAGAAAAAATATAATGGATAACAGTATAAATATTATAAACTTTAATTGAAACAATAAATGATAGTTCTATTTTCTATTTTGCCTAAGTTGCATATCCTACTGAAAAATGTAAATGCAAAAAACTACAGAGACCACAAGGAAAAATTATTGTTAAGATAAACTTAGATGTTTACCTGGCATCTTGAGAGTTCATCTTGACAGTTCTTGAGACTGCAAACAAGAAATCAGAGAATAATAGCTCGTAAATGCTTTGCATTCCAGGTAAAAATACTATAGATATCTGTTTGTATCATTAGCTTAGCTTTTACGAGGACTAAGTGTAATATTTACCAAATATCTAGTACCACGAATCTATTAGGAAGGTGATATCTCACAAAAATCTTCCAAGTGTAATATTTACCAAATATCTAGTACCACAAATCTATTAGGAAGGTGATATATCACAAAAATAGTTTACAATTGACTGAGGAACAACACCTTTCACGAAGAGATAAGATCATCCCTGTTGCTGCTCCTGGTGCAGTTTCCTCGACTTTCAGGGTAGCCTTAAATGTCAAAAAATAAAATAAAAGCCACTTGAGTTCAAAGGATCAACCAGATGCAATGCGTTAGATGCAAAACACAAAGTACATGACTTATACGACTAGAAGATACTTAAAATCCAAACTAAGACAAACAAATGAGTGTTGCGCATTTTTTCTTACGTACCTGCAGGACAGGCTAGGAATGTGTACGAAAAGTTCACAAAAAGGATTCTTTCAATATTTAATATTACATATCAAGTCGCCAATTCATAAAAATTGCAAAAATCAACACTCAAAACTAGATCAAAACTTCTCAGTCACGGGAGGTCTTTGAGTTTTCTTAAATTTAAATTATAGATCGACAGAAAATTCGAAAAACTAGAGAAAAATCCATTAGGAGAAGCTCGCACAGTTTGGTGCTTACAATGTATCAGGAAATATCACGCTAATCAAAATTTTGATACGGATTGATAACCTTAAATCAATATATTTTAACGAGCTAAGGAAGCACTTGTTGAAAAGATAAGTACTGATGCACCCTGTGACTATCATTCCAGTCCCACACATCGAACCATCCTCTCTCCGAAAAACTAAAACAAAACTGCTATCATGTGCACCAGGAAAACAATCAACTCCACCAGTTCATTGGAGTTCCCTTATATGATGGGTCTCAAACAACGAAGTCCAACTTCAAATTGACATGAGACAAACATATGCAAGCAGCAAGAATAGCACTTGAACATGTATGATAATTCAAGTAGTCAAAGAAGTAAAAAGCTAACCTTCTTCGATCCAAAAATATCCTCTTCATCCTCGTCGAGATCTCCGAAGCTTCTCTTACCTGAAATCAAACGGCACTCACAATAAAAACAATGACATTAAGCAAACAAAATGAAAGACATTACTTCACTCCACTCAATTAGCATGGAAAGAACCTGAACGCTTAGCAGCATTTCCACCCGAGAAATCGCCTCCAAAATCATCTTCCTGAAGTTTTGAAGAAAACATTAAACCCTAAACAAACGAAATCACAGTGGATGAAAACCCGTAACAGAAACCTGAGATGAAAATCATGCAACTTACATCATCGAGATGATCATGAGACGCCATTGGAATCGGAATTTGGATTCTGAGCCCGGAAATAAACTTCGAGCCCTACCGGAAACAGGCGTGGGATGGCTAACAGTAAATTTCGCACTTGGAATATAAATGGACCTTTATGTGGCCCGGGCCGGGCCGGCCCCGCCCGGTTTCAATTTTTACCCAATTCCATTTTATGTAAAAATTTATTAACAAAAGAGGTGTATACAACAATAAATAGAGTGTAAATAATAATTTTCTAAAATCCGACAAGTCGATTTTTAGAAAATCCGACAAGTCGATTTTTAGTTTTTTTTTAAAAAAAATTGATTAGTTCAATATTAGGTGTAAGTGAGTCAGACTACTGGTGAACAGTTTGCTCAAAACTCGACTCAAATTTGACTTGATCGAGCTCGACTTTTTACTCGAGTCGAATTCTAGTTTTAATTATATATTAATATATATATATATATATATATATAATTTAAATAAATTGAGGGTATTTTTCTCTATATGAGTATGAAATTCAAACCCTAATATTATGCTATAAAAATTTTCAAATTTTCTATCACAAGCTTGACTCAGCTCGTGTGCATCAATCACTAGTTCAATTCCATTTAAGTTTTTTTTTTTAAAAAAAAAAGATTTACAATTATATATGTTTATTCTTGACTTTTTCAGTTTTTTTGGCTATTTCAATTTTGTAGAAGTTAAATTCAATTATTTGTTGGAAAACTTTTACAAGTGGCTCCAAATTCTATTTGAGAAAGTTGAGTATATACCTATCATTAAAAACTCAAAAACTCATGTGAGACGATTTCACGGGTAAATTTTGTGAAACAGATATTCTATATAGATCACCCACGAAAAAATATTACTTTTCATATCAAATATATTAATTTTTATTGTAAATATGGATATGATTGATCTGTCTCACGAATAAAGATCCGTGAGACCGTCTTATAAAAGACCTACTCTATTAAAAAATATTGGTTTGGTTCAATCTACTATGAAAATACACAGAGACCTAACACTACTATCCCATTTAAATAAATAAATAAAATTAATTATATAAATTAAGTTATCTATGCATAGTGAAAAATGTTAAAATTCAAGATTAATTTTGCAATTTCCAATACAATTATACAAAGTTCCGATTCTGATTCAAGACCAAGACCATTATAGACAATTCCGGTTTCGATTTATGATCCAAAGAAAATCGTGTTCAGTCTGGTATACTTAGGAGACATAATAGGTTGCATTACACCACACTATGAGACTATCTTCCTCTCTTATTCCTATCATATTGTTTTGCGGGTCCATCCCATGTGTTGATCATCGTACACAAAGCCCTGCAGATTGCAGCTTATGGAGAAAATATGCAAGCAAATACTGAAATCAAAGGCATGGAAGACAGTTGCGAATACGCACTCCAGTAATCAATCAACACGTTCTCTACATATGACGAAGGTCGATTACAGTTAAATAAAAGAACATAAGATTTAGATCAATATGTTAAAAGCTAATGGTGTCCTTGAACACAAACTAAATACATACTACATGAGCTATATAACACACAAAGGAGAACTTTGTTGATAGTAAAACAGTAAACCGACGAGGTGTTTGAATGCGGTAGAAGTCATCTTCACTTTTTACCCTGCAAAGATTCAACATTTCCAGTCAAGGAAAAAGAAAGAAACATCACCATAGTTTGAAGGCAATTCTATGTTTGGGTGGCATGGATCGGGTGTTTTGGGTACCCGATAGTGTTGATTTAGGAGCCAAATTACCCAACCCAAATGCCTAGATTAGTTAAGTTACACCTTCAATCGGGACGAACGGCGAATAGTAGAAGAAGATCCTGGAGATAGAATCGTTTGTCCTGTCCCAACCTCTCTTGCATTCCTGGCATATTCACCAGAGTGGAGCCCCTTTCTCTTTACTGGTGATTTATGACTCTGATAAGTAGAATCAGAAGCCACGGGGGCAGAGATGGAAACTGTTGTAGAGTCTTGATCAATTGACGCTCCGATAGAAATTCCTGGATGGCAATTTATACGTATTCTTAGAAACATGACTAGGCGAAATCAATGAACGGCCAAACTAGAAGCTTTTGACAGTCCAGTGTGCACTGTTGTTGCACAAGTTTTTTACATTTTTCAAGGTGGGACGGAAGATATGTAAGATAGAATGTCATACCACGAGCTGCAGCTTCTTGGAACTTCACCCTCATGGTTCTGACAAATTTAAACAGCCCGTTGCTGTTATTTAATTCGCTAACTAGCTCTTTTGTGTCAGTCAGGGGCGGATCACAGTCAAGCACTGAAGATAGGGACACAGAAAGGAAAAATGATTAGATTTTGTTCAACGGAGAACTAAATCAACCAGTTGAGAGTCACTTACTAGTATATCTCTCGTTCTCATGGCGAACAACAAAGGAGTACTCTTCGTTGGGGTTCTCAGGGTTGATGTTTGTAAAGACGAATTTGACGCCTATAATTAGAATAGAATACTTAGAAACACTTGTTTTGGTAAGATGAAACATAAACAAACTCAGCAATAAGAGACACCCACCACGACCACATTCAATACGAAAGCCAAGTACTTTGTTATACCATGAAATGGCATCTTCAATTTGGTCTCTATGTTCAGAGTTCTGATTTAACTTCTCCTTGTATGCAGTCAAAGCTTTCCTCCAATCAGACATATTAAGAAAGACAATCGAGAAGATCAAACATGAATACTAATACATGAAAAGAAAAAAGACATGGATACCTAAAGCTTTTCAATGTAGATAGATAACAATAAATGAATTTCCATGAAATACAGATCTTTGTAATTAGTTAAATTGAGTTTAAACTAATTTACAAATTGACAAAATAATATGAAATATTTATAATGAAGATAAAATGAGATTGGATGTAAAGAAAATATCCACAAAAGCAAACAAATAATAATAATACACTTTCCTGCTCTATATTAATAAATTTAGGTCATCAGGAATCAAGTATCATGGTTGCGTGATTGAAAACAGGAACAAAAGGTCAAAGCATCCTTACTTTTATTTTCATTTTTTCAAAATGTTGAAATATTAATTAGAGAAATTGTCATCCATACATTTCATTAGAGAATTTTAATTATCAACCAAATCTGATTTGTTAATGTATAAAGTTACTGTAAAGCCTCTCACAAACTCGAACTCTCGGGACCAGTTGTTTCAATATGATATTGAAGTCATGAGGTCAAAGTTATAAGCTTCTCGGAGCGCGAAATTCAAACATTTATTAAGTAGGTCTTTGGTGCCCTTTGGTGCCTAATATCCGACCAACTTATATACGCTTTGGGTATTGAATGCCTCTATATGGAATATTAAAACATAAAAGTATTGCGCAAAAACATTTTGACAAGCTAGAGCTTTTTACACTTCCTTAGCAAGGCTACACACAAAAAACTTGGTAGCCATAGATGACTAAAAGATGCATAATAAAGTATATCAAATTTTTTTTATGTGTTTTCCATCTTCAGTCTCTACTCTCTATCATTTAACTTTTATTCTCTCTGGATTCGCACAACAGAAAAATTTTCATTATGTAAACTATCATACAACATGATGGCATCGATACTCCATAAAGTGAATAATTGCAGCCAACACATTTGAGAAATCATCTACCTTCTGACTGTCGAGCTACTATAGCAGCATATTCATCTTTCCTTGACTTTTGATCATCCACAATTTTATTTAATTCTTCAATCCTAGCATTCTCAACAGATATAGACTCCATCAATGCCATCCTCCTTGCCTCTTTTCTAGTCTTTGCTACAAATATCGAAATTTTCGAACAAAACTAAAATTTAAGAGTGCACCAGTGCAAAAGCCCGCTTTCAAAAAATAAAAATTAACTACAGGATGAGCATCAAACAACCCTAGCAAAAATGAAAAGAGAGAGAAATGGAACACTTTATCATGCAAAGAGGAAAGATTAAAAACCAAATTAGGCAGTTTTACTCAAGAAAATTGGTTGAGAAATTTAATTTTGTCAAATTTAAAGTAGGCAAATGTTCTCCATAAGTAGCCTGCTGGTTTCCCAAAATTTAGGAATCTTCCTGATGTATGATGCATATGCAATCAACCAAGTCATTTTTAAGGTATTGCTTCTTGACATCAAAGATACAGTATCCCTCATTGATGAAAGTAACAATACAGTCTTGTGCTCTCAAATGGAACGAAACATTTTGGAGTACCAATTTCAGATAATAACCCACAATTTCTAGCAGTACTAAACAGTAGATTATGTTATTGGGAATCCCAGATATTATTTCATAGTCCAAGCCACCTATAATACAGAAACTTAGTGAGAAAAGATAATCCATAATTCAACGAGTAAAATTATTAATATAAGTAACAATTGCATCATCGAATTGAAATAGAAGTGAATGATATGTTAATAACCATTGGGTTTCAAACAAAATAAAATATGTAAGTCCGTTTCTTCCAATTCGCTCAATATCCCAATAAAAGAACATGCACCCTAATATTACCCCCATCAGCAAAAAAGGCATTCAGGTCCACAAAGTGTAATCACTCTTATAAGCAAACCAAGATTCGTTGCAAATATGAAGTAGGCAAAACTACTGCAGCAAAATTTAAAGCACAATCCCTGTTTGACTATTCTGCACAAAGAGGAAACCCAGCCAGCTTCGCATATATGACAATCAGTCCACTAATTATAACATCCAAACGAAGAAAAAAACTTAAATTTTTCTTCATACGTAAGAAGAAAGAAAAGAAAGAGGTAAATATAATTACCAGATAGAGCTTTAACCATAGCATCTTCAGCTTCTTTCAACTCTCCTTTAAGGTTTCCCAACTTCTCTGAAAAAATTGAAAACAGAAAACTAAATCCCTTCGACAGAATCAAGAATCCCAAAACCTCAAAATTCCCGGACCAAGGCAAACATATCATTACTTCCTTAAAACACAGTAACAAAGCCTAAAAAATTAAGTGTCCCTAATTCAGTGCAAACAAAAAAAACGCTCAGAAAAGAAAATGCCTTGAAATTGAATGGTTTTTTGAGCTTCGGACAGAGCAGAATCGAGGAGATCCCTGTACGAGGTGTAGGAAGAATCGACCTTGCGCTGCTGAATAGCGATTTCCCTTTCGCAAACCAGCCTGGATTCCGCCATTCTATTCCGAACATCATCTCTGCCTCCACTCTGCATCTAAGCTTGTGCGTGAAATCGCCAATTTTGCTAGAAATTGAGGGTTTGATTTGAACGAAGAGGAAAGGAGTGAAGCGTAGTGGGAAGCCCGCCATTTTATTTTTGCCTTTTTTAAAATTTATAAAAATCTTTTTTAACTGGGCCGAAACTTATTTTTCGGCCCGTCCAGGAAAGGCCTCCATCCTGGGCTGGTCCGGTCTACTGGAAAATATAAATGTTTACTCTACTGTATAAGTAGGCCCAAATATGTATATTCCCTTTTAAAAAAAAAAGAAAAGAAAAAAGAATACACTTTAATTTAAATATTTTGTATAAAACGACGATTCCGGTTATAGTTCCATATAGTTCCGATTATGATCCTATTTTTGGTTTCTTATTTTTAGGAATTGAAACCGAACCGTAAGTCGACAGTTTCGGTTCCTACTTTGGAACCGAAATGGTTTTCGAGATCTTGTACTTTCGGTTTTGGTTCGAACCGTGGAATGTTCTAGCCTTTCAACAAACCACCCATCATTTGAAGCAAAAAAATACTAGATAGTGCATGTTCGGAATTTCGCGAAATTTTAATCAGATTTTTTTCCCCAAATATTTTATAAATCAATTTTGGCAAGCCAATGTGTTAAGTTTTTAATTCAGAATTATTTATTAGCATTTTGATAAATTGTAGTAATTGGTTGGGAAAAGAATGATTTTGTAAGGTTGTGTTTGGATTTACGGAATATTGACGGATTTCAAATCTATTTAATTTTTTTTTATATAGTTTTGGATAAAAAAAAAAAGATCATTAATTTCAAACTCATTCTTCCATGTTTATATAGTATTTCACGTCAATTATGATAGATTTCAAGTTCACCCAATAATGAAGAATTGAAATACATTATACTTTGTGTAAATAAGTAAATTATAGATTTAAAATTTCATTTATTGTTTCATTATTAATAATAAAAATGTGATCTATGAATTTCAAACATATTCATCCAAATGCAACCTAATAGTTGTGATCTACTGGTTAATGATTATTTATATTATATTATTAACTTTGAGACCTTTAAAATAGCTACTTTAGAGGATATCAAAATATTTAATTCTATAATTATATTTTTTATCATACTAAAACATCTTCAAGTCACTCGATATTTATTAAAAAAATTAATTTTTTTAAATATTATCTGAGAAAAATTATATAATTCTCCTTGGTTAGCGTGCAAGCTTCTTACCAAGCTAACTAACATTATTCAATTATTGCTATTCAATCATGTCCGTGGGCATGAGAAAAAAACACACACGTTCCAAAAGTACAATCTGAAATGGGAAATTGGGTTCATTCCTGAGTCGTCGATTTTTTTTGTGTTCAGTATTTGGGTACTTTTTTAATATCATATTTCTACATGAAGTGTACCACATTTTGTATGATATAGTACCACAATTTTGTGGGTAGAGAGTGAACTCATAGAAATGTTTTGATTGGAGATTTTTCACCAACTTCCTCGATCTGAAATTTCAAAGCAAATTTTAAGTGGAAAATTTTAAAATAACTAAATATTTTTTTAATTTCATTAAATTATTCGTCGATAATATCATATTCTTGGTTAGGGAAGTAAACTTGTTTTCATCTAATAATTAATTAATTAATTAATGAGTTGACTGAGTCATGATGAAATTATGATAAGAACCATGCCAAAATGCATTTTATAATTTAAAACCCTACTTTTTTTTCATGATATGAGATATTACACTTGTTATTTTTCGGTACATAATGAGTAAACTTATGGATTATCGCGATAATCTGCGTACCAATTTTTTGACCCATGAAGTTAAAATTTAGGGAGAAAGTGAAAGAAAAACCAAAGAAGAAGATACATAGTTTTGACCACTTGAGGCAGAAGATTTTGATTGATTGATTGGGTACAAAAGTGATGACTCTCAGAAGAGAAGACGATCAACTCCAATCAAACAACAACTACAAAAATTAGCTCTTCAATATTTCTCAATTTTCAGCAATTTTTATATTTCAATTTCATTTTTTCATGTTCTAGTAAGATTTCTGTAAATTTTTAGCGGTAATAATCATCATTTCACCTTCTTCTTTTTTCTCGTTTCAAATTGTAAATATAATAAATTTCGTTTCGAATAGCAAAATTAATTCACGTCGTTTGCAAATCAATTCCTTGTTGTTTCATTCGTTTTTAACATATTTCTTGGCGTTTTAATCTGAAGAAGCTAGAACAAACAGACACATCAGGAATCCACACTGTTTATATTTAGAAGTCAGATTTTCATCATTTTCTATTTCAAGTGGTGTGGCATGCCCTCACACGTCACAAAAATTCATGTCAAACAAGTTCTGGCACGCTCAGTGGAACCAAAGGATGCTTACAAAATCCAGTAGTTTTATGAAAATTGGGAGGAAATGCACTTAGTGTATACCTGGAATGAAGGATATATGATTTCTGAATTTTCATATTCATGTGATGATCTTTCACAAAATAAGATATAGATTTCTCAAGCAAATTTTGCCGAAAAATACCGAAAGAAGATGTAGAATATCATTGGGTGAGTTCACTGTATCAACGAAATGGACGAATAAATTCTTGAAAACATGGATAATATGGCAATCCTAATTCTTCATGTTTATATGATCGTGTTTACATATATGAAAAGAGGGTCCTCGATGACAAGAAACAAATAAATCAAGTAGAATATAGGAGTTTAACACCAAAGAAGACCATCAGAAAATGTTGGATACATAAAAGATCAGATGTTTGAAGCAAATGATCATCGTTAAAAAAAAAAAACCAAGTGTGAGAAACGATTTTTTTTACTTTTTAATTATTCATGTGTAAGAAATTTAAAAGCTTAGGATCTTGGAATCCTTGTACTAGAATAAGATATGGATATTCGAAATTTGGTAGATTGGAAATATTTATTAAGTCATTGATATTTACCCTTGGGCATACATATTTTCGAAAATTAGGTCGGGAATTTACAAGGTTGAGATATCCTACAAGATCTAAAGGATTAAGGCATGATATGGTAATCAAATTTCGAAATTCTATGATATCCTATGACTAATGGGTGTGATGCTTGGATACAAGGAAGCTTTCAAGGTAATTAGAAGCAAATCAACAAAGTTTGCTCAAAAATCATCTCATCCTTTGCACCTAGATTTCGAATCAATCAAGAGCAATTGATTAGGGAATAAAACCTCACAACCTAGGTAACTCAATTTTCGAAAAAGGGCAAGGATATTGGAGTCAAATTTGTGAGATTTGGCATGATTTTTGGTATGATTTGAGTACCAAATCTAGCTCCCCCTCATCCCCTATAAATAGTCCATCAACCCCTAGCCATTCCTCACACCAAAATCCGAAAATCCCTTGCTGAATTTCGAAAATTATAGCAGCCATCCTAGCCGAAACTCTGCCCGAAAATCGTCCCAAAGTTAGCCTAAAAGTCAAGCCGAAGTGTTGCCTGTTACGCCTTAAACGCATACAAATCTCGAGGATGAGATTAATGTTTTTAATGCTGTAACATATCCCAAAGTTTTTGTTTTGATGATACCAAAACTTGGATTAAAAATGTACTAATGTTTTATATTGAGGCATGCAGGAAATTAAGAACATGTTACGTTCGGAAGATCCGACATTCGGTTCGGACGGTCCGAAATTGTGCAATTCAGAAGCAAAATAGAAGCTGTTCGGAAGCTGCGAGGAGAGCGTTCGGACGTTCCGAAGACGTGATCGGACGTTCCGAACACAAGCAATAAAATCACTTCAATGCGGAGACAAATTGATATGACTGATTGATCGAGTAAGATTTCGGACGCTACGAAGGACATGATCGGACGCTACGAAGTGTTGAAGATTTCAAATCTCTCGAAACGCGGGAATGTTCGGACGGTACGAACTTGAGTTCGGACCTTCCGAAGCTGTTCACACACTGTCTGAAAGAACTGTTCGGAAGATACGAAGTTTGATCGGTCCCTCCGAAGCGCATGTTCGGACCCTACGAAGTCAAGAACGGACGATCCGAAGTCATCCCAAAATTACGGAAATTGATTTCAATCACATCGGACGTTCCGAAGCATAAACAGAAGATCCGAACCTTGGCGTCCAAGACTAGTATAAACAGGCCTTTGAGGATGCATTTTCAATCATCCCACTCCACTCTCTTGTCTCTTACAAAGCTTTCTACTATCTCTTGTGTGCGTTGATTAAAAGAGTTGTAATATCAAAAGAGTTGTAGAAAAAGAGTGAAAGTAATACTCTCGAGTGGGTTGTAAAGTTCGTGGCTATCCTTGGAGCCCTCAAGGCCAAGTAGACGCATCGAGGCGTGGTTGTAAAAGCTAGCTTGGAGCTCCTAAAGCCAAGTCGATATAGTGATACCTTGATCCTCATCGAGAAGGGGAGACGTAGACGATTCTTCGTCGAACTTCCATAAACATCTCTATCCCTCTTTACTTTACGCATTTACTTTACTACGCATTTATTTTACGCACTTACTTTACGCATTCATTTTATTTGTGATTGTCCCTCAAGTCTTCCGCTTGCAATTTTTGCAAACTCGTTTTAAAAACGCTAAAGGGCCTAGAAGAACCTATTCACCCCCCCTTTAGGTTCTTCAAGTGGTATCAGAGCAAGGTTTTTCAAAATCTTTTAAATGGCCAATCTAGCAAGCGAGTATGCCCAAGGACAATCCACAAATCGTCCCCCTCTTTTCAATGGTACAAATTACGGATATTGGAAAAATAGAATATCTCTATACATCCAATCCGTCGATTACGACCTTTGGAAAATAACGGTGAAAGGTCCCTATATCCCCATGAAAACGGTGGATAATAAGGAAATTCCTAAGGGAATGGATGACTTCACCAAGGACGATATGAAACTTATCTCTCAAAATGCTAAAGCTATGAATATTCTTCATTGTTCTCTAGATATGAATGAATACAACCGAATCTCGGCTTGCACCTCCGCCAAAGAGATTTGGGACAAATTGGAGATTTGCCACGAGGGAACCAATCAAGTCAAAGAAACGAAGATAGACCTTCTCCAACTCAAGTACGAGACCTTTGAGATGGAACCCAAGGAGGATATCGACACCATGTTCCGGCGGCTCACCCAAATCATCAATGAGCTTGCCCAACTTGGTGAGAACTACCCAACTAAACAAGTGTGGAGGAGAGCCCTTCGAGCATTACCGGCGGAATGGGATGCAAAGCGCACGGCTATCATTGAATCCAACAAGGGAGATGCGGCATCCTACGACCTTGATCAACTTCATGGGACCCTAAAGACCCATGAACTTGAAGTATCTACCCGGAAGGAGACAAAGAAAGATGACGACAAAGTAAAGGCGAAAGGGATCGCCTTGACCAGTCAACTTGAAGATAGCGACGATGAAGAAATGGCACTCCTCACTAGAAAGTTCAAAAGATTCATGCGGAGTTCCAACTTCAACAAGAAAGACAAAAAGTTTGAGAAGGAAGTGACCTGCTACAACTGTCAACAAAAGGGTCACTATGCAAACGAGTGTCCCTCCAAGAAGAAGGCCGGCAAAGACAAGAAAAAGGCCCTTCTAGCCACGTGGAGCGACAGCGACAACGAAGAGGAGTCTACCCTATGCTTCATGGCGAAGGAAGATCATCTGACCGACTCGGATGACGACGAGGTACCCTCTTACGATGAATTACTCTCCGCTTACACTAGTATGTACAATAAGGCTAAGTCACTTAGAAATGAGAATAAGCAACTTAAAACTGAACTAGAAGCTAGGATGCATGACAACACTAAGCTCAAAACAAACCTAAGAGACTTAGAGAAAGCCTTCAACAAGTTCAATGTGAGTAGCGGTAAACTAGAAAACCTCTTGAGCATGCAAAGGTGTAACTTCGACAAAGGAGGTCTAGGATATGAAAAGAAATCAGTCAACTTCGCTAGTCTTATCGCAAAGGCAAAACCAAGAACACCACCAACATGCACTTACTGTTGTAAGATAGGCCACATAAGACCTAAATGCAAGAAACTTAGACACCAACACAACAAGAATAGTTATTGGAAATGGATCCCCAAATCCCCAACTACTACTAACCCCAAAGGACCCAAAGAAACGGGTACCAACTATCAAACTGTATCTCAACCTTGTAGGGACAAAGGGGAGACAAGTCATCGAGCACTTGGTATCTTGACAGTGGATGCTCTCGACACATGACGGGAGAAAAGAAGCTGCTACAATCCATTCGACCAAAAGAAAAGGGATCGGTGATCTTCGGAGACAACAGCAAAGGGATCATAGAAGGCATCGGCTCAATCGGTATATCTAACTCTACTATTATTGATGATGTACTTCTTGTGAAAGGGCTTAAACATAACCTCCTAAGCATTAGTCAATTGTGCGATAGGGGTTATGAAGTCAAATTCACACCACACGATTGCACTGTATCACTCACAACTGACAAAACCATTAGTTTCAAAGGTTATAGAAGTGAAAATGTTTACAAGGTCGATTTAAAGATTTCATCTTTTTCAAAAATAAAAAGCCTTGTAACATTAAATGTTGATGACAACATTCTTTGGCATAGACGACTTGGTCATGTTGGGATGAGCACCATAGAAAAACTTTTAAAACTTGACCTAGTTTCCGGAATGCCAAAGCTGAATTTAAAATTAGATTCTTTTTGTGATGCTTGTCAACTTGGTAAACACACAAAGGAATCTTTTAAAAATAAAAATTTTGTATCCACTTCTATGCCCCTTGAATTACTTCACCTAGATTTATGTGGTCCCTCGAGGACAACTAGTCTAGGAGGAAAATCTTATGCTTTTGTCATTGTAGATGATTTTTCACGTTTTACTTGGACATTGTTTTTAGCCCACAAAAATGATGCCTTTGATCATTTCAAAATTTTTGTCAAAAAGGTTGAAAATGAGAAAAATCTTTTGATCAAACAAATCCGTAGTGACCACGGAACGGAATTTCAAAATGAAAATTTTTCAATTTTTTGTCAAAGCAAAGGCATTGGTCACAATTTTTCTTGTCCTAGAACTCCTCAACAAAACGGTGTCGTTGAGAGGAAGAATAGGACCCTAGTAGAGATTGCAAGGACCATGCTATGTGAGCATTCTCTACCAAAATATTTTTGGGCTGAAGCAATGAGTTCTGCTTGTTACATCATCAATCGCGTATCAATAAGGCCAATTCTCAAGAAAACTCCATACGAACTATGGAGAGGGAGAAAGCCTAACATTTCTTACTTCCGCGCTTTTGGATCAAAATGCTTCATCCACAACAATGGTAAGGACAACCTGGGTAAGTTCGATGCTAAATCGGACAAAGGTATCTTTCTTGGTTACTCTACTTCTAGCAAAGCATATAGAGTCTTTAATAAACGTACTTTACTAGTTGAAGAATCTATTCATGTCATATTTGATGAAACTAACCCTTGCTTGCCTAGAACTGTTGTTTCTGATGATGATGATATAGATATCCTTGGCGAAAAGTTGGAGTCCACAAGCCTAGATGATGTTCCTAAAGATCAAGAGGACGCACCTCTTCCGAAGGAGTGGACTACACACAAGGATCATCCCATGGACCTCATCATTGGTAGCCCATCGAAGGGAGTATCTACTCGCTCTTCTAATATGTGCAATTATCTTGCTTTTCTTTCTCACATAGAGCCTAAGAACATAGAAGAAGCTTTACTTGATGATTCTTGGATTATTGCTATGCAAGATGAACTAAATGAATTTAGAAGGAATAAAGTTTGGAATCTTGTACCTAGACCCACTGATAGACCTGTCATAGGAACTAAATGGGTATTTAGGAACAAGTTAGATGAGCATGGTACAATCACTAGAAATAAAGCTAGGCTAGTAGCTAAAGGATATAGTCAAGAAGAGGGAATTGATTATGATGAGACTTATGCCCCTGTTGCTAGACTAGAATCCATTCGCATGCTACTTGCTTTTGCTTGCTCTAGAGACTTTAAATTGTTTCAAATAGATGTTAAAAGTGCTTTTCTTAATGGTGATTTGAAAGAAGAAGTGTATGTTGAGCAACCTATTGGTTTTGAAGATGTGCACTTATCTGATTATGTGTATAAACTTGATAAGGCTTTGTATGGTTTGAAACAAGCTCCTAGAGCTTGGTATGAGAAATTATCTACCTTTTTGCTGTCTAATGGTTTTTGTAGGGGTAAAGTTGATATTACCTTATTTACCTTGACTAAAAATAATGATTTGCTGATAGTACAAATATATGTAGATGATATTATTTTTGGTGCTACTAATGAACACTTGTGTAGAGATTTTTCTAAGCTTATGCAGGATCACTTTGAGATGAGCATGATGGGCGAACTCAACTACTTCCTTGGTCTCCAAATCAAGCAATGCAAGGATGGTTTCTTTGTCAACCAAGGAAAGTACATCAAGGAGATGCTAAAAAAGTTTGTGATGGAGTCTTCCAAAGCCTCATCCACACCTATGAGCACGACAGTCAGACTCGACAAAGATGAGGGAGGTAAACCTGTTGACCAAAAGTTATTTCGTAGCATGATTGGCTCCCTACTCTATGCGACTGCTAGTAGACCTGACATTATGTTTAGTGTTTGCTTGTGTGCACGATTTCAATCATGTCCAAAGGAATCACACTTATTCGCCTTAAAACGCATTTTCAAATATCTTTCAAATACTCCAAATCTCGGATTATGGTATTCTAAGAACTCATTTTTCGATTTAAAAGCTTACTGTGATGCCGACTTTGGAGGATATAAGGTGGATAGAAAGAGCACTAGTGGAACTTGTTTCTTTTTGGGAAATTGCTTGGTGTCATGGTTTTCTAAAAAGCAAAACTGTGTTGCACTTTCAACGACCGAGGCCGAGTATATGGCTGCCGGTAGTTGTTGTGCACAAATTCTTTGGATGAAGTATCAATTACTCGACTATGGTGTTACTTTTTCAAAAATTCCAATCTTTTGTGATAATACAAGCACCATATGTCTAACAAAGAATCCAGTTCAACATTCTCGTACTAAACATATTGACATTCGACATCATTTTATTCGTGATCACATTGAGCAAAATGATGTTGAACTTCACTATGTTGACACCAAGAATCAAATTGCTGATATTTTTACAAAACCACTAGATGAATCTACTTTTACTCGTTTGCGTGGTGAACTTGGCTTGATTGAGTTGTAAACACTAGTCGAATACTCTCGTACATATTTGTTAAATTGAGGGGGAGTATTATTAATGTGAGCATTATAATGTCGGATAATACAAATTAATTGTATTTATCCATAATTATGGCTCAACATTCATTTATGTGCTAAATATTTTAAATTTTATTAGTGGATATTTTACCTGTTTATTTGTCTCTCTTTATGCTTATGTCTTTTTGATTATCACAAAAAGGGGGAGAATTTATTTGGTTAAAATTGCTGTTAATTGGTTATTAAATAAATTCGCCTTAATTCAACCTCTTAGACTTGTTATTTGATTAAGGGGGAGTTATTTAATAACCATTTCGATTATGTTGATTATTGTTATCTCAATTTTTAACCAAGTTTTGTGATCATCAAAAAGGGGGAGATTGTTACGCCTTAAACGCATACAAATCTCGAGGATGAGATTAATGTTTTTAATGCTGTAACATATCCCAAAGTTTTTGTTTTGATGATACCAAAACTTGGATTAAAAATGTACTAATGTTTTATATTGAGGCATGCAGGAAATTAAGAACATGTTACGTTCGGAAGATCCGACATTCGGTTCGGACGGTCCGAAATTGTGCAATTCAGAAGCAAAATAGAAGCTGTTCGGAAGCTGCGAGGAGAGCGTTCGGACGTTCCGAAGACGTGATCGGACGTTCCGAACACAAGCAATCAAATCACTTCAATGCGGAGACAAATTGATATGACTGATTGATCGAGTAAGATTTCGGACGCTACGAAGGACATGATCGGACGCTACGAAGTGTTGAAGATTTCAAATCTCTGGAAACGCGGGAATGTTCGGACGGTACGAACTTGAGTTCGGACCTTCCGAAGCTGTTCACACACTGTCTGAAAGAACTGTTCGGAAGATACGAAGTTTGATCGGTCCCTCCGAAGCGCATGTTCGGACCCTACGAAGTCAAGAACGGACGATCCGAAGTCATCCCAAAATTACGGAAATTGATTTCAATCACATCGGACGTTCCGAAGCATAAACAGAAGATCCGAACCTTGGCGTCCAAGACTAGTATAAATAGGCCTTTGAGGATGCATTTTCAATCATCCCACTCCACTCTCTTGTCTCTTACAAAGCTTTCTACTATCTCTTGTGTGCGTTGATTAAAAGAGTTGTAATATCAAAAGAGTTGTAGAAAAAGAGTGAAAGTAATACTCTCGAGTGGGTTGTAAAGTTCGTGGCTATCCTTGGAGCCCTCAAGGCCAAGTAGACGCATCGAGGCGTGGTTGTAAAAGCTAGCTTGGAGCTCCTAAAGCCAAGTCGATATAGTGATACCTCGATCCTCATCGAGAAGGGGAGACGTAGACGATTCTTCGTCGAACTTCCATAAACATCTCTATCCCTCTTTACTTTACGCATTTACTTTACTACGCATTTATTTTACGCACTTACTTTACGCATTCATTTTATTTGTGATTGTCCCTCAAGTCTTCCGCTTGCAATTTTTGCAAACTCGTTTTAAAAACGCTAAAGGGCCTAAAAGAACCTATTCACCCCCCCTTTAGGTTCTTCATTGCCCGATCGAGGAGCAAGAAGCAATCCAATCCAAGGTCGTACACTCCACGTTTTTAGCATAACAAATAATGTAAGTGGGCTGTTTTAAAGAATTAATTTCGGTTATGCATTCTTCGTGTATTTTTGAAAATACGGTCGAGTACATGTTCTTCTTTCTACTGTTTTAAGCACTGTGAGGAGTCGACTATATATGAGTGGGAATATCAACCATGACGTACCCTTACGCGGTGGGGGATATAACCGTTATACGGCCTCGCTCCCTTAGAGAAGTAAAAACTATGGACTGACGTTAGTAAACCATAGAAAGTAGATAAATATCAGTGCTGGTCAATGTTATGCATGTGTTATGAAGTATGTATGCAAGCCATGAAAATTTCGAAATTTATGCATGTTGTTTATTATGCTCGATATGCCCTCACTTGCTGAGTATTTCCCAAAATACTCACCCCCTTACAACCCTTGCCAGATAAGTTTGAAGAAGAACTCAAGAATGAAGAGTCCGAACAATTCTTGGGATGGTGAATGTTCAAGAGTTTATATTAAGTTTAAGTTTATTATTATTCAGTTTTACGTTTCCGCATTAAACTCTGTCGTTTCTTTTTTAATTTTCGGTATTGTAATGACAATTGTTATTTCATTTGAGATTATGATATATAAACTGGTTTCGGTTTACACTGTGCTACAAAGACTTGTTGTTTTCGATTGTGTGATTGTTAAACAACGCTGGTGTCAGCTCTGAGTTTCGGGGCCTGACACCTAGCAACAAAGATCAGAATTATAATAGGAAGAATGCGCCATGCAATATGGGAAAACCCTTGAGTGGCCGAGGATCATTAGCCAAAAGGCCAAGAAACTATCAATATTCTAGGGGAAAAAAATGGACTATAAATTCAAGAGATCAACCACTTCTTAGGGATCATCTTACACAAGTTTGAAGGATCAACAATATCTTTGAGGATTATTGGGTTCCAGGCTAGGTAACCAGTACGTTGGAAGATCGTCTTTCCCAAGGTAAACGAACCAGCAATACCCTAACAGATCATCATCCCCTAGGTCAGGAAATTTGATGCCATAGGAGATCATCATATGTAGGACCAAAGGATCAAGTTCATACAAAGAGATTTGTACCACACAAGCATAGGATCAACAGATCCCTAAAGAAAATATCGAAGAAATTAGTGGTCCTCCTGCTCAAGAAACACGTGTAAGGAGCTCACAATGTGTTCTTTCCTTTAAAGCTCATTCAAGAGAGAAATGGCAAGTGATAAAACGAAAATACTTCCAACTGCCATTGACAAGAGTTTAAAAAAGAGATTTTTAATGGAAATAACCAAACCTAGGGGAGATGTCAGACCAAGTTGAGTAGGAAATTATGAGATGGTCAATAAATAGAGGCGAATTATGTGGAATGACTACATCAGAGACATGGCAATCCAACTAAAAAAAAGAATAGAAATACTTGATCTTTCTACTTTAGGTCAGAGTATAAAAAGGGAAATTATTCATATATTTACGGTCTACTTGAGCAAGCCGAACACTTATATCGATGTGCCACGAACCTTCATGAGAAAAATCAGTGGGGGAACATGTAACTCATTGGGAGGATTGGTGCAAAGAAAAAACCAGACGAATAAAACGTTAGCGACTAAGACTTGAAAAGATCGTAAAGCATATGAGCTAGCTAGAAGGTTGGAAAACTTCAAAAAGTGAATTTGGGAAAGTAAGGAGAGACTCTCGTTGGATAAGGAACACACTTCTTTTGTGTAAGAACTAATAAATGAATGGCATATGGCTGTGGGATAAACTTGCTGAGAGAAGATTGAAGAGTTTTGGGTAGATAAAAGGAAAACTATAAAGAATAGAAATTATTTGAGCTAATAGCACTCGTTGGAAAAAGACTGTGTCTAAAACTTATATTTTTAGAGCAAATGAGTTATTTTGTAGAACCTTAGAGCCAGAGGAAAGTGGGAAATAAGGAGCAAGTGATTGTTCAACTTTATCAAAGATGTTTTGCCTGCTAGTTACGTACCAAGGCAAAAACTTGTATGGAACGATCTCACAGGTCATATTTTGTGAGACGGGTCTCTTATTTGGGTCATCCATGAAAAAGTATTACTTTTTATGCTAAGATTATTATTTTTTATTATAAATATCGGTTATGGCTGACCTTCTCATTAGAGACCTACTCACTTACCAAAGCTTAGAGTCATTTTAACTGTTTGGTTGTTCTCTACTTAATAGTCGTTATGTAGGATATGAATATCCTCATAATTATGAGTTGTTTCATGAGAATTGAATTTATGGTCGTCTCAATTTTCAGCAACTTTTAAGTTTCGATTTCTTTTTTTTTAAGATCTTTGTTATTCTCACTTCGAGTTTATAAATATAATCATTATCGTTTGAAATGGCAGAATTAATTTCACATCGTTTGTAAAATTGATTCATTGTTGTTTCCTTTGTTTAATTATCATATTTCGTGGCGTTTTAATCTGAAAAGACTAAAACTGACGGTCAAATCGAGAATCTAACAAGTCGGATTTTCATCTTTTTCTATTTTTGATCCGTATCGTTTTGACACTTGACATGCCCTCACACATTAAATATTAGTGTCAAAAAACACAATTTAAAACCCTACTTGGTGGAGTGCGCAGTACTCTGACGCAAGGCACACAAGTGCATAACAAAACCAATTGGTCAAACAATGAGCACTTTGGAGGGTCTTGGTCATTTCAAGTAGCACATATATTCCCCAAAGTTTAAAGTTAGTTCAAAGTATTAGTATATATTTTTTAATACAAAGTATTAGTTTTTTTTAATCTTTTTCACACGTATCGTTGATACAACATTTGTATGAGACTAATGTATTGTGTGACACATAAAAACCTAACGTAAAAAAAGATTAAAATTACAAAAATAAACGATCAAAATCACCAAATAATAAAATATACATGACTAAAAGTCAATTTCGATAACATAAAAGACCGAAATTGCAAAAAAAAATCGAACGTCCTGTATTAATATTTTTTTAATCTTTTTCCCACGTGGTTGATACAACATTTATACGAGGCTAATGTATTATGTGACACATGAAAACCTAATGTAAAAAATATTAAAATCACAAAAATAAATGTGAGAACCAGATTTTTCCACCTTGTAAATTAAATAACTTTAAGGAAAACTTTAGCATAAGATTTTAATTTGTATAAAAATAAGATTTAGACTTTGGGGAAATATTGGTTAGAAATATTTAAGCCAATAATATTATGTACATGCATACATATTTCGAAATTAGGGGGGAGAATATTTACAAGACTGAGTACCATATAAAATACAAGGAATTTAGGCATGATGTGGCAAGAGAATTTCGAAATTGGTACAATATTTATGCCTAAATATGAGATGCTTAGATCCTAGGAAGCATACCATGAAATTGGAAGCAAATCCCCTCACTTGGACTCAATATTTTCGAAAATATTAAGGGCAAAGGAATCAAGATTTAAATCCCATGGAATTGGAAGATAATCTCACAAATTAAGCAGCATAATTTTCGAAAAATGGCAAGGAATATTGGAGCAAATTTTTGAGATTTGGGCACAAATTTTGGTAATGATTTAACCACCAAATTTAGCTCTCTCTTCTCCCCTATAAATACCACACCACACTATTCAAATCCCCACACCAAAATTCAAGACCAATGCTTTTTGAAATTCAGCACCTTGTCCTAGCCGAAACCCTGCACAAATTCGCCCAAGAAATCGAAGCCGAAGCGCCGTCCGACCGAAGAACGAGGAGCGACCCAGTCCCCAAAGTTGTGCACCACATTTTTAGCATCATTATATACGGTAAGTGGGCTAGTTTTTAAACTTTTAAATCTCGAAATTGTGTATGCATGTTTTCGATTTTTACAAGAAAAATAAATAGTCGAGTACAATCTCCTTTCTACTCTTTTCGTGTAATTGTCATACGATTTCAAAAGCACTGTGAGGAGTCGACTGTATACGGGAGGGAATCCCAACCACGACGTACCCTTACGCGGTGGGGGACATAACCGCTATACGGCCTCGCCCCCTTAGAGGAGTAAAAATTAGGGACTGACGTCAGTAAACCGTAGAAAGTAGATGAGTCGTAGTGCTGTGTCAAAGTTATGCATGTGTTATGAAATACGGATGAACTCATGAATTATGTTTCGAATTATGCATGTTGTATTTATTGTGCTCGATTTTCCCCCATTTACTGAGTATTCCCAAAATACTCACCCCCCTTACGACCCTCCCCAGAAAAGCCCGAAGAACAGATTGAGGAGGAAGAATCCGAGCAGTTTTGGGGATGGTGAATGCTCGAGAAAGATTTAATATGTTTAACCTATTTTATTTCAGTCTTACGTTTCCGCATTGTAAACTCTGTCGTTCAGTTATTTTGTCAATTGTAAAGACAATAGTTATTTTATTGAGATTATGATTTATAAACTGGATTCGGTTTAAACTGTGCTACGAAAGGCTTGTCGTTTTAAATTGTGTGATTGTAAACGACGCCGGTGTCAACTCCGAGTTTCGGGGCGTGACATTTAAGTGGTATCAGAGCCGCCAGGTTCATAATCCGAGTGGAAAAAAAAATCGAGTTACAAAAAAAAAAAAAAAAAAAATCGGAAACTTTCGGAATTCTGGCCAAACAGCGCCTTAGCGCGCCGCCGCGTCCTCATCGAATCCGAATCCTTTGCTCACAAATGATATACCGTTGGATTCCTCTCCTCAAGACGAGTCTACTGTCAAAATTTCAAGCCAATCGGAGTTGATTTGCCCCTCCGATTTAACCGCCAAAGTCACGCCGCCTCAACCTTCGCGATTTCCGACCACGTTTGGGTAAATTCCGGCTGGATCCGACCTCCAATCCAGTAGCCCTGCCTCGATCTGAAACCGCCTTGACAAGACGAACAAAAGCCGTTAAACAATTTCAGATTTGGCGTTCGGATGCGACGGGAATTTCAGATCTACGAATTTTCGCTCAAACCCTAACACCGAATGATATTTTGTCCAATTACACTACCAATACTACTCCGATTTTAAATTAAATTTACTCGAACGATATATGATC
Source organism: Primulina eburnea (assembly GCF_022965805.1). NCBI lineage: Eukaryota > Viridiplantae > Streptophyta > Magnoliopsida > Lamiales > Gesneriaceae > Primulina > Primulina eburnea. Next base: position 28,746,568 of record NC_133118.1, read on the forward strand.
CATGGGTAACGTTTCCCCTTAATTCATTTTGAAATCGGATAAGCCTATCGCAAACACCCAATTATGAGTTATGTTAGCGAATTGCGCGACTTTCCGACCAAATTAAGTAGTTTTCCAACCGATTCTGGCCATGCCGTCACCGGTTCCGCGACCCTTACGCCATCACCGTCGTACGCCTTAGCTCCGACCATACTCCGGCGAGTCAACTCGGCCGAGTCAACAAGTCAACCCGCCAGCTTATGTCCTTCGATTTATTTTCGTAGAAAACTCCGAATTCGGTTCCGTAAACTGTTCTGGAATCCTCTCGATATACCCTTCGAATCCATATGTCTATCTCAAAACTTTCCATTTTTGAAAATTTTCGAATTTTTATTTATTTTCATTTATTGAACTCTATATGACCTTGACATTTTATTATGTCCTATTTCATTCAGCACATTTATTTCATTTAGATTGATTCAGTACAGTTATTTCATTTAGATTGGTCATTTTCATTTATTTTCGTTCTGCTTGAGAAATCAATAAAATATTTTATTTGTTCCCTTGATTTCAATTTACTTCTGCGCAATCTATTGCATAAATCCTACTCATACAAATTCTTAGAACTTGCGATTATAGGAAATGGCCGGCAGACCCCCGAGGCAGAACCGCAACCCGCGTTACGCTAATGCCAATTGTGAAGGCGGACAGGAGAACGAGCAAGGGAACGGACCCCCGCCTGCAGTCAACTTAAGCCGAGCTGATCTTATGGCCATAGCCACCATTGTGGCGACAACACTGCAAGGATTGGGAAACCAGAACGCCAATCAACCACCTCCACCACCACCAAGTGGAATCAAGTTCCACTATGAATCGCTTCGCAAGAACAGGTGTCCAACCTTCAGTGGAGCTGCAGACCCGGAAGTCAGCCAGTGCTGGCTAAAAAGTGTAGAGACTCAGCATCGACTATTGGAAGTTCCCGAGGCACTGAAAGTTGACGTGACTGTGCCGTTCCTGGAAGATAAAGCAGGAAAATGGTGGGAAGCAATCTCGCCAGCCATGACAGCTGCAGGACCAATCACTTGGCAGCGATTTCGAGAAACTTTTCTGAGACAGTACTATCCGGCGGAAGCTAGATTGCAGAAGTTGAGTGAATTTGAAAATCTTACTCAAGCCCCAGATATATCAGTGGTCGAGTACACCTCCCAGTTCAACGCCTTAGGATCTTATGCTCTGGCAATCATGGCGGACGAAGTTCTGAAATTACACCGCTTTAAGAAGGGGTTGAACAGCAGGATCCAATCAGCCCTAGCAGTCTACCAATCGACGAATTTTTCCGATCTGATGGGCGCAGCTATCCGAGCTGAAACTGATATCCAGCGCCGTGAGAAAGAATTTAGGAACAAAAGGCCTATGAATGATCGGTCCTCTCATGGCAGTCAGTCGTTCAAGAAACCGAACCATTCCGGCGAACCATCTCAAGGGCCTTCGCCTGCCTCAGGCTATCAGGCCATTAAGCCTTGCCCAACTTGCCACTTACGACACCTGGGAGAATGCCGTAGAGTCAGCGGTGTCTGCTTTGGATGCGGGAAACCAGGACACCGTATGGCAGATTGTCCAGCCGTCAGCAACAAAACAACTGGACCAGGTAAAGGAGACGGGTCAAGCTCAGGGGCGAATGCCAATAAACCACGGGAGAACAAACCAAATGCCAGGGTGTTTGCCATGGCGCAGGAGGAGGCATATGATGCAAGCGATGTTGTGTCAGGTACCATATTTATTCAGCAAGTGCCTGCTTATGTGTTATTTGACTGTGGTGCCACACATTCTTTTATATCTAAGAGATTTGGTAAGAAGTTAGGACGTAAGCCCAATAAGCTAACCGAACCTTTCCGAATAGCCACACCTACATGTAGGGCCGTTAAAGCGCACGAAATCTACAGAGATTGTAGAATCAGTAACCAGACTTTTAGCGCCGACTTGATACAGTTGATCATGGTCGATTTCGACATCATCTTAGGATTGGATTGGTTAGCGAGAAACAATGCAATTGTAGATTGTAAGGGAAAGAAAGTTAAACTCCTAACCGCAGAGCAGAAAGAATATCCCTACCTATTTGGTGACCAAGCCAACTCCAGTTTCGAGGACGAAACTTCCCATAAGGAGGGTGGGATGTGAGAACCAGATTTTTCCACCTTGTAAATTAAATAACTTTAAGGAAAACTTTAGCATAAGATTTTAATTTGTATAAAAATAAGATTTAGACTTTGGGGAAATATTGGTTAGAAATATTTAAGCCAATAATATTATGTACATGCATACATATTTCGAAATTAGGGGGGAGAATATTTACAAGACTGAGTACCATATAAAATACAAGGAATTTAGGCATGATGTGGCAAGAGAATTTCGAAATTGGTACAATATTTATGCCTAAATATGAGATGCTTAGATCCTAGGAAGCATACCATGAAATTGGAAGCAAATCCCCTCACTTGGACTCAATATTTTCGAAAATATTAAGGGCAAAGGAATCAAGATTTAAATCCCATGGAATTGGAAGATAATCTCACAAATTAAGCAGCATAATTTTCGAAAAATGGCAAGGAATATTGGAGCAAATTTTTGAGATTTGGGCACAAATTTTGGTAATGATTTAACTACCAAATTTAGCTCCCTCTTCTCCCCTATAAATACCACACCACACTATTCAAATCCCCACACCAAAATTCAAGACCAATGCTTTTTGAAATTCAGCACCTTGTCCTAGCCGAAACCCTGCACAAATTCGCCCAAGAAATCGAAGCCGAAGCGCCGTCCGACCGAAGAACGAGGAGCGACCCAGTCCCCAAAGTTGTGCACCACATTTTTAGCATCATTATATACGGTAAGTGGGCTAGTTTTTAAACTTTTAAATCTCGAAATTGTGTATGCATGTTTTCGATTTTTACAAGAAAAATAAATAGTCGAGTACAATCTCCTTTCTACTCTTTTCGTGTAATTGTCATACGATTTCAAAAGCACTGTGAGGAGTCGACTGTATACGGGAGGGAATCCCAACCACGACGTACCCTTACGCGGTGGGGGACATAACCGCTATACGGCCTCGCCCCCTTAGAGGAGTAAAAATTAGGGACTGACGTCAGTAAACCGTAGAAAGTAGATGAGTCGCAGTGCTGTGTCAAAGTTATGCATGTGTTATGAAATACGGATGAACTCATGAATTATGTTTCGAATTATGCATGTTGTATTTATTGTGCTCGATTTTCCCCCATTTACTGAGTATTCCCAAAATACTCACCCCCCTTACGACCCTCCCCAGAAAAGCCCGAAGAACAGATTGAGGAAGAAGAATCCGAGCAGTTTTGGGGATGGTGAATGCTCGAGAAAGATTTAATATGTTTAACCTATTTTATTTCAGTCTTACGTTTCCGCATTGTAAACTCTGTCGTTCAGTTATTTTGTCAATTGTAAAGACAATAGTTATTTTATTGAGATTATGATTTATAGACTGGATTCGGTTTAAACTGTGCTACGAAAGGCTTGTCGTTTTAAATTGTGTGATTGTAAACGACGCCGGTGTCAACTCCGAGTTTCGGGGCGTGACAATAAACGATCGAAATCACCAAATAATAAAATGTACATGACTAAAAGTCAATTTCGATAACATAAAAGACCGAAATTGCAAAAAATCGAACATCCATATATTAATTGTTGTAAGAGAGTAAAAATCACAATTTACAACCTCTGGTTAATTAACTCGAAAATTTACATGGGGTAGGAGGGTACAAAGTACAAACATATTTGTAGGAAAGCTATTGTCAAAGATTTAACCCATTCGTGGACCACCCCACCCAATGCTAAGTCATGATTTTGCCTTCTTACCTGCCAAGAAAATACATGATACTTACATTTTATTTTTTAAAAAAAAAGTACACAAAGTTTGAAAATTTATATTTCAAGAGATTATATATATATGCTCCTAATTTGTACTCTACTTGTAATTCCAATCTCGCCCTTGGTTAATACAATGTACGTAGTCGCAACCACTTCAAATAATTTCCCATGCTACATCGATCATCGTAGAGTGAAATTTCCTATTTTACCCTTTTACGGACACTTCGAGTTCCTTCCGGGGCCTCCGTAGTAAAAATAATTTCCCCAAACACCATTTTTCCCAGCTTTGATGTCATAGCAATCAGGATGATCAGCCAAGATATGGAGATTAGAGAAAGGGATCAAGTTATTGTCCCAATCAACAACTTGCAAGTTCCTAAAATAAGATGCTTTCCCAAACCCTTCATCCGCAAAGTGCCCACTCCCCATTTGGGTCGATGTGTGGTACCCTGTTGATCTCGAGTTCACTATCTCACCCCCAAATTGAACCATGTCTGCATGGTTTTGCAAGTGGGAGAACAAGAACGATGGCCAATATCCGACGAGTAGGCCGGAGCCGAACTCGAGCCACCAGTGCCCATGCTTCGGATCCTACACATGTATATGAATTTAGTCCATTTTGGTATATATTTTCTCATGGTCCCTCAGATTTAACACAACATTAAACAAGTAAAGAATTAGTCAATTTCCACACATTTCTTGGTTTATCTATGTGTACAAATTTAGTCCATTTTGGTGTATATTTTCTCATGGTCCCTCATGAGATCTAACTCAACATTAAACAAGTAAAGAATTTAGTCAACTTCCACCCATTTCTTGGTTTGTCTATGTGTACACCTCGCATGCTACTAGAAAAAAGAGTTAATGTCACGTCCCGAGCCCAGACCCGCGCCTACATGACTGCACAATGGGCCTCTATAGCAACTACTTATTATTCGTCATCGCTTTACGAAATTGATTAACTCAAATTGCTATAGAAGTCCATTATAGCCCATTATAAACTAATTGTAAATATTTAATTTTTACCACATGAGACGAGGTATCACATTTAATCTAATTTCAAAGCCAATAAAAACTTCAAAATTTAGCTAGCAAATTCATATAAAAACATTTAAAGGGACTTTGATTACAATATATAAACAATTTAGGAATGGTAACCAAAGATTCTTGAACTTGTGGAGGGTCAACTAAGAAACAATATTTAATTGCAAGAATAGTGAGATAATAGTACTGGATCAACGCATGCCATTGGTACCAAGAAGAGAATCTTGCAAATATAATATTAGAAACATTGGAGAAAACTAAGCATATATATAAAAAAATAATCATCTAGTCCTTGTGTAATTAATTATTTTACTAATAATTGAAGTTAACAATATATATTATTAAAAAAAAAACTTGCATATACCTTCCATATCATAATGCCGATATCGAACTGTTTAGCATTGTAAGATGATCTCGGAGATATCGCCGCTCCGATCGCGATTTTACTGTTGATTTGTACAAAGCCAGAGCACAGCAAGTTGTAACATCCAGTAGCTTGATATGCATCCGTCTGTTATCAAACTTTTGTATCAGCAATGTGTCTGACGTCCGACGAGTCGTAATAATAATAATAAAATAAATAAATAAATAAAAACGTCGTCGTCGAAACTCACCGTCCAGTAAGTGAAAAACCTCGGATTATTGTCTCCGTATAATTCCGGGCTAACCTGAATATTAATTAACTATCCCGTTAAGAAAATATACTACTTGGACAATCCAATTCGCGGTCGAAAACGAGTCTGCTATAAATTTTTGTGTGTGTACAGACCTGCCAACCAGCTTCGATGGTGTTAAGATCGTGGCCAAATGAGCCAGAAATGACCCAAAGTTGTGATAGGCTGAATTCGTACTCATCTGTTACGATTGGCGCCCACACGTTAATACCGGCCTTTGCTCCATAGTATTGATCTCCATTCACATATGCCACTGCATGCTGTGTATTATATAATTGGAAAGTTAAATAAAATATAGTTGGATGTTTGAATTCTTTATTTCCTTCCTAAAACGCTCGATTTTGACTCCCCGTTTATAAAAAAACGAGTACTGTTATAAAAAGTTATAGCTGATGATGACGTTGGTTTGGATGTATAAATATGAATATGTACTAACTTCATGGCCACTGCTTGTGGTGTCTCTCCGAACGCTCCTCCCGAGCTTTTTACCGAATCTGCGGATTGAGCTGGCCCTCAAAACATCTTCTTCTGTTGTTCTTCTGATGGGAATGCTTCCGTCGGGGCACAGTTCACCGCTGTCGATCCATGAGTGAAATGTCTCCGTGGTTGAGTCGAATGAATCGTTTCCCTTTGGTCTTTTTGGTGGTTCCTGCTATCGAATTCAAGAAACAGTAATTCTTTCATATCGATTGTTATTTAAAGAATCACGAAAATGGTTCCTTTTTTTTTTTTACATTTATTTCAAGAAATGTCAATTAAATGCGCAATAAATGTTCTTGACAAGAAAATAGAGGAGATCAGCTAATCAACGTACCGCAGGTTTGTGTCCTTTAAGCTGAGGATGATCGAATGCTGGTTGATGATGAGATAAAACACAGTCTATTACATCACCATAGGGACTCTACAAATTTTGCAAAAACATAAGAAAAACGTTTTTTTTTTTATAAAAAAAATGAAAAACGAAATAAGAACACGATGGATTTTTATCTAGAGAAGAAAGAAACCTTAATTGTCTTGACAGCAGGCTTATTGATCTTTTCAAGGTAACTCCTAATCCTCCTGAACTTGTCCAACTCCTGCCCCGGCCGGAAAGTCCTGTTCACCAGCGCGACGTAGCCGACACCGGAGCCTCTCGGCTGGAGGGTCTTCGTGGAAACGACAGTACTTATTAAACAGGACGCGACCAGCAAAACGACAATAACAAACGTGAGAAAGATGGATTTCGATAAAGGCATGATTAGTTTGAGCAGAATCTTGATGAATGAACGCGTGTGCTTGTTTTTTCCCGAGTCGGACGAGGTTGTGTTTGTATGTATTCGTGGATTGTTGTCTCGGTTCGATGATGCGAAGCGCAAGGGAACAAGAGGGTTGGTTTCATCCTAACATCTTGCAACTTCAGAAGCCATACAAAAACAAAAAACAATGGCGGATAGTGTTCCAAGGAAAAGTTAAGAGGATCTATCGCACATTCGAGTCACTTATTTCAAAACTTTGTATATATGACATGACCCCATTTGACAGATTGTATGAAATCTCTCTTCCTCTCTCTCTCAGTCATTCTCCAAGATATATTATACATACAATGCATATATACACAGATACATACATTCATACATATATAAATGTGTGTGTGAATATGTGTATATATATATATTCATACATATATTAAGCATATTTTAGGAAAAACAGAAGTGGTCAAAATTCAAAAAGTTTGTTTATATATATTTTTTTTTAATGCATTCACAGGCTGACAGATTAAGTGTGTACTTCCATATATGTCCACTCAGCTGGCCACTTACACGAGGGTCTGGAGGATGAAAATTCTTTATCAGAATTGTAAATTCGGGAAATTGGTTTTCAGTTCCCAGCCGTCGATTTTTTTTTATGTTCAGTCCATTGGTACTTTTTTTAGTACCACATTTCCACATGAAGTGTACCACATTTTGTATGACATAGTGCCACAATTTTGTGGATAGGGAGTGAATCCAAATGAATGTTTTGATTGAGGATTTTTCACCAACTTCTCCTTGTAAATTTTTCCCTCCATAACTACATAAAATTTAACTTTCTTTGGTACATAGAACCGGAAATTTGGTCGTGTAATTTGTATGTTTTTTTTTTATATAATTAATGTGATAATTTACCTAAACCTAACTAATTATCCACTAGGATCTTGAGGTCTCACCCTTGCCAATAAGGAAATGGAGCAATGGTTTTAATTTACTGTTTCAAGTGATTTATATTTTTCCCATTTTAGTCATATTTCATCATAGTGGTGATATGCCGTCAGAAAACGATGACGTATCACAAAAAATAATTTATGTCATGATGAACATTGCTAACGTGTCCGATTCCAGTTAAAATAACTAAAATGGAAAAAAAGTACAAGTAATTATATCGTGAATTTAGTGATAACTAGACAAAAAAAAATTGCAACTTACATGATAAAAATTTGTGATTTCCCAAAGGTTGTCACCCTGTAAAAATACATGTAAATTTCACAAAATATTTTTACTTCAATTTTCTAATCTATCGTTGGGAAGTAATCAAGTGGAGATAATCCGTAAAAAAAAATTTGGGTGAGATGGTCTCACAGGTCGTATTTGGTGAGACGAATATTTTATTTGGTTCATCCATGAAAAGTATTATTTTGTATGCTAAAAGTTTTACTTTTTATTGTGAATATCGGTAAGGTCGACCTGTCTCACAGATAAAGATTCGTGAGATCGTCTCACAAGAGACCTACTCTTTTAAAAATAAATGATTTTTTTAGGGCAAAATTAGAGGTTTTTTCTGGTAGATTTTGTGTGTGGATGCTTTTATCGTAAGGATTTTTTGACTTAGCGGGGTAAAACATGCCATTTTCAACAACTGTGTATGCTTCATAAAGATTGACTTTTGCTCAATTGCAAAGTCAGTTTATGTCATGCAACAGCGCAAATATATACATGTGCCCACAAAAATTAAATCTTGGTAGATTGTCCATTTCAGTACTGCTTCATTATTTGAAAATATATGAAATATTATAAAATCATTTTATAAATAACGATTACTTTTTTGTTTTGAAACCATAAATAATATGGAGTATTTGAATGCATGATGATCAACTATCACGAGATTTATACATTGTATATATAAGATTTAAATCTTTTATCTTGTGGAGAAGCTTTGAATATATTTATATTGGAAAAATATATTTTTGTTAAGGTAACTTAAGGGTGAGAAATAATAACGAATTTTCAGTATACTGATGTTACCATAACGAAAAATATTGAAATTTTTTTATACGGCATAGTATCAATACCAAAATTTTCGGTATAGTAATGGTATGAAATTTGAATATTTTTGGTATATGCCGAAGTATCGAAATAATATAATAAATTAAAAATATATAATATATTAAAAATAATAAAGTTATTTAAAAAAATATATATATAAGGTCTTTTTTAAGCATAAAACGGAATATATCGATATTGTACCAAAATCTCGATATACCGCAATTTTTCGGTATAATCGGTATGCTAATTATACGTAACGAAAATTTCGATATACTGAGTTTATATATACCAAAATTTTCAATACGATGTCGATATTTTTGGGTTAAGCGTGCATAAGTTAGAGGTAATGAGATGTGTGATCTCATATGAAGTTCTCGTGCATCAAAATGTTGACATTGCGCCGTTGATCTAGTTGGTTAGGTGAACCGTAAAGAGTTATGTCAAATCTTAAAGAGTAATATTTTCTTTGCTGAGAAAAGCCGATAGTGGGAAAAAGATAAGACTGATCTATAAGGAAATGAGACAACACCAGCAGATAGACATGTACCTCCCCGCACTCATGCACCTGACAGCCCCACCCATTAGTACCTTATAGGTGCATTATGTTCTGCCATAGGTACAAGAAAATAAAGTTGTGTCAGTTGATCTGGTTGGTTAGGTAGGCCGCAAAAGAGTGATGTCAGATCTTAATGGGTAATATTGTCTCTGATGAGGATAGGACCGATGGTAGAAAACGGTAAGACTGATCTCTAATTGATGTAAGACAACACTAGTAGATAGACACGGAACTCCTCGGAATCATGGGCCCAACAACCTGATCCATTAACACCCAATAAGTGCACTATATGCTGACACGCGTATAAAAAAAATAAAGTTGCATCTTGGCTAACATTCATTTTTGACTTAGTGGTAAGCACTTAATCTTAACATATATACCGCAATTTTTAGTACGGTGTACAGTATGCATTTTTTGTTATAGTACGATATACCATCCTAATGTAATGTACATGTATTAGACTTTTAGTTCATTAATTTGCAGTGTTGTAATCATTTTTTACTCTATTTTTATCGAAGTGCTTACGTGATATCGAAAAATGATGACATAGTACCGGAAAAATGATGATGTGATACCAAAAATTGCTAGTATGGCACCACGCGTTAACGTATTGGATGTGAACGTTAGCACTCTGTTGAAAAAAAAAACTAAAATTAAAATAGTAGTGCAAATAATTGAACTAAGACCATAAATTGAAATGATAATCATACAAATCACATCATCAAAATATATTTTTCTCAATTAAACAGTGCTTAAATTCATGAATTTAATCAGTGAATAAATGGGGGGAAATTTTAATATATATATATATATATATATATATATATATATATATATATATATATATATATATATATATATATATAAATTGTGATTTGGATAATAATTTTCTGAGAAAATTTATGTGATACCCCTTGTCCAACATCTTAAAAATTAAAAATTTAATTAGCAATGGACTTAAATAGCAACTTGGGTTAATCATTTCGTAATACGATAACGAATACGAAATAGTTGCAATAGAAGCTCATTGTGCATTCACGCATGCGCGAGCCCGAGCTCGGGGCGTGACAATTTAACCTATTGCTATATTTTATATGTCATTTGAACTAACTTTTATTTCAAATCACGACTGGAATTTTAATTTTTTTTCAACATTCCACTTTTTTTAATTGCAATTTACAACTGAAAATTGGAGAATCAACACTGTGCCTACTTTCTGATGGTATTAATTTGGTGCAGCAGTGATGTTTGACCATATTTGAGTGATACACATGATTGTATCAGAGAATGATCACTAATTACATTTACGAATAGGATGACTCCGATACAGCATCGTGTATTGTTGTTACATGAGATCGATCAACTTAATTAGATACAAAAGAGATAACAAATTGATGTTGGTTTGGCTTCCGTAAGATCAACGTCACATGATCTGCATTTGAAGATAACAAGACTCTAGAAAATATATTGAAAAACTCGAAGTTTAGACAAGAGAGAAATCTTTGTCCTTAAAACGAATTTGTCCTTCAATAATTCTTGCGAGATACATCACGTTTCTCAAGATATAATGTGATTGTGGGGACCCGGACGCTAATCATTCTCTTAATCATCGTTGGGATTTAATTATCAATTAAGATAAAACAGGGTCTAAAAATTTTTCTTTTTAATATACAATAGCGGAAGGTAATGGAATCTAAATAATATACATATCTGTATAAAATACATTTCAGTATTAACATACAATAATCTAATCTAAGGTTCAACTACTAAATTCAAGTAATAAAACCCAATCTACTGTAAGTCCGGAATCACCACGCTAACTCGTCTTCTCTCATCGTCATCTCGACCCTGATCCAGCCCCACCTGTTGTCATGCACACATACAAAACAAGACAACAGCCGGATAACTCCGGTGAGAATAAATCCCAGTATAACACATGGTAAACATGTATATACATAAAATAAGTCCTGAAACATGCTATTACTAATAAACTCAAAACATTAGATTTCATAAGCTATGAAATCTAATCACAACAAGCATGCACTTCAAATCAGCTAAACATGCATTTAACCAATCTAAATCATAAAAACATGCTAGCACAACTGGAAGCAATAACGATGGGTCCCAAGATCTAGGAGCCACATCCATATAAGCATGCAGTTCTAATCAAATCATGTCTAGACTTGACTCGACCTATAACTCTAGGGATCCCGGTGTGAATAAGACGTCACTACCTACCCTCCAATCGGGGTAATGTATGTCTCATTCCTAGACTTCGGTCTGATCTGTATCAACGGCGGCAATAAGAGTAATACCTACTCCTATGCTGAGATACACCGAAACGTCTAGATATTTGACAATGCCTGTCAAAGACTCTCCTATCTTAACTGCAAGGAATAACAATCTGTAAACAAAGCATAATCATATTCATAACTGAATATCACGATTATCTTACCTGCTTGAATACAATTCTGTAATCAAAGCATAAACATGTCACAATATAAAGAACAAACTAGTATGTGATTTTTGTTGGGAAACTCAAATGAGATTTCATTTGAGTTGAGACTTCCCGAATATCACATGCATTATACCTTTATCGTTCCCCGTCCGAGGAAGACGAAGTCTCGAAGTCAAATCTGTCCATCCCTGATCTGAAACGACAATAACAAATACACTGTGTCAAGGTGTAGTTCAAATCACGATCTGTCTAGTCAATATCTGAATAACTATAATCTGATTCATATCAACAATATCACAAGATAACAGAAACCAATACTGAATCTGATCAATCTGCACCACTGATGTGTAGACGGCATAACAGTACAGTCTTGTAATCCCGTCGGTCTTAACATCACAAATAGCATATCAACATCTAATAAATCTAACTCCTAAGATGCTGAAATACAAACACAGACATACTGTAGTATTTCTTCGATCTGACTTCACATAACTACTGAATAACCTATCCAGACCCATAAAAATAATCCTCTATTCATTCTTCAATCAAGAATACTTCCATTTAGTTTGAATTCTCAGTCAATACCTTCGAAAATTCATAACAATTGTATAATCAATCTATTCTTAAATCTGTCTTCGATTATACAATATCTACGGTAGTAAAAACACCATATCCGAATCATATACAGTTCTCACAACATCATAAATTCAAATCTTGTCTAAACTTAATAAAACTTACGTCCTTGTGTAGCTTGTAGCGAGAGGAGCACGATACCGTGTTCGAATGTGAAATCAGGCAACCGGATTCTTCGTAAATCAAACTAGAACCTCACGAATCCTATTTCCTCTCCACTGTCGATTCTTACCTCTGAAAATCTGGAAAGCCACGTTCAACCATATGTATATATACTACATGCAAGCCAAGAAACGTGTCACCCATCTTTGTGCAACACGTCTCTCGCTCGGGCGGACAAAAGTTTCCGCCCGGGCGAGTAACTCTCGGCCCTAGCCAATCCAAGCCACCTCGCTCGAGCGGTCAAAAACGTCCGCTCGGGCGAGTGATTCTCGGCCCTCTTCTCCTAAACACTCTCGCTCGAGCGGTCAAAACTGTCCGCTCGGGCGAGTCACTTTCGCCCAACAATTTACATAATTAAATTTTGAATCTCCAAAATGATCTGGTTGCATTCATATCTACTCAACATCGATAATTTCAAACTATCGTGTTATAAACTCATTCGAGTTCGTATAATCTCAATCATAATATTTAATCAATGTCTGATTAAATAATTAACTCTCGGGCATTACATTTCTCCCTCTCTTAGATCTGAGTTCGTCCTCGAACTCTCCAATCATCAAACCAAATCTGTCAGAAGAAATATATGACAGAGTTTAACATCCAAACTCATTTCACTAGCCGAATCAATCCCATATTACTGGCTATATAACACTTGTATACGCCAATTGCAATTTATAACAAAGCAATACCACCTGTAGTTGCTATTCCATCTTCGGCTCCCAATACCAATCGTCATCATCCGACATTGGTTTCTTACATCTATTCATTCTAATCTAGCTGGATAGTTATGGTCATACCGTAAGTCATACCCTGAAAACCATTCATAACAGCTCGTACTAACATCTAGTACTAAAGTTCTACCCATATCCGCCAATACCTGGTTACTATACGCTGACTACCTGTCAATCTGTAACAACTCTGCGAGGGAGAACTCATGATATTTCCATCACAAGTACCGCTCCATCCAAATCACAATCTGATATCATCTAATGCAGCATTCTAGTAAATCTGACAATTCCTTTGACATTGATCTATGTCATCTGGTACAAACTGATAGATATAGATTGAATATTCTGTCAATCATAATCATATCATATCATATCATAAGCTGTAGAATTGACGGTACTTTTATCCCGAAAGCCATACTCACATTTTCTTATTCAGAAATATACTAAATCGGTAATCATCTTCTGATTCATATCTTTCTGGCTTCTTTTGTTCTCAATTCAAACATATCAGTACCATTTCTACCAATCTTACAACATAATTTGCTGTCCCAACTGATCTTATCTATCTATGCCACATTATCTGTTCGAATATCTTACATTCTGAAATAGCTGAATGAAACCTGAATCCACCCCAGTGCAGTTCTGACACTACCTGTGACTTCAGATTCGAACTAATGCTGTACAAGATCAGTTAATAACATAAAAGAACGAAGAAATACCTACCTGGTATTCGGCTCTGACTATCAATACCAAAAGCTGTAAACAATTCTGATAACACACGATAATCGGTCTTATACAAAACACAAATTACATAGCTGTTAAATTGATCTGATCAACAAAATACAGGTCTGAACATTCTGATTACATTTCTGAACTGTTTACACTAGTCTGCATCACACACTGACTCCCAATAACATCAAATTCTGAATAGAAAAAAAACTATACAGATCTAGTGAGTTTAAGAAAACTCATAACATAATAGATTCTGGCTGGCTGACTAATCTTCATACTGCCCAGATCAACTGCTATATCTCATCTGCAAATAGAATATACTCCCAAACAATATAAGATGTCTCAAATACTGATTTAGAATCATAACAATACTTAGCAGACATAAAGCAATACAAGAAAAAGAAAATCAGAAGAAAATAATCTGGTTCTGACATATCTGACATCCTGCTAATGCTGACATTTCTGATACCGCATAGTCTGAATGAAAACCTGTATCAGTAACTGCATACCGGATTCATACCTGACCCATTGCTGTATACAATAATCACCGTTCTCGGAATATTTAACCCAGTCTTCAAATATTCAATATAAACAATCAGATGCTATGGATATATCCCGGAATCATAGATATAACAAGCATAATTCTTCAAAATACCCCTGAACACATAATCTGTCAATTTAGAAACCAACTAAAATGTCATCCAGAAAAATACACAATCAACTGGATTCCTTAGCCCATACTTTAATCTGTCACTTCTTCCTGTTCATTCTGATATAAAACACATCTGACATCCTATCTTGGCCAACACCAGTCAACTATTAGATTACTAGCCCATGTGTTACTGCTAGACTCGATTTCAGTGGATCTACTGAATACATAAGGATACTATCTATTCCTTTCTGTACTAATCGAGTCAAGAACAGTACAATGATCTAAGGAATTCTAGATCTAGAATCCTCATTTATCAACTATTTCCAGAACACATGCTACAATATTTCTGTACTTGTTTAGCAGTACATATCCATACTGAGATCGAAATCATATAACACAAGTACATCATAATCTAGCCCAATCCCGGTTTCATTCTACTGTAGTATATAACATGACACAGAAATCTCTGATATCAACATATTCTTCCAAACAGTAAGGAAATCAATACTACAGCACAACCAGACCCCATAAATATAGCATATCACCATGCTACTCAATCACATATACTCATGAAGAATGCATTAATATACATCAATACATCTGCAATATAATCATAAAGAATAGTACCTGTTGTCGTGGCTGGGTTTGTTTCTCAGTCATTACCACTAATGACTCTGCTCTTTAAGATCTTCGAAAATGTTTCTGAGGACAAACTTTAGCAAAGTGTCCCGTCTGCTTACAGATATTGCACTTCCCAAGCACTCCTTTGCATTGCTCTGAGGAATGTCTCCCTCCGCAAATCCTACAGTATACTCCTGTATAGCTCGGGCTGGAACCACTGGAACTAGAAGAAACATTTCCTACTTTCTTGAACGGTTTCTTTTGAGCTTTCAATGGTTCTTTCTTTATATCACTGCTGCTGCCAATCTCGACTCTAGGAGGCAGTTGCTGTGGATTCGGAGTTGGAAGAGCATACAACACTTCCTGTTGTCCTGTCAGAACCGTTTCCGCTCTTTTGGCTCTATTCAAAGTATCAGCAAAACTACTTGATTGCTTCACATTCACCAATGTACGTACTTCTGGATTCAATCCCTGAATGAACTGACTAGAAATAGCATCATCATTTCTAGCCACAAGAGGAGCAAAACGTAGAAGTGTGAAGAACTGTGCCAGGTATTCATCAACACTCAAAGGACTCTGTCTCAGGTTTGCAAATTCTGCACTTCTATCCTCTCTATATGACCCGGGGAAAAATCTTTGATAAAACTCAAACTTGAAAGTCTTCCACGTAATCACTGAACGACTCTGCTCTAAAGCTCCTTTGGTGAGTAACCACCATCTCCTGGCAGTCTCATGCAATTGGTTCTCAATAAGCCTAATTCTACACTCATCTGTGAAATTTAGAAATTCAAATAACATTTCTATTTCTTCAAGCCACTTCTCACAATCTGCTGGCGTCTCATTTCCCTTCAGAACCGGCGGCTGAAACGACTGAAACCTCTGAAACTGTGTTTCCATCTGAATCTCTGCCCCATCTATCTTAGGTTCTGACCTACCTGTCTGATCATATGATGTACTGCCTTTTTCTGGAATTCTGCGGGGAGCTATATCTGATTACCAAAAACATCAGTAATCCATACCACCAATCTGTTTCAAATCTTTTCCTGACCATCTTACTGCTGGTCATGAATCCGATCTGATTCATATTTAAGAATACATAATCCCAATTCAAATCATATAATCAGGTAAGCATGTATCTTAAAGCAATAACACATAGTCTCATGCTAGCACACAATGTCAATCAACATGAAAAACAATCTCATGCTAGCACAGACATGCAAGGAAAGAAAATTCATCTACCCCGCTCATTCTCTTCTATCTTAATCTGAGTCAGTCTAAAAGATCTATCAGTTCTTACTATCTCAATCTAAAGATCTATCTCTAAAGGATCTTCGCTAAAGGAACTATCGCTAAAGGAACTATCAGCTCTGATACCACCTGTTGTGGGGACCCGGACGCTAATCATTCTCTTAATCATCGTTGGGATTTAATTATCAATTAAGATAAAACAGGGTCTAAAAATTTTTCTTTTTAATATACAATAGCGGAAGGTAATGGAATCTAAATAATATACATATCTGTATAAAATACATTTCAGTATTAACATACAATAATCTAATCTAAGGTTCAACTACTAAATTCAAGTAATAAAACCCAATCTACTGTAAGTCCGGAATCACCACGCTAACTCGTCTTCTCTCATCGTCATCTCGACCCTGATCCAGCCCCACCTGTTGTCATGCACACATACAAAACAAGACAACAGCCGGATAACTCCGGTGAGAATAAATCCCAGTATAACACATGGTAAACATGTATATACATAAAATAAGTCCTGAAACATGCTATTACTAATAAACTCAAAACATTAGATTTCATAAGCTATGAAATCTAATCACAACAAGCATGCACTTCAAATCAGCTAAACATGCATTTAACCAATCTAAATCATAAAAACATGCTAGCACAACTGGAAGCAATAACGATGGGTCCCAAGATCTAGGAGCCACATCCATATAAGCATGCAGTTCTAATCAAATCATGTCTAGACTTGACTCGACCTATAACTCTAGGGATCCCGGTGTGAATAAGACGTCACTACCTACCCTCCAATCGGGGTAATGTACGTCTCATTCCTAGACTTCGGTCTGATCTGTATCAACGGCGGCAATAAGAGTAATACCTACTCCTATGCTGAGATACACCGAAACGTCTAGATATTTGACAATGCCTGTCAAAGACTCTCCTATCTTAACTGCAAGGAATAACAATCTGTAAACAAAGCATAATCATATTCATAACTGAATATCACGATTATCTTACCTGCTTGAATACAATTCTGTAATCAAAGCATAAACATGTCACAATATAAAGAACAAACTAGTATGTGATTTTTGTTGGGAAACTCAAATGAGATTTCATTTGAGTTGAGACTTCCCGAATATCACATGCATTATACCTTTATCGTTCCCCGTCCGAGGAAGACGAAGTCTCGAAGTCAAATCTGTCCATCCCTGATCTGAAACGACAATAACAAATACACTGTGTCAAGGTGTAGTTCAAATCACGATCTGTCTAGTCAATATCTGAATAACTATAATCTGATTCATATCAACAATATCACAAGATAACAGAAACCAATACTGAATCTGATCAATCTGCACCACTGATGTGTAGACGGCATAACAGTACAGTCTTGTAATCCCGTCGGTCTTAACATCACAAATAGCATATCAACATCTAATAAATCTAACTCCTAAGATGCTGAAATACAAACACAGACATACTGTAGTATTTCTTCGATCTGACTTCACATAACTACTGAATAACCTATCCAGACCCATAAAAATAATCCTCTATTCATTCTTCAATCAAGAATACTTCCATTTAGTTTGAATTCTCAGTCAATACCTTCGAAAATTCATAACAATTGTATAATCAATCTATTCTTAAATCTGTCTTCGATTATACAATATCTACGGTAGTAAAAACACCATATCCGAATCATATACAGTTCTCACAACATCATAAATTCAAATCTTGTCTAAACGTAATAAAACTTACGTCCTTGTGTAGCTTGTAGCGAGAGGAGCACGATACCGTGTTCGAATGTGAAATCAGGCAACCGGATTCTTCGTAAATCAAACTAGAACCTCACGAATCCTATTTCCTCTCCACTGTCGATTCTTACCTCTGAAAATCTGGAAAGCCACGTTCAACCATATGTATATATACTACATGCAAGCCAAGAAACGTGTCACCCATCTTTGTGCAACACGTCTCTCGCTCGGGCGGACAAAAGTTTCCGCCCGGGCGAGTAACTCTCGGCCCTAGCCAATCCAAGCCACCTCGCTCGAGCGGTCAAAAACGTCCGCTCGGGCGAGTGATTCTCGGCCCTCTTCTCCTAAACACTCGCTCGAGCGGTCAAAACTGTCCGCTCGGGCGAGTCACTTTCGCCCAACAATTTACATAATTAAATTTTGAATCTCCAAAATGATCTGGTTGCATTCATATCTACTCAACATCGATAATTTCAAACTATCGTGTTATAAAATCATTCGAGTTCGTATAATCTCAATCATAATATTTAATCAATGTCTGATTAAATAATTAACTCTCGGGCATTACAGTGATACCCTTGTCTCACATCTAAAGATCGTAAGATTTGATATTCTTGTGTAAAATAAATAAATAATATAATGAGATATGCACCTTTGGGGAATTAATTGTGAGAAATCTTTTACCAAGCCAATAATACCTACACTTAGGCATACTAAATTTTCGAAAATAGGTAAGAAGATTTAGAAAATTAGGATATTATACAAGTTAGAAGAATTAAGGCATGATTTTGCTAGGGATTTTCGAAAAATCCAACCATATTATATGCCAAATTATTTTACTTGATTGGTTTGAAGCAAATCATCCAAGTTGGCTCAAAATTCCTTCCCACTTAGCAACCTAGATTTCGAACCAAATTGAGAGCAATAGATTAAGGATTAAATCCCACAATTTAAGAAGCTAAATTTTCGAGAATAGCAAGAAATAATTGAAACCAATTTATGAGATTTGGACACAAATTTTGGTAAGGATTTAGCCACCAAATTTAGCTTAACCCTCTCCCCTATAAATAGTGCATCAACCTCACTCACTCAACACACTTAAAATTCGAAAATCCTTGCTGAAACTCTCGAAAATCCAGCAGCCACCCTCACCGAAATACTGCTCGAAAATAGTCCCAAAGTCGTCCGAGAAATCGAAGCCAAGGCGCTGTCCGAGCAAGAGCAAAAGGCGATCCAATTTTCGAGTTGAGCAACAACGTTTTTAGTACATCCAAACACGGTAAGTGGGCTGTTTTAAATTTTGTTTTATGCACATGAAAATTTCGGTTTTGTGGTTTAAAAATACGGTCGAGTACCGTCGTTTTGTCTATACGTTTTTACGAAAGTTATTACGTTTATGTTTGACACTGTGAGGATTCCCTGAAAATGGGTGGAATTCCAACATATAGCCCTCAACGGTGGGATAAAAAATCGTTTTATGGCCTTGCCCCCTTAGAGGATTAAAACTTAGGAACTGACGTCAGTAAACCGTTAAAGGTGAAAAATCGCAGTGTTATTATGTTATGCAATTTACGTTACGATTATGAAAAGCATGATGTACGTTTATGATATGTTTCGAAAATGTTATTAAATCGGTTATGTTGTGTTCAAAGTCCACCATTTACTGAGTATTTCCCAAAATACTCATCCCCCTTACTCTCCCCTCCCAGATAAGTCCGAGGAACAGGTTGAGGACGAAGAGACGGAAAAATTTTGGGGTTGGTGATTTGCCAGATTAGTAATAGGCCTTATTTCGAATTTCTGATTTAAAGAACTGTAAGACGATTCCGCATTATTTACTATTTAGTTGGATTTCATTATTGTAAAGACAATTGTTATTTCATTGAGATTATGATATATAAACTGGTTTCGGTTTATAATGTACTACGAAAGGCTTGATGTTTTCAATTGTGTGATTGTTAAACGACGCCGGTGTCAATCCCGAGTTTCGGGGCGTGACAGAATGGTACAGAGCCGGTCACCGGCATGGAACACCGGGAAATAAGTGCTATGCGGGGCAAAGTGCTACGTGCATGGGAGTCACCTCTTGAACCTGCGGGACAAAGTGCTACATGACGGGAGCCACCTCTTGAACCTGTAGGAGCCACCTCTAGATTCTCGGTGCTGGTGGATCGAGGGATCAGGCCGCAACGAGGACGTCGCGTTCTGAAAGAGGGGTGATTGTGATACCCTTGTCCCACATCTAAAAATCAAAGATTTAAAAATGAGTTTATAATGGCTTACAATGGACTTCTATAGCAACTTAGGTTAATCATTTTCGTAAAGCGAGGACGAATACGAAGTAGTTGCTATAGGAGCCCATTGTGCAATCACGCAGGCGCGGGCCCGGGCTCGGGGCGTGACATATAACAACTTCCAACTTTTGATAATAGCAATGCAAATCGCAAATCTCATAACCAGAAAATGAAACAAACTCTCTTTTGGGAAGAAAGAAAAAAAAAAGGATTTGCGAACCAGAAAATGAAACAAACTCTCTTTTGGGAAGGAATAAAAAAAAAGGAAGAAGCTCAAAATGAATGCAACTTATTTTTTTTATAATATTCTCAAAGTTAATGTTATGTTATTTCTCATTATGTTATTTATTCAGATGGATTGATATTTAAGTCACAAATCTCAAACATTGGCTGATAGTTGGAGACAAAGATCATGAAAACTCGCAACTCTCGATAAGCAGCGCCTCCCTCAAGGCATTGAAAGATTCTAGATGATAAGTGCAAGAATTGCATTTAATTTATATGAGAATCCATTTGAATTATGTTAGTTTCAGACAAAATTATGCTTGATATTTTTTATTTTTGTGTTGTTCATGAGTAAACAATTATTGGGTGAATAGTGATGATTAGATGTGTTTTTGATGTTGAAATGTTGATGGACTATGGCGCCGCAATGCTATGGCTTCACAAGAGATAAAGAATAGTTGCAGCGCTACAACTCAACGTCGCAGCACCATGGTTGCCGATGCATGTAGCGCCTAGGCACCACATTACTATCGCCACGACGCTAAGATTGTGAGCTGATTACGATTTACGGGCGCCTAGGCACCACTTGACTAGCGCCGTGGTGCTAATGTTTGCGCGGAAAATTCTATTGACTTTATTTTGCGGGCTTGGACGAAGTATAAAGATAGAAATAGGGTTTCCATCGGGAGATGGCCGTTTTTGGAGGAAAAAAATCACGTGAGAGACAAGGAGCATACAAGGGAGAAGGATTTGGAACGCAAGGATTGATCTCAAAGACGAAAAACGACGAATCTGGGGACATAGACGTCATTTTTGACTCGTTATCTAGTTCTTTCATCCTTTAAGAACGAAAAATCATGTTGTGTTTTAATTTAGATTTCGTTATGAACTAACTTTTTAATTCTAGGGGATGATGTAGCTTCATTGACACGATAATTTTGACTTTGTTGTTTATATGATTGAATTCCTGTTAGTTTAATTGTGTTTCTAGTTCTTATTGATTTCAATTTACTGGTCATAAATTGACTGTTATCTTTTTCTAATTCTACATCTCGGGAGATGGGCTAGAATTATAGATCATCAGAGACAAATCGTTAAATGTTTATATTGTTCGGAAGGCGATATTGGCCATAAATTGACTGTTTTCTTATTAATTCTACAACTCGGAAGATAACTAGAATTATGAATCATTATAGACAAATCGTTAAATAATTATACTGTTTGGAAGGCATATAACTTTAACAGGGCTTATGTAAAATCATGGATTGCATATATCATTTGAATTTAGATTTTTATTGGGAATGTTTGAATCAAAGTTTGAATGATACACTTTATTCGACACCTGAAAAAGGGGAATGAAATAATTAAGTGTCATTGGCTATTAAATGAATGGAATTCATGAATATAAATTCAACCGAGAATAGTTATCGTGAAATTAAGTGAAAATCTATATATTTTCTCTCATTGATATTTGAAAAATTTGGTGATTCCGCTAATATTTATTTTCAATTAATTCGTTTTAAGTAGACTAAACATTTTATTGATTCTTCTAGATAAAATCGTGAATATTTTAATTACAAGCACTTGTAAACTTTTATATATACACTCCTCGTGGGAACGACACTTTAATCTCTTATATTAAAACTTGACAATCGTGCGCTTGTGAGCGCACACAAGCGCAAAATACGTGACACCATGTCATAGAGGGGGCACTTAGGTGGCTCTGGGAGGTGCTTCCCGTGCGGCTTGGATTGCCAGACTGCATATGAGGCGCCTCAGCACCTCCCATAACGTATAAAATAATTCATTTCGAGTTTCATATACTTCTTAATTTAATTTTCATTCATTAAAACTTTAAATTTATCCAAGAATCGAAAGAGAATCAATTATTGTAATTAATGATTATAAATAAAGAACACCAAAATTATCAAGTCTTTTTAACTTATTTGAGTGATTGATATTCCCTTTACACTATTCCATTTATTTTGACTAGAAAAATTGGCAAGTTTTGAATTTACTTCTTCACCTTTTGATTTTACCCTAAGTTTTTATTTTTTATTTTTTATTTATTATTATCCTATTAAAATCTAAGATTTAGTTCCCTTTTTAATATTGGCTTGATAACGATTAGGATGTGATGTAATTTTCAACTTGGTTATGTGCAGGAATAAATGGATTCCTGCGGGCTGCAACTAGTAAATTTCTTTCTGCACAATGGAGCACTTAATTGGATTAATATCTACAATTTTAGACGTCTCACACATTGTGAGACGGTCTCACGAATCTTTATCTGTGAGACATGTCAACCCTACCGACATTCATAATAAAAAGTAATACTCTTATTATAAAAAGTTATACTTTTTTCATGGATGATCCAAATAAGAGATTCGTCTCACAAAATACGACCCGTGTTACCTTCTCACACAAGTTTTTGTCATATTACTTTTATTCGGGTCTATTTATGAAAAATTATTATTTTTTTATATAAATTGTATTATTTTTCATAGATAAAGTGACAGATATAATCTCACAGGAGACCTATTCTAAATGATTTTTTGTACGATTTTATTTTAAATTGATTTTATTTTTCTTTGCAATGTTATTTTTTAAATGACACAGCGGGCGACGTAGCACTATCGTGTGTAATGTCGCATCAATCCTCCTTTATTAAAATTCCAACAATTAAAAGATATATGTAGGGTCGTCCCCGGGGAAGGAAACCTAGGGTCTCTGATTCCATTGGCGGGGCCTCCAAATTTTTTTCATTTAAAATTATCTCAAATTTTTTGCTAAAAAGTTATAACGGTGGTCAATTTTTTTGTATTTTTGTCGGTATTCTATAATCTTGTAATTTGCCTATTTGTATCTTCGTATGATTTTTAGTCACTTCGATCATAATTATAACTTGCATGTGTTAGTATTTAAATTTAAATTTGTATTTGTTTTGTTAGATTTGTTTAAAAAAATCAATTATTTATGTTTCTTTATTTTGATGATTTTTATTTGTATGTACTATACATAAATTCATTCCCGACTCGTGAGTAGGGATGAGAAAAAATACCGAAATACCGAAAAATCGTATCGAAAAAAATACCAAACTTACCGAAGAAATCAGTATACCGAAAATTTCGGTACGGTATTGGTATCGGTACAGAATTTTTTTTTTCGGTATACCGAAATACCGAAATAATTTTTTATTTAAAATTTAAGTTCGGTATACCGAAAAAAATGTCAGTATACCGATATTTTTTCGGTATACCGACAAAATTTTCGGTGTCGGTACGGTACCGATATGAACTTTTTTCATATCGAAAATTCGTTATACCGAATTTTCGGTATCAGTATCGGTATAAAAAAATTTCATACCGATATTTACGGTACGATATACGGTATCGTAGTTCGGGTATATCGTATTGTACCCACCCCTACTCGTGAGCTTACGCTTAGAGAATTAATTCATCGAGTTATTTTTTAGTTTACATGTAATTATTTATAATTTAATAAATTTACATAACACACTGGATTTTAAAGTTTTCTCAATTATTCAATCCATATAATGTACACATAATATAGCAAAAAATATTTTTTTAAAAAAAATCCCAAACTCAATAATGTCCATATTGTGAATCCTTATCCGAATTTTACACTTATTACACAAACTTTTTTACTATACATAAATTATCCACCAATTGCCACTTTTGATGCAATTTAAATTTAAATTTATGAATTGATCTATAATATTAACATAAAATTAAGATGTGGGCTATTAAAAGTAAGTCACTTTATGTGGTTGTGGAGCAAATATTGTCTGCCACTAATCTTTAAATTCTTCCTTTTTATTATTACTATTATTTAATTTACCTCCCAATCTCTCCTTTTCAGGAAGACCCACTCACGTTCTCACCTGCAAAGGAATTAGGAACTGTTGAGGAATATTAGTCCATTAGTCGTCACTCTCGTCACTGTATTTATAGTTTTGATATATTGTCTATCAATAGTATCTACTAATCTTATTTACCTTTATATATATACAAAACTATACATCTACAAGATAAATGTCACCTCAGTAATGAACATAGAGACGAACACTAATGTTTGACGACATAGCAAAATTATATATGTGTATATATAATATTATATGTATATATCCTAAGTGGGAAGCATTTACTTTTTGTAAAGTTGGTTGGCTTGAGGGAACAGATTCCCAAACACAATCCTAGAGAATAAAACACTATATTCAATGATTTCTTTTAGTCTATTATATGTGTTGGGAACAATAAATGCAAGTAACTATATGACAGTGGAGTGGAAAAACAGATTTTGTATTGTTTAAAATATTTGAGTTATATTATTATTTTTTTAGATATATTTGTTCGTAAAACGACGAGTATGTAACACTAAGATAAATTATTTTTAGATAGATTTGATAGATAATTTCAAATAGGAGATCATTTACCAATTTGAGTAATAATTTAGGGATATGAGGCATGAGATGTTTTTAACTTAATTTTTTTCGATTAATAGCTTGTAGGGCATCTTTTATCTTCTAGACAATTGTGTTAGTTATGGCATGAAATCTAGTAGATGGGCCGTCTAATCTAGTTTGTATGATTATTAATTCTGACGGCCTCACGAATTTTTATTGGCAAAAACTTGTGTGAGACGGTCTCACGGGTATTATTTGTGAGACGGATCTCTTATTTGGGTCACCCATGAAAAAGTATCACTTTTTATGCTAAGAGTATTACTTTTTAGTGTGAATATGGGTAGGGTTGACCCGTCTCACAGATTATGATCCGTGCGACGGTCTCACATGAGACTCACTCATTTTTATTTGTGAGACGAGCCAACTCATATTCACCATACAAAATAAAATTTTTGACAGAAAAAAATAATATTTTTTCATGAGTCAACAAAACAGAATATATATCTCACAAATTGACTCGTGAGATCGTCTCACATGAATTATGATATATCGGTTTTCTCTGTGTTTTCTCTCAATTAATTTTCCTTACATAATCGGTTTATAAAAAAAAGTTTAAATTAGTTTATCATTGAATATAATAGACTCCAAGTATAACTCGAAGACATTATTGTTATCGTATTTCTGGTACATATCTTGACAGTTTTCAGGAAAAAAAACCCACGACAATTGTCCTCGTACGAGATCCGAATCAAAGATGTTACATTACGCCCACCTTAAAATTTGATTATCTAACAAAGCAACGAATTCGAATTTTTTTCAAAACATAACTCCAAGATAATGCTCATGTTTAATTTACTACAATCAATGTGAATGCTGGGTGCAATAATTGTCCATGTTTGGTTGAGCGATCGAACCATGGTGTTTGAGCTGCTGTGCAGTTTAAAAGATTTGAGTTGCAACATTACTACTAGCTATAGCTTTTGATAAAGCGGTAAGCACTCGGTCCTACAATTGATATCAGAGCCAAGGTCACGGGTTCGATTCTCATTGATTGCAAGAAGTGCAATTATTGGGAGAAAGATTGTTGGGTGCAATAATTGTCCATGTTTGGTAGAGCGATCGAACCGTGGTGCTTGAGCTGCTGTGTGGTTTAAAAGACTTGAGTTGCATCATTACTACTAGCTATAGATTTTGGTAAAACGGTAAGCACTCGATCCTACCGTGAATATTTAACTAAATCCATATAGAATCACCCACATTATGCATCACTTACATGTATGCGTCTTCTTCAATTTTCTCACAAAAAATTTGAATCTTCGCCCTTATTTGTTTTGTTTTTCTAGTAAACTGGGAAAAGCTGTCGATGCATATATTCTTGAGAAGAATATAATCCAAGACTGACTGACGAATAAAAAATAGAGAATAATTATCAATCACTGGTACGATAGTTTTTTTTAAAAAAATAGTTAAATATATAAAATAATTAGCCTAGATTTCAAGATGCTTCCTAATAGCTACAATGAAATGGTACACAACCTATTGGCTGGCACGCACATAAATGGTAAACTCAAATTTCAGCAAGTGCAAGTGACAAGTCATGTTGACATTAGTCGTATATATGATTTTGATATATTGTTCACTCATTATGATTATCTCTATATTAATTAATGAGCCGACATTTATTTATTAGATATATATATATATATATATATGCAGGGACGGATCTAGGATTTTGGTTTTGGGGGGGACCACCTTTGCGACGGTTTTCTCTAAAACCGTCGCAATATGGCGACGGTTATAATAAACCGTCGCGGAATTTGCGACGGTTTTTGTAAAACCGTCGCTAAACCGCGACAGTTTCTATATAACCGTCGCTAAAAATTTTTTTTAAAATATTTGGGGGGGCCGTGGCCGCCATATAGCGACGGTTGTTGATAAAACCGTCGCGCATTTTGCGACGGCTTCCCTCACAACCGTCGCTAAAAAATTTTTTTAAATTTTTTTGGGACGGCCGTGGCCCCCGTTCGCCCTACACTAAATCCGCCCCTGTATATATGTTGTCCACTCACCGCACTCATATTAATGTCCACCAATGATGAAGTATATTCAAATGATACATTCAATAAATGAGTGTCATATCATTGGTGGATACAGATGTTTATATGATAGATAAGCAGCATACCAAATTACCAATATATTTGTATGTGTGTAGTGTATGTATTTATGCTATGCATGCATAAGATTTCAAGAATAAAATCATTTGGTCCCAAATACATAAACAACATTCCTTTTTTCGGTTTTTTAAATATATAATCCAGTTTCTAAATTTAATAGCATTTGTTCTTGATCTTTTTACTAACATGTTCCAATTAACTAAATTTTGAAAATGTTTTCATATATTTCTTAAATGGATTAAATAAAAATAAACTAACAAATTTGTTTTTCCAGTGATATTCTTAATCTGTATGAAAAAAACAAAGAACTCGAAAAGACGAAATATTTAATTTTCAAAAAACACCACTACCATATAGGTGTCACATAAAATTATCCATATAAAGTAATTGCTTGCATGAGATACAAGGCAGGGCAAAAGGTCCAACAAGGCTAGCTTATCTCTAGCACGCCTATATAATTTATATGGTAGCAGCAGCACATGCGTGTAGCTCATGTACAAAAAAGGACTTGTTTGCCACACAACTTATAGTAGAGTGGCATCCACTACGTATACTTCAAATCTACGAGCTTCTAGTCTCATTTCATAGATAAAGATGAGAATGTTTATTCGAGCTATGTCGAGCAATAGTATCATCTTTTTTTCCCGAAATAAATTTCTTTTTAGATTTCATTTATTTAGTTGATCTGATTAAGATACTTCGAGTAGCGTCGGGTATAGATTTTTTTCGAGACTTCTGTGATAAGTTTTTCCGGACTTCGCTTTATTCGAAAGAGAGAAAAGTGGAAAGTGTTGATATTGCCTTTACTAAAAGGGTACTTTGGAGTGGAAACAATGCACCAATTAATGAGTAGTTGTGAAGGAAACTTGAGAGCATTTGTTTGGACATGAAGGAAAGGAACTAACTTTGATATGAAGCTTTTTGTTATAAAGAAAGGCTGTTACTTTGGAAAATCTCCAAGAACTCTTGTCCTACAAATCAAAGATTGTTATATATATATATATATATATATATATATATATATATATATATATATATATATATATATATATATATATATATATATATATTTTGATATCCTGCACACGTATCAAAACTCTAATATCGTCTTAAATTTGAGACTTTGATGCCAGATAGACTACATAGTACGGATTCTAGTCATGCTATTTAGCTATCAATTTTAATTATTCTATTAATAAATAATATAATATTTTTAAATTGACATTATACAATTGATTATCACAATAAAATTATAGATTAAATAAAATGTACAATCACCCATATTTGTATATTAACTTTACGGTAATACAAGGTAAGATACATGACAATAATGAGTTAAATAACAAATTATGTAAAGGTTTTGTAATTTATGAGAATTAGTTTTCAATTTTGAGCTTAAAACTATGATTGGACAATCAATTTTAACAATTCTAGCCAAAATCATGAATTCAGTCGTAGAACTAAAGACCTATTAATAAATCTCTAATATTAAGAGGAAATTATATTTCTGTCATTTTGTTACTTTGTAATTTTGATCATCTATGTAATCAAATTTCAATTTTAGTCACGTATCTTCCGATTTTTTAAAATTTTAGTCGTTTTTCATCAGGAATATTGATGTGTCACTACACACGTCACCGCGACATCACACTACATTATTGCCACATCATGGAAAAGATTAAAATGGCAAAAAAAAAGATAGCCGACTAAAACTTAAATTTGAACGTTTTTGGTGGAAAAAATGTAATGAAAGACCCCCATTGAATTGAATTGAGTCCATAAATCTGAGAAAAAGTGAGAATTCTCGATCTCCCTCGATTCGAAAATCCAGGATTTGAATTGATGTCCTTTCATTGATTCCTTTAAATTACATTGACTTATCCTAAAAACTCATTTCAATTGGAATTTGGTTATATTACCAAAATTTAATTGTGATATTTAACCACTTTATAATTTAACAATATCACAATTGTTGCATTTTCATATCAAAAAACACTTTAAATTTGAATAAGAGAAAAAGGACTACTCTGATCTTAGCCACGAGTGATGGAGCCACTTCCCTTATCATAAATATCTCCAAATATCCCTTCTCTCCTTAGCTTTTCTTCCTTGGATTTCCGACAAAAAATCACCCAAGAATTCACTTCCAATGCAATGCAAACGCCTAGTAGCGTCGAAAGCAACAAACAATACGCTAATTTAGCATAAGATGTGTCCTCTCCCATGATTTCGAATCCTTGGAAAACATTAATAACACCTAACAAAACACAAGCATATCCAACAAAATGGTGATAGGATTTCCAATACTTTCTAAATTTGTGTGTAGTTTTAGGCCTGAACAAAAGTGCAAGAGTTTGCAACCACCCTAAACAAAAAGCCGCGAACGCGAGTTTCCGATGCAGCCCAAAAACTCGGCCTGGTGATAGTTCCCCTAGTTTGATCCCAATGGAGAATCCCACCGTTCCTAAGAAAACAGCCAGGATTTGTATCCCTGCATGAGCATAGAACCATGTAGGTCCTATGGCTTGTATGTGCCTTAGATATCGGGCCGTGACCACCCCTATGGGAAGCAGAATCCCCCAAGAAATGGCATTGAGGATCCCATGCACTATTTTGAGTGTTCTAGGATCGGTACTTGACTTGGCTGATGTGCCTGAAAGGACATCTATTGTTATGATGGAAGAAAGATCGTTTAATGTAGTTGGATGGATCGTTGGGGAGTAGCCTTGCACGTATAGGCCGCGGTTCCAAACGAAATGGATTTTGGTTTTGTTTGTTGGGACCTTTAATGTGGTATAGATTTGGATGGTGGCGCCGTCATATATGGTGGCCATACGGCCACCATACAGAGTGACAGAAGAAGAGAGGACATGGATGTCTAGAGGTCGGGATAGGAGGGCGTTTTTTTGTAGCTTGACTGTTGGATCCAGGATATATGGTAGCAGGACAATCTGGCCTGAGTTGGGATCTGGGAACGTGATCAAGGCTCGCGTTCCGGTCATCTCGGGGGAGATCGGATTGATGCCCCATCCGACCCACCCGGAGGGCGAAATGAAGGTGCCAAAGAAGGCTAGATCAAGAGTTGCATTGTGGGGGTGGAATGACCAAGCCAGGGAAGCTTGTTGAGTAGGAAGCGTGATGCATCTTTCGAAGGTTTTCGAGGCCGTCTTGGTAGTGCAACGAGACGAAAAGGCGACATTAGCATGAAGGGATAGAACAATGTGGAATAGCAAGACAATCAGCATGATGTTGCTGAAACAATAACAAGTTGAATCCTGAAATTGTGCAGTGTGTTGTTCTTCAACATATAATATGCTGAAAGATGTGCTGAGTTTTGCATGTTTCTAGCAACTAGTCCATGCAATAAATCATGAAAAAGACACATTGAATCCTTAACTTTGAAGAGAAGGCAATGGAATGATGTAATAATTACTGATCATAGTTGAACATATTTCTAGCCATTGGTCCATGTAAAAAATCATGAAAAAGACTAATTGAATCCTTGTCTTTGAAGAAACGGAAATCTCTATTATGATAACCACTATAACCAATCGTGAGCAAGAAGTGATTTCCTGATGTAATTAGTATAAATCAGACTTTAGTTCACTTGATTTAATGCACAGAAACAGGTCCACTCTCAATATTGTATTCTGGTGTCACTCATTAGCAAGTAATTAAGTTACTAAATAAGGGGCATTTGGGTGATTGACCTGTATAATATGTTATCAAATTTGAGTCTTAGTCTTTAATGATTCAATTTTTTTAAATTTTTCGATATTTTTCATCAGGAGTGGTGATATCTGTGTGCGACACTGCAAACATCAGCGCTACGTCGAACAAATGACTAAAATTACCAATAATAATAATAAAGATAACATACCAATACGAAATTTGACGACACATTACTAATGTCGCAAAAACGCAAACATACGTTATTAAAAAAAATACAAACGTCCTTAAAAAAAGTCATTTTTGAATTTCTATATCAATTCCCTTGCCCACTGAGGCTATGTTTTATATTCTCAAATCTCATATTACAAATGACATGGTCTAAAGCAAATTCTACTTCTAATTTGAACTTTACTAGAAAAGAAAGAGAGTATTTCCTCTGAAGTCTGAACTCTTGTGCGACATTCTCTCCTTGCTTTGAATAAAACTTTGATAAAGGAAAAGAATTCATTATAAAGTTGATTAAGACATCTCATGTAGCATACTTTTTGACAATGCAATTCCTCTTCCACATTTGTTTCATTACATGATCATAGGATTCCTTCCTTGAAGAAACCAGACAATCTGTTCTCATTAGAAACCAGTAACATCCGCAGTTTTTTTCCAAGAACGTGCCATCGACAATGGGGGAAGCTGCAAGATCACTCGGGGACGCGTCATTGAACAGCATTGTGTTAGAAATATTATTTTCTACAATGAGCTTACATATTTAAATAACAATTATATTATATATACTATCTAATTAATTTTGAGTCTAATAAGTGATTTATAAAGTCTACTCAATTATATATTTAAAGTATGGAATTTAATGTGTAGAAATCATATAATATTAGGATTGATGGGATTCTAATGAAAGGGTGCCCCTCATTGAAGGGACACATTGAATGGTTGTAGTCCCCAAACCAAATCTATATAAATACATGTAGTTATTCTTCCTTCCCCATTTTCAAGAGAGGACTAAGGAAATTCTAATAGGAATCAAAAGTGAGAAACTTGTTGATCTATTGAAGAATTAAGGAGATTTGGTTGTGGAAGGCTTCATCCAAGACAATTTATTTATTATGGATTCCGGTATGTTTTATAGTATTTATTTCTGATAATTTGACATGAATGTTTAAAGATCTTGTTGTGGTTATGAAATTTAAAGTGCCAACAAGTGGTATCAGAGCCATCATTCATGGCATATTATTGAAATTTTTTTTTTTTTTCGGATAGCAGCCTTCTATGTGCATTTGTTTGTTTCTACTTTCCTTGCCAATTTACGGTTCACGTACAGTGGGTTAGCACATATGCAATTTATGTACTGTGTCTTATTAATGCTGTGTATATATATGGCCTTGTGATGGATTCCGTGCATCATTTGAAATTTGATTACTGTTGCGAGAATTCCTTGCCAACTTGTTTATACCGTAAGTTTTTTTTTAATTTGATTTGAGTATGGATTAATAATTGCTAAACATATCTTGTTTCATGCATATTATTCCAACCGCTCATCCATCACCAATGGTTGCACCATTTCATTAGTTGTGGCCAAGTGAAAGTTGCATCATTTCATGGAGTCATATTTTTATTAAAGGCTTTTCATGCTTTATAAATGATTATTTTCATTTGCATTTTCACATCAATTATTGTTACTCTTAAATTTATTTCTACATGCGAATTTTAAGCCTTAGCGCTTAAAATCCAAATTTACAAGATATAAACTCTTGAGTTTGGATTTTCTAAGCTTATACGCTTAAATTCGAACTTTAGAATTAAATTCGAGAGTTATCTTTTAGTTTCGGATTTTTTAAGCAATTGCGCTTAAATCCAAGTTTTACAAGATATATACTCTTGAATTTGGATTTTTAAGTTTAACGCTTAGAATTCGAAATTAGAAAGTTCAAATTTGGCCGGTATGGGGCGGCGATGGTGGTCATAGTGGGTGAGGGATAACGGTTAAGGTATAAAAATCAAATAAATATTAATTAATTAATTACTAGTTTGATTGATTAATTAATTAATCATAAAATGATTTATTTCTTTTTAATCATAATTATTATATGAATTGGATTATTGTTTTTTTAATCTATATGACAAATTCAATTCATTTAATATCCAATCTTATGGATTATTTTGTTATAATATTTTAATATAAATTGATTGAAATTATATGTTGCCAAAGTAACCTCTATAATGTAGATTTATTTATTTTGAAATATTATAATGTGTGTCTACTATTTATGAAAATATGATCGGCCCAAAGGAAGATTATTATTTGGTCAAATAATAGACATGTTAATTAGTGTACGGTAATTTTTAAATTATTTTACATTATAAATATTAAGTCGGTCCAAAGAAAGACTTACTATTTGAGTAAATTTAATTAATTAAGTATTTGATTACCATGTCAAGAGTACCATTTGCAATTGATATTTTTTCCAAAGATTAAATGTCAATGTTGTGTTAGGTATCTTGTTTTCGGGCCCACCATTATGTGGAGTATTTAATCATATCATATGTGTGTTTATTTATTTATTTTATAATTATGATGTGATTATGAATTGCGAGCATGATATTTTATGTTTTATTTGTTCAGTCAATACTTCTGCTTCTACTATATCTGCTAGTATCAATTCCGTTCCTGTGCTTAATGGCACAAACTTCAAGAATTGGAAAGAGAATGTCATGATTGTTTTGGGTTGTATGGACTTGGACTTTGCGCTTCGGGAGGAACGACCTGTACCTCTTACTGAAGGGGGTTCTGCCGATGAAAAGGCGAACATGGATAAATGGGATCGTTCTAATCGCATGAGTCTTATGATCATGAAACGCTCTATTCCTGAAACCTTTCGGGGCTCTATGTCCGAGGAGAAAGTTGCTACTAAGTTCTTAGAGGAAATAGAACAACGTTTTGCAAAGAATGAAAAGGCCGAGACAAGTACTCTTTTGGCTAATCTTGTGTCCATGAAATATAAAGGAAAAGGGAACATAAGAGAGTACATAATGGAGATGTCTCATATCGCTTCCAAACTAAAGGCACTGAAGCTACAATTATCCGATGATTTGTTGGTGCATTTAGTTTTGATTTCTCTCCCTATGCAATACAGTCATTTTAAGGTGAGTTATAATACTCAAAAGGATAAATGGACTCTTAATGAGCTCATATCTCACTGTGTGCAAGAAGAAGAGAGAATAAAGCGAGAAAGAATCGAAAGTGCAAATTTAGCAACTGCCTTTAAGGACAAGAAAAGAAAAAGAGGAAAAGAAGCTGCAGTTGGGACATCAAACAACAAGAAGCAAAAGAAACAGAATACAGAAATTAGATGTTTCTTTTGCCGCAAAGTTGATCACTTAAAGAAAGATTGTCCCAAGTATGCCAACTGGCGTATCAAGAAAGGTTCGCTTCTCAATTTAGTATGTTCTGAAGCTAATTTGAGTTCTGTACCTAAACACACTTGGTGGATAGATTCTGGTGCTACTACTCACATAAGTGTGTCTATGCAGGGTTGCCTGTGGAGCCGACGGCCAAATGATGCTGAAAGATTCATCTATGTGGGCAATGGTGAAACAGCGGCAGTAGAGGCTATAGGAACTTTTAGGTTGTTATTAAAGACAAGTCATTATTTGAATTTGGAAGAGACTTATGTTGTACCGTCTTTTAGACGGAATTTAATTTCAATTTCTCTTTTGGACAAATTTGGTTACTCTTGTTCATTTGGAAATAATAAATTTAGTCTTTTTCATAATTCAAATCTCATTGGTACTGGTTCTTTATCTTTACATGACAACTTATATTTATTGGATACTATTGTCTCATTTAATGAAACCTTGCAAACAAGTTCACATGGTACAAAACGAAAATTAATTGATAAAGATTCCGTCACACTATGGCATAAGCGTTTGGGTCATATTTCTAAAGAAAGAATTCAAAGACTTGTGTCGGATGGAATCCTTGATCCCCTTGATTTTACAAATTTTCAAATTTGTATTGAGTGTATAAAGGGGAAACAGACAAACACAAGAAAATTAGGTGCAAACAGATGCTTGGATGTCTTAGAACTAATTCATACTGATATTTGTGGACCATTTCCTACAGCTTCGTGGAATGGCCAACAATATTTTATTACGTTCATAGACGATTATTCAAGATATGGGTACCTATATTTAATCCATGAGAAGTCTCAAGCATTAGACGTATTTAAGATTTTCAAAGCTGAAGTTGAAAATCAACTTGGCAAGAAAATTAAAGCCGTCAAATCTGACCGTGGTGGAGAATACTATGGCAGATATGATGGATCTGGTGAACAACGTCAAGGACCTTTCGCAAAATACCTAGAGGAATGCGGTATCGTCCCGCAATACACAATGCCGGGCAAACCCAGCATGAATGGTGTTGCTGAAAGACGAAATAGAACGCTTAAGGATATGGTTAGAAGTATGATTAGTCATTCTTCTTTGCCAGAATCTCTCTGGGGAGAAGCTTTGAAAACTGCAGTTTATATCCTCAATCGAGTTCCTAGCAAAGCAGTTGCGAAAACCCCTTATGAACTATGGACAGGCAAAAAGCCAAGTATTAAGCATCTTCATATTTGGGGTTGTCCAGCAGAGGCAAGACCTTACAAGCCTCATGAAAAGAAACTGGACTCTAGAACTGTAAGTTGCTACTTTGTTGGTTACTCTGAGTGCTCAAGGGGTTTTAAATTTTATGTTCCTACTACTAAGAATATTTTTGAGACAGGAAATGCAAGATTTCTTGAGGAAGTTGAGTTTGTGGAGGGAGATAAAGTTAGAAATATTGCCTTTGAAGAGGAATTTGTTAATATTCCTTTTATTGCAATTGATAATGGTCAAGACGTTATTCAAAATGCAAATTCGGATAATCAAGGCAATATAGAAAAACCACAAAATATAGAAACAACTTCTGTAGTGCAAACTCAACAATCTGAAGAAAATATGCCATTACGAAGATCCACTAGAGAAAGGAGAACTGCAATTTCGGATGACTATTTTGTTTTTCTCCAAGAAAATGAAAATGATATAGGCATGGTGGAAGATCCAATCAACTTTCATCAAGCCAAACAAAGTCCCAATTCTCAAAAGTGGATAGATGCAATGAATGATGAGATGAAATCCATGATGGAAAATGACGTTTGGGATCTCGTTGAATTGCCTGAAGGTGTCAAACCTATTGGTTGTAAATGGATATTTAAAACCAAAAGGAATTCAAAAGGCAATATCGAGAAATATAAGGCACGTCTAGTTGCCAAGGGGTTCACTCAAAAAGAAGGCATCGATTATAAAGAGACTTTCTCTCCTGTTTCAACGAAAGACTCTTTTAGAATCATAATGGCACTTGTAGCTCATTTTGACTTAGAGTTACATCAGATGGATGTTAAGACTGCGTTTCTTAATGGTAACCTTGATGAAACGATATACATGACGCAACCAGAAAACTTTGTATCAGGCGACCCAAAGAAAATGGTTTGCAAACTAAAGAAATCCATCTATGGTCTCAAACAAGCTTCTCGTCAATGGTATCACAAATTCCATCAAGTAATTATCTCATTCGGTTTTGAGGTAAACAAAGTTGATGATTGTGTATATCATAAGTTCAGTGGGAGTAAATACATATTTCTGGTATTATATGTCGATGATATCATACTTGCTAGTAATGATATAGGCTTATTGCACGAAACCAAGAGATATCTGACCAAGAATTTTGAGATGAAAGATCTTGGGGACGCCTCTTTTGTATTAGGTATACAAATACATCGAGATCGCCATCGATGCATTCTTGGGTTATCACAAAAGAGCTATATCGAAAGAATTCTTGATAGATTCGGCATGAAAGCATGTTCTCTAGGAGACACCCCTGTTGCTAAAGGGGATAAATTTAGTTTGAGTCAATGCCCCAGAAATGAGTTGGAACAAAAGGATATGCAGAAAATTCCTTATGCATCAATTGTAGGAAGTTTGATGTATGCCCAAGTATGTACGCGTCCAGATATTGCGTTCATTGTGGGAATGCTAGGCAGATATTTATGTAATCCAGGGATGGATCACTGGAAAGCAGCCAAACGAGTTATGCGTTATTTGCAAAGAACAAAAGATCACATGCTCACTTATCGGAAATCAGATAATTTAGAGATCATTGGGTATTCTGATTCTGATTTTGCTGGATGCCAAGATAGTAAAAGATCCACTTCAGGCTATATTTACTTGTTAGCCGGAGGGGCTATTTCATGGAAAAGTGCTAAGCAGACACTCGTAGCTTCATCCACTATGGCGGCAGAGTTTGTTGCTTGTTACGAGGCATCTAATCATGGGATATGGTTGAGAAATTTTGTCACTGGGCTGCGTGTTGTGGATAACATTGAAAGACCGTTAAAGATATACTGTGACAATAATTCGGCAGTACTTTATTCCAATAACAACAGAAGTTCTTCGAAATCGAAGCATATAGACATCAAGTTTCTTGTTGTTAAAGAAAGAGTTCAGAGTCGTCAAATTACTATAGAACATATTGGGACAAACTTTATGATCGCGGATCCGCTTACCAAAGGATTACCACCTAAGGTCTTTCACGAGCATACTGCTCATATGGGTGTTGTACTATTTGATGATGTACATGTTTAGTGGGAGTTTGTATTTTGATGTTCTTTGGTACATATATACATTTTTATGTTTGTGTTCTGAAGAATAAATTATTTGGTTCAAATTCTTAAACTCTGAATGTTACTTATGATTTATTTGATCTCATTAAAGAATAATTTTGGACTAGTTGGAATTAGGCATGTTGATCACATTGCATGTAATTTCCATGCTACACATCCATACTTGATCTATGTCATTGAATATATCAGTAAGGTGACCATTGATGGATCTAGTTACGAATTAATGTAACAAAGATCGCTTTGATTCCATTCTGATATATTAGATGGACCAGATTGTTGCTAAGAAAATTGGATAGTTAATTTTGCGCATTAAAGTCCATATAATATAATTGATCAAGAAACATATGAAGCCCAAGTGGGAGATTGTTAGAAATATTATTTTCTACAATGAGCTTACATATTTAAATAACAATTATATTATATATACTATCTAATTAATTTTGAGTCTAATAAGTGATTTATAAAGTCTACTCAATTATATATTTAAAGTATGGAATTTAATGTGTAGAAATCATATAATATTAGGATTGATGGGATTCTAATGAAAGGGTGCCCCTCATTGAAGGGACACATTGAATGGTTGTAGTCCCCAAACCAAATCTATATAAATACATGTAGTTATTCTTCCTTCCCCATTTTCAAGAGAGGACTAAGGAAATTCTAATAGGAATCAAAAGTGAGAAACTTGTTGATCTATTGAAGAATTAAGGAGATTTGGTTGTGGAAGGCTTCATCCAAGACAATTTATTTATTATGGATTCCGGTATGTTTTATAGTATTTATTTCTGATAATTTGACATGAATGTTTAAAGATCTTGTTGTGGTTATGAAATTTAAAGTGCCAACACATTGTACGTAGAATGGTTAGCCTTCCCCGGAGCATATTAGGTGGTTTTTCACGGGCCGTGAATCAAGGAATAGACTTAATCTGTATAGGAGATAGACATAGCCAGAATCATCAGCATAATGTCCATCCGAACTATCCGCTTCACTATCCTCCTCAGCAACCTCAAATGGTCCAAGAAGAATGGGCTTTCCTTGCAAGATTCGAGCAGCAATATGGAAATACTCATCCCTTTTTCTACGCTTGCCGGTTTGCGAATGCTTTAAAGATTGCTCAAGAAGAGCATAAGTTCTTGTTCATGTATATTCATTCCCCAGACCATCCTTTCACTCCCTCTTTCTGCAGAGAGACACTTTGTTCAGAGGTGACAGTACAGTTTCTTGATGCAAACTTTGTTAGCTGGGGCGCACTTGCTGGTGGAGGAGAGGGCATGCATATGGCTGCTGCTTTAAGGGCTGCTAGCTTTCCATTTTGCGCTGTGGTTGCTCCGGCTTCTGGTGATAATTTAGCGGTTCTGCAACAGGTGAGTTCGATTAAGAAGATTTCCGAGAGAATTTACTCAACAAAATGTACTTTATAAACTGTGCTAGGGACTTGAAAGTTTGGTCACTAGTTTTGCTTCTTTTGTACAGATGGAAGGACCAGTCTCCCCAGGTGAATTGGTGGAAATTTTACAGAGGACGTTGGAAGAACAAGGATTAGCATTCGGGAGTGGCAGGGCTAAACAGCAAGAGAAGGCAAATTCGAATCGCCGATTGAGAGAAGAGCAAGATGCTGCTTATCTTGCATCTCTTCAGATAGATAGAGTACATGATTCTTTTCAAATTCAAATAATTTTTAGATTGCTAATGAAGGGGCTATCTGCTTTTTCCAAACTTCATGTTATGTCTTCTAAAATCATTAAACCTTCCCCTCATACGATTTTGTGAGTCTGACCTTGAAAATAATGGGAATGACATTCTATTGCCTAGCCAAAATGTGGGTTGAGGGCAACATCGAACCCCCGTCGCAGCACGCTTAAACTTAGCAAGGCTAATTCATTAGATGTGAAAGTATCTCAAGTTAAGAATAACTTCACAGTTTCTAGCATGATTAATGTGGGATTAGTACCACTGTCTTCCATTTTTAACTCATGGACCATAGATTAGACCATTTAAGGAAAAAGAAACTGATAATCTACTATGTTTCCCTTATACCAGGAGAAATCAATGATGAAGAATCCTACATCTTCAGAAAACAGTGTTCCAAAACAAGAGAATTCCAATCATAGCTCCGCAACAAGCAAACTGCCAACTACGCTAAAATCATCTTCAACCAAGGCAGAAGCTTCTTATAAACCGAAAACCAGTAAAACAAAAAACTCTGAACCGACTAAGGTATTTGAGATTTGTTCTTTACATCTTCATGAGCATTTCGTTTACAAGAATGACTAAAAAAACGCTGATGCCTGGACAGATTTTAATCCGGTTTCCGAATGGAGAGAGGAGGGAGCATAGTTTCCTCTGTACAGACAAGATCAAAGCCATTTATCGGTACATCGACTCACTAGGCCTAGAAGGAGTTGCAAACTACAGGCTAATATCAAACTTCCCTAGAAAAGTTTATGGTGCTGACCAAATGGGAATGACACTCAAGGATTCTGGGCTCCATCCAAAAGCAAGCCTCTTTCTTGAGATTCTGTAACATTCTTTGAAACATTTCTTCGCTTAAAAAAAACAAGAATGTAATCAGTTTCTCGTGCATTCTTACAAGACATCACGATCTTACAACCAATGAGGTTGTAAATGCAAAGTGTAACTTGGCATTTACAAGTTTTTGTACTTCCTATCTTCATTTAATCTGGGAAAATTTTCTGCAGCTCTTATTATGTGCATTTTAAAAGTCAATATGCATTTATTTGGATTGATCAACAAAATTACATGAATTTAAAGTCTTTATCATTCAAACCGAAACCAGGAATCTGGGTATTTAAGCAGAGTCAAAGATGCATTTCGAAAAACAGAAAAATTTGTATGAGACTGTCTCACGGTATAATTTTATCAGACAGATATCCAACTCAACTTTAATGATGAAATAATATTACATTTTATGTTTAAAGTTCAATGTTTCATTTTAAATATGGATTGAGTTATTCGTCTCACATAAATAGATTCATGCAACTGTGTCACAAAGACATATTCTTCGAAAAATTGGCAAATGCTAATGCGGAAAACTGTTTTCCAAAATACAACAAGAATGGTTCTTTCTTGATTATGTTTATGTCGACATATGTTTCTTAGTTGTCGATAATATCTTCAATTTTTTCAGTGTTGAAATGACATAAAAATTGTATATAAATAATTAGTACTTTGTTATTTATGTTTTTCTTAATTAAATAAAGTAAAAACGTTTCTTGATAATCACAATAATCATATCAGTATTATAAACTGTTAATTATATGCATATAAGATATATTTAATAATATATAAAGAAAACTGATTAAATTTGTAGAAAAATTATAATTTTACAAATGCTAGGAACATAGAAAGAAATGTTTGACTAGTAAATTACTTAAGTAATAAAGAAGTTAATATTTAAAAAATGGATGGAAATAAATAAAATATATAAAAAAATTATTATTTTTTATTTAATTGAATATGCACATGGAAATAAAAAAATATATATATAAAATTATTAATTTTGATTTAATTTAATATGCAAATGAAAACATGTTTTCATTTTGTGAACACAAAGATCATCCTTAAAGTCGTTAGTACGAAGCTAAAGCGTGTTTTTCATGTTCCATCTTCGTCTCCTACCATTCTTTAACTAAAATCGCACGCAGTGGAAGTTAAAAGCGTGTTGCCTCCACCGTCGTCGAATTCAAAAGCATCATCCAGTGATTCCATCCCACTCATCTTCTTGTTTTTGCTCCGTTTTCGATTCTTCACCCAGATACAAGAAATGGGTAATCCAAGCATTTCGATTGTCGCAGTTTCGTTGATCTTCACTGTATCGTGTAGTATTACGAAATTGGGCGAAGGAAAAGCGTACGAGTCGCCGGAGTACACAGTGATGCACTCTGAATCAGATTTCGAGGTGAGATATTACAGAGAATCGGTCTGGATGAGTGCTCCGGCAGACGAAATCTCGTTCGAGAAAGCTACCAGAGATGGCTTCCACAGGTACCCTTTTCTTGTATTCAAGTCTAATTGGATTGCGTGTTTTGCACTTCATTCTTTATGGACGTAATTGCTCGAGGAAAATGGAGGTAAATGATCAAGATTTTTATGATAAAATGCTAAAGTTTCCATCTTTTATGAATTCCCAGATTATTCCAATTCATAGAGGGAGCAAATCTGAACTTTTCTAGGATTCCAATGACTGTACCTGTCTTAACAAGCGTAGTTCCAGGAGCTGGACCTCTTCAATCATCAGCATACAATATAAAATTTTACTTACCAGTGAAATTCCAGGGTACCCCACCTGTTCCCCTCCCTGAACTGAACCTGAAACCTGATTCCTGGAAAAGTCCTTGCATTGCTGTCAGGAAATTTTCAGGCTTCGCAAGAGATCATAATATTGTGAAAGAAGCTGAAAAATTGGCTGTGAGTTTAAGCAGTTCTGCGTGGGCAAACGCAAGTTTTGTGCAGAGTGAGTATGCTTACTCGATTGCGCAGTACAATTCTCCATTCAAGTTCATTGGTCGTGTCAACGAGGTTTGGGTTGTTGTCGATGGGTCTGAGGCTGCTGGTTGCAAACCCAGTCTTGTGGCTGAATTCTGAAGCTCGTTTTACTTGGCAAGAATGGCCACCATTGGAAATGACGATGAAGTTGAGAGGGCTATCAATGTTGGTCACCTGCTGCCCCTCTTAAATTTGCCTGTAAACTTTGGCAATATACATGTATATTTCCTTATGCATTGTATGTATAAAAAAGTAAGATCTTGCTAGTTCTAAATTTATGAATTTCAGTTTTGCCTTCCGCCTAAACTTTTGGCTTTGAGAACGACTCCAAATCTTATGTGTGTTCTATATAAGATCCAAGACATCTACATCATCCGTTGGTAATCAATACAGTGATAATACATATCATTTGATGTAGAATGATAAAATCTATGGATAGATTTTAGAGTGAAGAGCAGCAGGCATTTGATGGAGAGCAAACCACAAAATTCTCTGACGACCCGAGCATATTGATATTTGACATGCGCCTTTTCAAATGAATTCGGATTATATCAAATACATAAAACAGAAGGATAAACCAAATCTCTTACAATCAAGAATACAAGTGTATCTGTTGATCAATCAGGTTGTCCTTTAGGATATAGGTAAGATGGCAATGATGTCCGAGAAGCAGCCATCTTCCTACATAACATGGGCAATTTAATTTGACTGCAGTAAACAACGAGGAGGAGGAGCAAAAGCAAAAGAAATGTAAACAATGGGGAAAATAACATTTTATGGTCTGGCAGAGAAAGAATGCCATTTTGAGATTTATCAGAACCAAGCCATAAGAATTCTCCCTCGATTAGTGATGCACCTAGTGTCCAAGAAATATTTCCAGGCCCAAATATTATTTCCAAACCATTGAGGCAAAGAGCATTTTCCATAAGAGATGCCAAATATGGGAGCCGAAAACAATCGAGTCCGGTGATGCTTGTCTGGTCAGCTGACAGGTTTGAACATAACCTGTCACCCAACTCCCACAGCATAGTCAGGTTTGCCCTCGGGCTCAAGTTTAGTGCATGGGAGACAGCAAAGAATCCCGATACTGCATGATAACGTGTTACAGAATACGATGTTTTTGATAGATTAAGCTCCGTGTTACCTGCAGATGAGATATTGAAAGATGGGTGTTCATAATTTGGCAGCGCTAGCTTTTAGGGTGGAGTTAGACTCAAGCCCATAATCTTAACAGACACAATTCAATATAAACAACTTATGCTCCAGAGAAACATAAGATTACAAAATCAACAACGTATATTAAGAAGCAATACTGGTGTGTTAAATACCAGTAACTGAAATAGTTTTTACTTGTCAATTGACCATCATGGATGTGATTGTTCACAATGTAGGATGTTTTAAAGAAACATCTTAAAACAAGAGAACAACAAAGTGAACCTGACATTTGCGGGTTCAATAGTATAATAGCATTGACTACTAACAGTACAAGAATTTTATGAAAAAAGGGAAGAATGCAAACTTTCAAACTTCTCCTACATGTTGCTCACTTGCTCATGAAAAAATATGACCAAAAGAAGTAAAGGAATGAGTAAAACAAAAGCTACGAGACTAGTTTCATCATACTGGAAACTTTTTACGGGTAATTCGCAGTCACATGTAAGATAGACTTCAATGACAAACAAGCACCCAACTCTTCACAGCATAAGAAAACAAAACACTGTAAACTGGGCAAAAAACACTAAAAAACGTGTATAAAAATATAAAATGCATCTGGTATTCAGTAAATTAAGATACTTTTAGGTCTAAATTGTATGATCAGATTGTTATAATTTCAACCGACCTCCATAATTAGCCAAGCCAATACAGTTTGAACGATGAACTTGGTGAGACCAATCTGAACTGCTGGAATTTATAGCAGCTGACCTAGCCATCACTTTACACTGCTCCCAATTTGGTTCCCCAACAAGTAACAGAGAATGTAACTCATTGTCTCGCACATGGTTGCTCAGGTTTCTTGAATTTCTTGGATCAAGCCCAAAGCAACCACCACATGAGTGGTTTTGAAAGAAACCAGAACCAAGACACGGATGTCTAACCTCAAACATACCACCACTACGTTCTCTAAGCGCCTGAGTATGACTAAGCATAAAGATTGTTCGATCAAAAGCTTCATTCAAACCAAAAGCTGGTAATGAATATGCTGCAAGATCGTATCCAAATGGCCCAAACTTTGACCTAAA
This sequence comes from Primulina eburnea, assembly GCF_022965805.1. Taxonomy (NCBI): domain Eukaryota; kingdom Viridiplantae; phylum Streptophyta; class Magnoliopsida; order Lamiales; family Gesneriaceae; genus Primulina; species Primulina eburnea. Next base: position 28,791,234 of record NC_133118.1, read on the forward strand.
CTCATGCTCATCTTTCAAAGAAACATCTACCTGAGCCACCACCTGTAATGAGGATCCTCCTATATCAAGAAGTCCCAATGTGTGCGGCGTCAAAGAACTCCTAAGTACCCCCATTTGATAATTCAATGCTACCCAACCAAAATATGCCTCCTCCTTCCCACTCAAGACCCGAATCCAGCTCTTCCTGTACAAAAACCCATGCTCTTTCACAACATTCTCAACATTCTGCAAAACCCGCTCAGCATCATCCACAGTTAATCTCCTCATTCCAGCTGTAGCAAAAACTATTAAAGGCGTCACAACATGCCTCTTTAAAGGTACCCTTTGCTCTGCATATCTAATCAGTGGCTCTAGAGATGCCCTCACTCTAAATCCATCGTCAACAAAATTATGCAACCCCGGTTCAGTTTGCATACAGTGGTACTCACAACCATTGCTTTTATTAATATTTTGTGGGTAACTTCTTAACAAAATGGGCAACTTCCCATAAGCCTCATCCCCATCATCAGTCATCCACTCATACACATTTACTCTTGAGCCGGTACTTCCACAGTCCAATACAACAGTGAAATATGTATTCATTTTCTCAGACATAAAAATTTGATCTTTCATAACTAAATATCCACCAACTATTCCTATGATCAAGATGATAATAATAACGAAGTTTCTTATTTTGGGGTTGTAAATAAACCTTGTACCTTGAAACTTCCATTTCGACTTGGGCTCCATCTAAAACATCACATCAAAAGAAACCCACGATTATTGAATCTACTATACATCATCTTCTTCATTTCTGATAGCTGGGGGTCATCAAGCAAAAACACACTGTACATTAGAGGTCGCATTATTCAGTCATAGTTCCTGATTCCTTCATCAAAAGACTAAATCGATAGGAGGCGTGCAAAGAATCCACCTTCAGATACCCAATCAATCACGAAATAGCTCTAAAATTCAAGATTTGGAAATTATTGGATGATTTGCTCACGTACCTTTCAGCAAGCAAGACACCAGATCTATGGTCCGCTGTGAGGTAATTCTTTCCTTATCATTTTTTGTCGTCAATTTCTTTTTATTTTTGATAAAATTTCACACGCAATCTTTCCGGAAAAACTTCACATGCATGATGCAACAAATTTCTTTTTTTTTTTCATTTAAAATTAGATTTCTAAAAATTTTATATATTTATTTGCATCGAGTAAGAGATCCCTCGTATAAAATTAATATATGAAATATAGTTTTTGTGAAATTTTTATTACCATAAGGATTCCTTATTAGTTACTCTGCACAGGCGATAAGTGTGTACAATATTTTTTATCATTATTGATGGATTAAAGTGAAATTTGCTAAATTATGGAGAACTAAATTGATATTTGAATGATTAAAATAAAAAAAAATGTGTGTTGAAATTTAAAAAAACAAAAACAAAAGTGTAATATTAGTAACATATAAGGGTAAAATTGGAAAAAAAGTTGATGTCCTCTCTAAGTAGTTATTATCATGTCCTCAAATTTAATATAACTAGTAATCGTGACACACGCGTTGCGTGTGTCCTGAATACATGTGACTATTATATTAAATATTCATGATATTACAACATAACGACGTTACAACATAAAGAAGAGAGTTTATTTTCACGGTGGCTAGTTTGGAGAAGAAATAATATTATTTTTCACGTGAGCAATTTCCTTATGACGGTGAATATAATATTATTTGTTAAGAAAAAATATAATATAAAAAATGAGAAAGGGTAAAATAGGAAATAAAGTTGGTGTCCTCATAGAGCGATTATTATTAGAGGCTCAACTATATTAAAATAGTAAATAGTAAATATAAAAAATTAAAAAAGGTAAAATAGGAAAGAAAATTGGTATCTTCATAGAGCGGTTATTATTAGGAGCTCATACTTAATATAATAATATAGATATAGATATATTTTAGCTGATGATTTTCTATAATAAGTTGCTTCTATCATAAAAAAAAAAAAACGAGAAAATCGTCCAAAGGTGTTAAACTAAACCAAACCAAAATGCATGAATTAGATCGGTTTTCAGTCAAACACAAGTTAGATTTGTTTTAAAATTAATCCAATCGAAAAAATTATTTTGGTTCAAGTTTTGTATAAAAATAAAACAAATCTAACCAATCTAAAACAGACTATATTAATTTAAAAAATATGTGATATTTTTTTATTAATTTAATATGATTTTTTTGGAATATAAAAATATTTTATTTGATTTTTAGTTTGTATTCTATTAACAGGGAACTCTGTACATGTTATAATATATTGAGAATCTATCATACACTTGAAACCGAATAAATATATAGAATGAACCACAAAAGTTTGGTTTTCTCGTAAAGTAAAAATTTGTGTGCGACGCTCTCACAGGTCATATTTTGTAATACGGATCTTTTATTTGGATCATCCATGAAAAATATTACTAAGTGCTAATATTGTAACGCATTTGTATACTTTGTGCGTGAAAATGTTATATCTGGTTTGTTGCAAGTTCATCATATTCCTTCATGTGACCAAATAGTTGATATTCTAACAAAAGCTCTATCTGCAAGGACAGATCCATGTGTTTTTCCGCCCTCCGCCCGGGCAGTAGCCCATCTGGCTCAGTTATCTTCAATATATTTTATACGTAAAATTTTGTTCAATATTCCAGTAGCTCGGAGACTCCATTTGTCAACATTAACTCAACTCTAACTCAAAAAGTTCTAGCTCGAATAGAAATGAAAACTTGACCGTACCATTATATCTTATACGTCTTTTCGAAGGTTAAGATCCAAGCTCAGTGCCATCCTAAATCCCTCCCTGAGCTTGCGGGGCAGGCCAAATAATACGAGGTTGCAGAGACAGACGAACTTACAATGGCAAAGATATTATACATATGGATTTGCACATGTGGCTACACTCTATAAGCTTGACGAGGAAATTCGGAAGCTTTGTTAACGATTGTGTCTCTGATGAATATGTTGGAAATTTAATAAAAATAAATTATGTGATTTAACCAAATATTATAATAGATCAATAAGTCATGTCGAACTATCAGAAAATAGAAATAAAAATAACACATACCAGAATAGATTGATTGACCTAGAATTTGAGTTATGGATATTATTGTCATAGATGAGAATATGAGAGAGATATAGAATATGTGTACTGTATATATTATGTGTTATATTTTATATGCTTAATGAACCATAATCTTATATAACTTTAGCAGCCTTCGGCCCGTCATATAAGACTTAATTGAGCTGGGTTTCTACACATAATTTGGATCATATCCAATTTATTTAAGAATAGGTCTCTTGTGATACGGTCTCACATATTTTTGTCTATGAGACGGGTCAACCTTACCGATATTCACAATAAAAAATAATAGTCTTAACATAAAACGTAATACTTTTCATGGATGACCCAAATAAGATATTTCTCTCATAAAATACGACTCGTGAGACCGATCTCACACAAGTTTTTGTATTTATTTAATATTTTGGAAACTCAAAATTAATTAGACCACTTATAGGATCTTTTGTTAGATAATATGTACATGTATAATTAATTAAATTATGAGAACCCACAAAATAGTCCCAACAAATTAATTAGGCATAACAAACTAACAAATTTTATTCCTTCATTTATCTTTTTTTTCTTTTTTTATTCATTATTTTAAGTATACAAACACTTCGTATTGTGGTTTGAAATATAATGAAATTCACTCTATTGCACGAGGAGAAACTTGTTCTTTAATTTTCTTGACTATTATAAAGATGATGATGATAATTCGACATATGAAATATGATTTTTAATACTGCTAAATGGCATTCACAGTAAATCAGGCTATACAAGTCTATTGTGAGACGATCTCAATGATTTTTATTCATGAGACAGATTAACACATACCATATTTACAATAAAAAAGATACTTCTGATATAAAAACAATATTTTTTCGCATGTAACTCAAATAGAAGACACGTCTCACAAAATTCACCTCATAAAATCATCTCATAAAAGTTTTTTATGAATGCATGATGAAATTTGTAAGTCAAAATACAAAATATATATATATACACAAGATATATCAAACTATTTTAAATAACAAAAGAATATTTGTTCCACTGTGTAGCATATATTAAAATTTCATGATTTTCACATAATTTTTTTTATATTCAATACATTATTTTAACAATACATTAAAAGATCTTGGTTCAAATCCATGGGCATTGCTGGGTTAATTTTAAGAATTAGTTTTACTTGAGAATAAAAGCAAAACAAAATAAAAGACAGTTGTAAAATAAAATATTGAGTTGATTAATTAATTTTTTTTAAATAGAACAGACCAAAAACACATTGCATTCAAATTTCAATGAGAAGCATCTTCTTCTTCACAGAATTTTGTGTACTCTTTTGCCCCCAATAGTGATCCCAATTCTGATGGATCACTAGGCTTCACCTTTATCATCCACCCTTCTTCATATGGGCTTGTGTTGATCTTCATTTCATGGCATGGCAAAAGAGTAATTTCACACAATATAAATTTCTCCATGCCCAAAAACAAGAATGAAATCAAGAAAACAATGGTTATTTATGTTACACTGAGTGTCATGATATGAATTGCAAACCAAAGATGAATTGTATAGATATGAAAATTTAATGATAATCAACCTAACACATTATTCAGTGAAAAAAATATGAACATGGATTAAGAAAGTTCAATGATGTTACCAATCCGGGAGAGTCGACTAGCTTTGAGTTGACCTCGATGACTTCGCCGGAGATCGGAGAATTGACGTCGCTGGTGGCTTTTACACTCTCCACGGCTCCAAAGGAGCTGCCTTTTGTCACGGACTTACCGGATTCCGGCAGGTCCACAAACACCAGTTCTCCTAAATGATCCTGAGCAAGCAGAATTTTAGTGACCACAAGTAACCTTTTCTCAGTCTTTTGCAACACTAATGTCACTTTTGTCTTCAACTGATTTATACCACTTGTTTCGAAATTTTGTAAGATTTTTGCCAACATGACAGAGTGTTTTCAGGCTATTTTTAGCAAATTAATCACAAGTAGTTGATCAGAAAACCTGGCTATGTGTAATGGAAATTAAACTGGTCACATATGAGCGAGTAATAGATGATTTTCCTTTCTCCAATTTCTCTTCTTCAATTGGTTTCTTCCCCATTCCAATTTTCTAAATTCAGGCTATATACAATGACGAGGTACAATACTTTATGAATTTCATTTTTTTCCCCTATTGAAGCTACAGTTTTCTTAAACCAACCTTATAGAGGGCAAAATCGAAAGACGGCTATTATTACTGTTGAAACATTGTTGGGAAATGGAGGAGCTATTTAGATTATCTAGTCCACCAAAATCTATCTCTGGATCTTGTCATGCTGGTTGATGTACCCACCGAGACAATGGATGCAACCGCTCCAAAGATAAGTTCGAAGATTGTTCTGCATTCTCACCGGACTTTGATAGGGGAAAACAACTCAAACATGTAACTCTACATGGAGAAATTGATATCATAATTCTTATCTACCAAAGGCTTTAACAAATCATTTCCGGAGGTGGGCTCAGGAATATAGCTTCTCATTCTTCAAATAAAATCCTCGAGTTCACCGCACCATTTGTTGAGGGTGGTGAATGATTTGATATACTCAAGACACATTTTGCAACCACTGGACATGGTTGGTTCATCGCCCAGCACGTCCGCCTAAGGGAGCAAATGGGAAGTCTCAATCCACCTTGAGGACAAGGCGGTTTTGAAGGAGATTGGAATGACACAATACTGGAAGCATCTTAGTCACAGAAGCAAATATTAATCATTTGTTATTTAAATTTCAAGTTAATATGAGCAAATCCCAACACCAACACAAGATTAAACAAGAAATAAATGATTTTCCTTCAACAATTTCTATTCTTCACGCTGTTTCTTCCCCATTTCTCCCCTTCTTTTCTAATCCCAACTACCCAATCTCCCCTCCTCGATTCCATGAGTAAATCAATCATCACTACAAAGTCCAAGAGTGAATTCCCATTCAATCACTTTCCATGACCAGATTTTCACGTCAAGCAACAAAATATTATTCAAACACTAAAAACAAAGTAGTGGTGACACTAATGTTTGAAGAGGGGAGACAGAAATAAAACCTGGGCATGGTCTGTAATCCCAACAATAGCCACAGAGCCGTCGTGCTTCACCCATTCATGCGAAGGGCTGTACTTGAACCCCTCCAGCACTGCAAATCAACCCCCAATTTCAATCATTCATTAAGTAAATTGAATTATACTGAACAATTTTACCAGTGGAAAAACATCTGGCGATCGAAAAGGCTGGAGAAACCAGCGCGGTTGAAGAACAAGCATTGGAAGCGGAGATTTTGAGAGCATTCGCGGTGGAAGAAGCCCACATTCTGAGCGCCATTTTCGAAGCAAAATTTGCTGTCAGCTCCTTCTCCAACTGAGTGACTGTGGAAGGGATTGAATCGAACGTTGGAGTTTTAAGTAAATTTGGTTATCTTGTACGAATGGTGGACACTGAAAGCCTCATCCTTTGGAAACGTCACTCTTAACAAAATGCAAGGGTAGCTCGATATTGTGAATATGTTCGAATATTTTTCGAATCAAATTTTTTGAGTCGAATTCGAACTACACTCGTAACGACTATGAATACATTAAAAATATTTGAAATTTATCTGTGAGACGAGTCAACTTTATCGATATTCACAATAAAAAGTAATACTTTTAGCATAAAAATTAATATTTTTCACGGATGACTCAAATAAGATATTCGTCTCACAAAATATGACATATGAGATTGTCTCACACAAGTTTTTACATAATATGATTTATTATATAAAAAGTAATTTATCATTATCTATACTATTAATAGTTTAAAAAGAGTCATAATAGTGACTATTTTTTGGTGAATTATTTTTCTTAAATCCAAAATTTTCTTTCACATATTTTTGCTTTACTACTTACAATTTGTTATTAAATTTGACCTTAAAAAATGGAAACATCATTTTTCCTAAGATCTTATAATGCTATAATTTGTACAATATAATTTATATTTTATTGTTAAATTGTTATTGATTTATACATTTATTTAACGCAACATAATGTGCTTGAATTTTCATATTTTATAATTATAAAAAAATAATTTTGATAAATCTTATATCACATTTAGTGTAATTTTTAGAATATTAAAATAACTAAATCAAGAACTTGAGAACAAAATATATACAATATATAAAATGCAAAATGTCAATTTTAGTATTCTATATGTCTTGAATTGTATTACTTTTATTCTTGTGCTTTTTATTGAATCACTTAAAATCTTATAATTATGTTTTGACAATCGATTGTATTCTTTTTATCCAAAATTATGTAAATAAATGATTAATATCATTATTAATGTTTTTATAATTATATTAATAAACATATTAGATGTCACGAGAGATTTTAACCTCGTAGTTATAAAAATTTAAAATTATTTCAGTTGTTTAATTACACAATTTTGAGAAAAAATGCCTAAAATTGATCATCAAAATATAGGGGGTTGTATTCAATGTAGGAGAATTATTGACTTTTGTAGAGTTTAAAAGTCTAGATGTATTCAGTTAAGACTTTTGTATACTTTATAAATATCTAGTGGTATTCAAAATAGACTTTCATAGAATTTGAAAAAGTCAATTGATATTCAACATTGACTTTTTATTAATATACAAACATTAAAGCCTAAAGTACAACTATAAATTTTCAAAAATTGTATTAGGTTCAACTCAAATATTTGGATGGATTTTTAAAACTTCTAACTCGTACACAAGCTATTTATTTCTCTCCCTATCGCTTCACATCACATCTCTTCTTATCTTCTCTCCTCTTATCTATCTCTATCACTCTCTCAAATTTTTTAAATGTGTCTATATATACATATTTCATTCAAATTTTTCATTTTTTGACTGATTAATCATTTAATAATTTTTTCATTTTAATATCATAGGAAATTTTGAATTCTAGAATTGATTTTGTGATTTTCAACTTATGATTTAGACAAATTAATGTAATATTCAATAATAATAAAAGATGACCCAAAAAATGTTGCTTAATTCTTAATAATTGAAGGTAAAAACTTGTGTGAGAGGGTCTCACGGGTTGTATTTGTGAGACAGATCTCTTATTTGGGTAATCCATAAAAAAATATTACTTTTTATTCTAAGAGTATTATATTTTATTCTAAGAGTATTATTTTTTATTGTGAATATCGGTAGGATTGACCCGTCTCACAGATTAGGATCCGTGAGACGGTCTCACATGAGACCTACTCGTAACTGAATAGCTGGCAACAACCATGATTTTTTTAAATTATTTTTAGCATTTTTAATTAATATGTAAGATATGATATTTTTATACAAAATTGTATCCACATAATGATAAATAAATATTCTTTTCACATGTATATTATCAATTCAAAAACAAGGTTACAAATTAATCAATTGATGTATTTTTAAAAAGTTAAAAACATGCACAAAAACCCATATATATACATATGTAAGTATTAAATGATTTTAATTTAAATAAGTAATTTTATTTATTAATATAAATACTGAAAAATTATTTCAAACTGAGTATGTTATATAGTATCAAACAATTATTACTTATTAGTTCAAAGAAATTAATAAAAAAATGATATGTTATAATTAAATACAAAATTTATAAAATTCTATAAAAAAAATTCACAAAAGTTTATAAAAATCTTACAAAAAAGTTTACATGAATCTACATAAATCTGTTTATAAATCTATGAGATTTTGTAACAGTCAATAAAAATCTTTCAAAAAAGTTTACATGAATCCACATAAATCTGTTTATAAATTTTTGAGATTCTGCAAAAGTCAATAAAAATATATCAAATCCATAAAAGTTTATCATTTGAAAAAGTCATTAAAATCAAAATTCTGGATTGAATACATCCTACATAGTTACAGATGACATATATATATATATATTGGATATACAAATTTTCTATGTTTATGACATAAGTTAATATCACCTTATCAATCTCGAACAAATATGTTCGGTGAGAATGCTGTGTGTGTGTGAAATGTATATATGTATGTATATGTGTGTGTGTTTTTTTGGTATTTAAACCCTATTCGGAAATTAGGTCAGATTTTCATTTATCTATCCGAAGCCAAAAATATTTATCTGGAACTTCTATCCTGTCCGGGAGAAAAGATACGATTTTGATATATTCTCCGCGCATAATTACCAATCTTTTGGGAATACAACCTATTCTCTGAAGAATACCACGTAAGTTGTTGTGTTTTTTTATTCAATTTTCGCTTTATATATGTGTTTTTGTTATGTAGATGATATCTCTCTTTTTTTATGCTCCGAAATCAATAATCATGGATAAAGTTTTTTTTTATTGTGATATCGGGTGTGTTGTTCCGGAGTAGTAGTTTCGCTAATTTGGAAATTATCATGTTTTTTTTTACTGAATTGTGCTCATATTGGGAATTTCTCGTTTGATCACCTAGGGTTTATCAGCTTAATATTATATTTTTTGCATTGCCTTTGCTTTATGAACTTATACTCGCCGAAGGTTATGGTTGGTATGAGGGATGATGTTTTGAATTTTTATCTTTTTAATTGTTTTGAGCACAATGAAAAAATTTATGGGAAAGCCAAACTAATGAAATCTTTGCATACGGTACAGATTTCCGATTTTCATGATTTTTTAATAATGAAATTTCTCTAAGTTTTAAAATTGCAAGTGAAACTTTCCATTTAAATCGAGAGCAAAATCAATTTTTCTGAACATATTAAGAAAAGGTTGAGAGTGTATTAGAGTGATTTAGTGTTGGAGTCCACGATATCTTTGTTTGAATTTTATTCAGTTGCCTAAAACAAGTGATTTCTTTTTCAGGGGCCTCGGTTATACAGCCGATCAACTGTTAATTTATTGGGGATTTTCTGTGTGAATATGGTATAGATGATGGCATTGGCAACTCATCAGTTTCAGGTGATCATGTCTCTCCATCATCTTAATTGATGCATGTTTAAGATAACAAGCTCTAGAAATTTGAAGTCCTAATGAAGAAATTGTTTGTGCAATTTTTTAATAATTGTTTAAATGAGTATAACATGGATTGTTGGACTGGATAAGCGCTTTTAATGCTTAATGTGCTTTTAGATTTCATGCAACATGATATTAATCTTCACATAGTCATTTCTCCGAGATTGGCCATGACCGCCGATGTAACTTTACAGGCCCACAAGGTAAAGTTCCCTGTTAACAGAGGTCAATAATAGTTAACAAGACTCTATCTCGCAGTTTTGAAGTTGGTTGCATGAATCGTCTTTATCCCAACTTCCATGAATCATCTTTATCCACCCTACCTTATTGTGAGCATCTTTTCTATATATCCTATAAAGACTGAGTAATTTTTGTTAACCAATTCTTGACTTTGTTCAGGGTTCTTATTGTTCTTCCCCAACCCTGTCCTCACCTTGGAGCAGAGGAAGGAAATTAAAACCTTTTGCACTGTCATTTTTTCCAGTTGGGCGGAATGATCGGTTCATCTCTTTGAAATCCAGATCTCGCTTAAGGTAAACGCTCGCCTTCATCTATCTCTAGGTTCATGTTTACATGTTTTCGAGGATGAAAAGCCACATAATTTGACTTCTTTTCAAGAGGTGCAGTTTATCGTAATGTTGGTATGTGGTATAGATAGGTCTGATAACGAAAGTTCAGACCTAAACCTGTCCTATGTACATGTTATTTACCTTATTCATGTAGTTGTGGATCTGCACATTTCTGATGCTCGACTCTTCTGCTGCACAAGGGGAATGTAAGGAAACCATAGCAATATCTATCTCTATTAACATTGATGGTTTGAGTGTTTCCACAAAGTGTTCAAATTAGAATCATGCTATTTCTTCAAATTCTCAAATGTTTCTTCTGGTTTTGTGGTATAGTCATTATCTGACCTTTAAACAATTTATAGATATGTTTGTTCCTCCGGTATCTGCGCTCATCTTCTAGGTGAATTGACCTCAATTTCTTGGTACTAAACTGCATTATCTTTGCTTTCTAGGCCTTTAAGAATTCAACCTTTCGCACCCTGATTTATTGGTGAATTCTGCACTTGTCTACAACCTCATCATGAAATTCCATGTTTTGCTAATGCTAGACAGCCTGTTGTTTTATAATATAAACTGATCAAATTGTTTGCTTACAGTGTAGGTGCTTATCTTTTGCATGGACCAAAGTCAAAATCACTTAAAATATCAGCTTTCAAAAGTAGCAGTAGACATGATGATTCTGGAAGCCGAAGTGATGGTTCAAAATCTCTAAAGAATCCTGTTAAAGTTCCTTATTTGCAACATGAGAGCAAAGAATCTGTGGTTGAATCTTCAAGGGCTGCCTTGGATGAGATGACCGCCAGATCTCTAGCTATGCAAAATTTATTCAAGAATTGGTTAACATTACTGCGTACGCCCTCACAAACCCAACTAGCGGAGGAAGTTGTTGAAGAGCCTTTTACGACAGAGACATCTGAATTGCAAAGTACAAAACAAAAGCAAGGAAAAGGTGAAATCTTGAAGGCAGCTTGGTACTACTTCTGGGGCTTGGATGCAACAATTAAGATTCCATTGTTGATATTGTAAGCATTGTCTTTCATCTCTCTCTCTGTCCCTCTATGTTGGGGGTTTGCTTAGACACTCTTTTGGCTTCAACAAACAAATAAATGCATGCAACTAAACAAAATTAGGGTATTGTGACTGTATGTTCTATCTTTGATGTACACTACAAGTACAGTTTTGGTTTACATTATACCCACCTAGAGGATCAGACAAATTCTCATGGGTTTTCGACCATATGCAGTTATTAAGAGGTTTTGGTTGAAACTGGTGCTAATTTGCTGGGTTGACCTAAGTCGGGAATTATGTCTTTTATTATGTCATAGATGTTCTCTTGGTTACGAAAATGATACCTGACTGAATTTTAGCAATCAAGATCAGAGAAAAATGCGCCTTATTTAGCTGTTAAATAATTTGGTTTCTCTCTGTATCTGTTCTCTTTTCCAGATTTTGTTCTCAAATTTCTAGTTGTAGGTCTTGATACAAACATTAAACATTTACATACGTAGATGCCTTTAGACCAGTTTTTTGACACATCACATCCACAACGCCATGAAACATTGCTGATGACTTGCACTTAATTTGTTTGCAGTACACCTCTATACCTCACTGTGAACGTTGTTTATGGTTCTGAAGTATCAAAAGAATTGACTCCACTTTGGATTCTTGGACCAATAATTGTTGGTCTCTATGTTAAGATGTTCCGGGCAATATGTAGCCTTTATGTATTCAGCTTCAAGCAGACGGTGAATATTGTGAAAAATATGCCTGCCTACTGCCTGCTGGCGTATGATTACATTTTCCGTGGGAAGCTAAAAGAAGCCATACGGGTGCACCTATGGAAACCGGTGGTGGATATAAAAAGCGTGAACTACAATGATGTAACTAAGAGAATATTGAAGGATTTGCAAGGCTGGCTGGTCGAGAAATACCTCGATTTTGTTGAATCGATATGGCCATACTATTGCCGAACAATCAGGTTTTTGAAGAGAGCGAATCTTATATAACTTTTGAGACTTTTCTTTGAAGAATCAGTGATCACCGGTTAGTTCCCTTCTTTGCTTTCGCCCCAATATTCTTTGGGTCAAGGCCGAGCCCTGTTTCCAGCCAGTTTCTTCTTCCCTCAAGCAGGCGACAGAAGAATGAAGAGGATCGGCATTGATCATTAGATTTCGACAAAGATTTCAACCATCTGTTGATGGTGCTAATGTCCCTCGTACATCCAAAGGGACCCCTTTTTCTGTATGGAAGATTTTCTATCGCACTCGGTTTATTGCAATTTTTTCAGATTATTACTGATTATAGATGTAGCTGCTCTCATTCAATACGAACTCATATACATTTGTACTTGGTTTTTTTGTAGTAATTATGTATTCTGCCTTTAAAGAGGAATCATCTTACTTTCTCTAAGTTTTTTTTTTCTTGTTTCATGGAGATGAATGCGCAAAATTTTCAAATCGTTCGTAATATTTGTATAGAATTTTACATCTACCTCTTTGAAGTTTGTCATGTCAACGAAAAAATCGAACTATATTGAAATAGGAAAGTAATGTTAGATCACATCAAATTTTATCTTCATATAATTGTCCTCGTATATTTATCAAGAAACAAATTGTCGTAAAAAAATAATAAAAAATATTTTTTGGAATATATTAGAGTTTTAATTAGATATTTTGAAAATGAATATTATATATTAGGTGCATATTATAGGTGAAGTTGATGAAAAATCTCCAATCAACACATTTTTTTGGGTTCACTCTCTACCCACAAAATTGTGGTACTATGTCATACAAAATGTGGTACACTTCATGTGGAAAATGTGGTACACTTCATGTGGAAATGTGGTACTAAAAAGTACCCAGAGACTGAACACAAAAAAAAATCGACGGCTGGGGATTGAAGGCCAATTTTCCGCATATTATGAGTAGGTCTATTGTGAAACGGTCTCACGAATATTTATCTGTAAGACAAGTCAACCCTACTGATATTCACAATAAAAAGTAACATTCTTAGAATAAAAAGTAATAATTTTTCATGAATGACCTAAATAAGATATCTGTCTCATAAAATACGATCTGTGAGACTGTTTTATACAAGTTTTTGTCTATTATAATATACTATTTCTATGTAAAATATGAAGCTATAATAAAATTAGTGGTCCAGGACATATTAGTTGTTGTGGATGTCCTAAGATTGTAAATCCGATATTTACAGCTATTTGGATTTAATATTTATCATTTATTCTTATATCTCTTTATTTTATTTTTTTGTAAATTACATATATATTTTTAATAATATATTATCTACGAATTTCCTAACTACCCCAAAAAATCAAATCAAAATAGAGAGCCGGCGGCCGAGTGGTCCTGTGTGAAGTGCCGCTTTCAGCAAGAACAAAGCAGCCGCTTTCTTTACTTCCACTAACCAAAATCCCGTAGCTTAAATTCTCACAATTGCCAACATACTTCGCGGATGGTATCCAGAATCTTCCGCAATAATCGAATGGGTTTTTCTTGATAATGAAATAATCTGCCCTTTTTGCTTTGTGGCGGTGTTTGGTTGTTTGTTTTCTACCTTCTGGGTTTGTAAGAATGTTACTTAGAATGAAACTTGGTTCTTCGTATTCTTGTGTTTCTACTTCTATTTCCCCACTACTCCAAAGGATGGACACTTTTAAGGTATTTTTCTTTCTCTTTTATTCGTGATTGTATTTTGTTAAATATTGTTTTTAGTTGCAATAGATTAAAACCTGTTTTCTTCTGGATTGTTGGCCTTTGGTAATGGTACGATTCCACTTGTTTTTCAGTTCCCTGACTGTGCTTTTTAATTAGCAATCTAAATTTGCAAGAATTGGGAGTTGTTTGACATGGTTGTGTTCTAAATTTTCTGTCACAGCTTAAAAAATTCAATCTTTGAGTTCACCCCCTGAATTTTTTCTCATTAGTTTGTTGGTTTGGTGGAATAAATTTGGTTGGTAGAAAAAATATAATGTTGTTGTATTGTTATCTTTTTTTTAATGAAATTAATAATTGTAAAAAGACATTACAAGTACAAATACTCTGGACACCACAGCGAGAGTCGATAACCGTAAAATCACCTACTACATAGCATCTATAACAGAAATCGCACTAGGAATGCACCGAAAGCTCAGAATCTTAATCTTCTTGATAATGTGTTCCAACACCGGCTTCTCATTTTCAAACATAGCTCTGTTTCTTGCATTCCACACACTGTGAACTGTTGCTGCCAGTGCAACACATCTCATTTTATTCAGGGTCGAATTACCTCGATAGACACTTCTTAAAGCTTTGAGGACTGCTGTCGAAGATCCCATAATCTTTTTCATTCCTAGCCATTGACGTACACCTACCCATATTCTGTTCGAAACATTGCAACCAAAAAATAGGTGTGCAAATGACTCTAATTCCGTGTTACATATCACACAAGACTGATCAGACAGATATCCCAGTCTATCACGGGTTAATAATTTGTTATGTGCAAATATCCACAATGCAAACCTGTGCTTTGGGAGGATAAACGATTTCATGATTTGAGGCTTCGAAGGCCACCATCTCACTGCCGTTGGGAAGAAATGGTACGCACGACTGAGCCCCACATTATCGCAAAACCACCCCTCCAAGCACAAGACCGCCGCATCAACAAACCCCAGCTCTCGAATCATCACATCCCTAATACCCATAATCTGCTTAATAAGTGGCGAATCCTCTCGTCTCCATTCCCATTGCCAAACATCACCAAATCTGCTATAAGCATGATTGATCCATTTTATCCATAGGCTATCTTTATTCATATGAATTTTCCACAAAGTCTTGCATATCAACTCATCATTCCAAGTCTTTAGATTTTTCAATCCCATGCCACCTTCTTCAATTGCCGATAAACTTGTTTCCAAGCAATGGGAGGACGCTTGGCTGGCCACACAAATTTCCTGCACAAAGTATAGATAACATTCACGATGTTAGATGCGATTGGTAGAATAGACAACCAAAAACATTCCGCACACTGAATCACAGATTTGATCAATTCTAGTTTCCCGGCGAATGATAGAGAGTGCCTCGGCCATGACTTAATCTTGGTATCCACTGCATCTACTAGGAGGCTGTAGTCTGATGTTCGTAGCTTTCTCGAAGCTAGGGGGATCCCAAGGTAACGGAACGGTAGTTCACCGTGACAGAATCCAGTAACAGCAAGAATATTCCATTTCACATCTGGATCAACACTCATGTAGGTTAATTCAGCATGTTAGTCCGATGATAAAAATTCAAGTTTTTATGGGAAAATGGTTTTGTTAGCTATAAACCAAATATACCACACGTTGAAGGGATTGATCCAAAATCTTGATAATTTGTGTTGGAAAGTTGTTTGATTTTATTTCAATAGAAGAAATACTTTTTACCTTTAAGTATCGAGGTCATTATCTCAAACGCTGAATGACGACAGGTTCAGACTTTTATTCTATTTCGCAGCATGAAAATCCGTCATGTGTAAATGCTTACAGTTGTTTCTTCTGTTAAGGTTACATCTGATTTCAGTTTATTCCTAATTTCAGTTGAACTCGAGACTACGCCTCTTTGATGACCGGAATTTATTTGCTGAACCATTGAGAAATATTAAAGGTAGCTTTTGCCTTGTTAAGTGCCAAAATGATAATTTCATACAAGATGCACTTGAGATGTGATTTGTCCCTTTTGTTGTGTACCAGCAACTCAGTAGTTTAATCTCACAAAATTAATCAAACCTTTAACAAATTTTAAATGTCTCAATTTATGAAGATTGAACGATTTTGTTCGTGGTGGGTTGTTCTGTGCTTGAAGCTCCTTATTCTAAGATCACGCAACTTGTTAAATTTCACACCTTTATCTTTTAGTATCTGTTCGATTTTAGATCTTGCTAGGATCATCCTGGTTATTGATTTGTACTTTTTTTCTTCAAGAAGTTAATTCATACCAGCTCACACAAAGGAAGCTAAAAGGAAAAGATAGCTTATTAAAAAGGCGATGCATTCTATACGCTACCCCTGAAGATGAATCATACCGTGATCTTGAACCAGATAATTTCGAGCAGGAAAGTCCAAATCCTCCTGCTGAAGATGATATTTCTGAAGATACTTCGTATCATCATCTTGAAAGAACTGGGGGAAAACCCGGATTTATTTCATTTTATGGACAAACAAAAATAAGTGAGGATGAAAATACTGTTTCTATCCCAGAGACAAATCAGAATGATATTTTGTGGTTTGTTGGTCCCACTGTTCTTGTAGCATCTTTTGTCTTTCCTTCACTTTATCTGCGCAGGATCCTAACGACGATATTCGAGGACTCTTTATTAACTGGTAGGTCAAATTAGTCATTCGATACTGTTACAAAATATTTTTGAAGATGGTAGATTAAAATAATGACACAACCTGGAAATCATTCTAAGTTTCTACCATCACAGAGTTACTGTTTGTCCAATAATTGTATAATTTGATCTATCATGAATGTTTCTGTAGAATACTATTCAATCTTGTTTTTTGCAGACTTTCTGATATTGTTCTTCACGGAAGCCCTTTTCTACTGTGGAGTTGCTGGTTTTCTTTTCCTGGTAGATTGCCTAAGGAGGCCTCTGGAGCCAGTATTTGCTTCGACAAACCACAACCTTGCCCCTCATTTGGGAAACCGAATTGCTTCTGTTGCTGTTTTGGTTCTTAGTCTCACGATTCCTATGGTGACAATGGGGTTTGTTTGGCCATGGACAGGTCCTGCAGCTTCCGCTACTCTTGCTCCCTACCTTGTTGGCATTATTGTACAGTTTACTTTCGAGCAATATGCAAAATATGTCAACTCTCCTTCTTCGCCTGCGATTCCCATAATCTTTCAAGTAAGAATTTTTTGGTTTTAATGCCATAAAAAATTAACGCGCAACATTGAGACTTATTTCACCTGCAGCATTCCATTCTATGCTCTCTTTGAGCATGTTGCAGAATAAACTGTTGGCTACTAACATACCACTTTTTCGACTCTTCGAAGGTTTATAGGTTGCACCAACTGAATCGAGCTGCACAATTGGTGACGGCCCTCTCTTTCACGGTGAGAGGGGCTGAGATGACCTCACACAACGTGGCTATAAATGGTTCCTTAAGTACACTTCTGAACGTCCTTCAGTTTCTTGGCATCATCTGTATCTGGTCGCTATCGAATTTCATCATCAGATATTTTCCATCACCCACCACTCATGATCCGTAAGACCGCGAGGGAATATGAACCTCACCTCATTGTCACCTCTCTAGAAATGATCTGACATACATATGAGACTGACTGCACAGGCACGCAGGTTAGTGTTTGATCTCGTTTTTTCCCTACGCAATCGCTTAAAAATCCATGATTAAAAGAATTATCGTTTCCCACCATTTAGCATACTCAAAATCTTCATATTAAAGATGACGCCTCCTAATAATAAGGCCGATTGTTGTTTCTTGATTCCTCATACTGTTTCTCGGCTCGGCTCAGATGGATTTCGACGCTCAGGTCCTGCTGGAATTTTCATAATCCTTTCTTGTATAGTTTCTTTCAAGTTTTTCATCATGATCTTGTGGAGAAGACACTTTTAGAGGAGAAAAAGCTTAATTCTTTGATGTGTTCTCCTTAAATGTAATGTGACATTGTTTTCTTTTATTTAGCATCAATGGATCCATTAATGCTTCCTTTCATATGCAGTTTTTTAGGATTGAGCAATTTATTATGTTTTAAATTATTCATTAATTTAGTGTTTTTATTAACTTTTAACGTAATTAATTGTTGTAATAAATTGAATTAAATGTCAACCTTATTGTGAATTTCTCAAATAATAATTTAATGTGAAAACCTCGTTAAATTCAACTACTGTTTTCTTGTATATCTAAACATCCATATGTGATATTGATATGTACCAAGGGTAAAAAAAATTAATATATACTAACCTCAATTTTGAACTTTTTAAAATAAAAAGTCAGAGCCAGTTTTTTCTTGTATGGATTTTGTTGCGAACGATTATAAAAACTTGAATGAGACGGTCTCATGGGTCGTATTTTGTGAGATGAATATCTTATTTAGGTCATCCATGAAAAAGTATTACTTTTTATGTTAAGAATATCACTTTTTATTGTGAATATTTGTCTCACATATAAAGATTCGTGAGATCGTCTCAAGACCTACTCTAAAAACTTTATTAAAATATATCGTGTACTTTTGTTTTTCCGACGTGAATCGGGCTATCATACTCTAGCTGGGGACTACTTCTATGTCTGGTCTAGTAGGATGGCCGATGGTTTACCCATCCCATTTTAATTTTTAATGTAATTTCTATTAATATGAGGGCAAATTTTAAAAAAAATACCTCTGTACATCTTTTGTTTAAGATTCAGTACCTAGATGATTTTGTTTACAGATTAATACCTGACAACTCTACAAATTTAGTTTTAGCTCCCTACAAAGATAAATTTACATTTTTGCCCTTTTATTAAATATATAATTTTATCCACCAAATTAATTGTGTGTTTTCCATCTACCAAAATATTAGTGCGTATTATGGGGTTTCAGATACTTGATTTTGTTATTTGAATACTCCAAATGTGTAAAAAAAATACTATATATTCGAAAAATAACAAGAAATTCTGTCATTGTTGTTTTTCATTAAAAATGCACTATGATGACTTATTCATGTCATTTTATTTTTTTAAAAATATAGTTGCTCACTCATCATGAAATAAGATTAAATACTTATTTTGACATATAAAGTATCTATTTTGAAGTTCCAGATATGTGATTTGACTCTTTAAAAACTCAAAATGTGTAAGAAAATACGAAGATCAGAAAATACGAAGATCGCCATAAATTCAGTCATTATTTGTCTTTTCATGAAAGGTATATTTGGATGATATATTCATCTAATTTAATATTTTTTTGTAAAAAAAATTAAATTCCAAACTAAGCCTGTAAATTTTAAAATATTTAGTTTTACTTGAGAAATACCTATTTTGAATTTGAAAATACTTGATTTCGTAAATGAGATACTCATAATATGTATTAAAATACTGGATATTCGAATAGACAAAGTAAATTCACCAAGTATTGGTATTTAAATAGAAAATGCATTTGGATGACATATTCATCCATTTAATATATTTTTTTGTTAATTTTTTTTTTAAAAAAATAAACATGAAAATTTTAAAGTACTTAGTTTTACTTGAGAAGTACTTAATTTGAGTTGATAAATACTTGATTTCGTAAATTAGATACTCACAATATGTTTATATATTTGAATAGGCAACGTAAGTTCTCCAAGTATTGGTATTTCTAAGGAATATGCATTTGGATGAGAAGTACCTAATTTGAGTTTGTAAATACTTGATTTGACATAAAAGATACTCATAATATGTCATAGAATACTGGATATTCAAATATGCAACGTAAGTTCACCAAGTGCTGACTTTTCATGGAAAATTCATTTGGATGTCATATTCATTTCATTTAATATATTTCTTGTAAAAAAAACAAATTCTAAAATAAGCATGAACCTTTTAAAATACTTAGTTTAACTTGAGAAGTACCTAATTTGAGTTACAAATATTTGATTTCGTAAATGAGATATTCACGATATGTAATAAAATACTGGATATTCGAACATGCAATGTAAATTCTCCAAGTGTTGGTATTTTCATGGAATATGCATTTGGATGAAAAGTAACTAATTTGAGTTTACAAATACTCGATTTGGTACAGGAGATACTCATAATATGTAATAGAATACTGGATATTCGAATATCCAACGTAAGTTCACCAAGTGTTTGCTTTCCACGGAAGATTCGTTTGGATGACATATTTATCTCATTTAATATATTTTTTTGTAAAAAAAAAACAAATTCCCAAATACGCATGAAAATTTTAAAGTACTTGGTTTTACTTGAGAAGTACATAATTTCATATTGCAAATACCTGATTTGGTACATGAGATACTCATAATATGTAATAGAATACTGGATATTCGAATATGAAACTTAATTTCACAAAATGTTGGTCTTTCTACGGAATATGCATTTGGATGACATATTCATTTCATTAAATATTTTTTTGTTAAAAAAAACAAATTCTCAAATAAGCATGAATATTTAAAAGTACTTAATTTTACTTGAGAAGTACCTAATTTCATAATGCAAATACTTAATTTGGTACACGAGATACTCATAAATATATAAATAGACTACTTGATATTCGAATATGCAAACGTAAGTTCACCAAGTATTGATCTTTCCATGAAAGATGCATTTGAATTATATATTCATCTTATTTAATATTTTTTTGGTAAACAAAATTATCAAATAAGCATGAAAATTTTAAATTATTTAGTTTTACTTGAGAAATATCTAATTGAGTTTGCAAATACTTGATTTCGTAAATAAGATACTCACAATATGCATTAAAATACTGGATATTCGAATCTACAATCTTTCCATGGAAAATTTATTAGGATACTTATTCATATCATTTAAATAAATAAACACAGTTCATTATTCATCATGGACTAATTGGGAGATAGATGCATTATGAACATAGTTCGTAAATGAGCTTGAAGTTTGCATTTTAAGCATTTCTATCGATTTTTGAATTAATGATTTATAAAATACTCATCAGTATTAATTAACAATACTTTTGATCTTCATTGAATGACTTATTTAACAATTATTCTTATTTGACATAATACTTATTGGTAATTATTCATTATACTTATTAGTATTTTTTTCTTTATACTTATGAGTATTAATTTATAATATCATTAATATTCATTCACAATACTTGTTGGTACCATTAAATGACAAGACAATACTTCATTTGATATCATCCACATTAATATTCATTCATAATATTTATTGGTAATCATTCATTATATGTATCAATATTCTTTCATTATACTTATTATCAAATTTGAGTTTTTAAATGATAAAATCAATTTTAAGTAGAATCTAATTATGTAATACTTTTAACAATTTATGTATTACATTTTTATTTCACGGATCTCATCATCAAAGATCACTTAATATTGAATTCAAATTATATATTTTGGCATCATCAAATAATCGAATCGAATTTGAGTATCTAATGGTAAAATCAAATATTTGCGAACTCGCATTAAATACTCTTTGTACCAATTTAGCTATCATATTTTTACCTTCACCAATTTAGATACTCTTCGTATCAATGCATCTTCCATGAAAAGAACAACACTTGGTTAATTAATGTTGCCTATTCGAATATCCAGTATTTTAATACAGATTGTAAGTATCTCATTCAAGATATCAATTATTTACAAACTCAAATTAGATATTTCTCAAGTAAAACTAAGTATTTTAAAATTTAAATACTTAGCTGGGAATTTTTTTTACAAAAAAAAATATTAAATGAGATGAATATGTCATCTAAATGCATCTTCCAAGGAAAAATAAACACTTGGTGAGCTTACGTTGCATATTCGAATATCCAGTATTCTATTACATATTATGAGTATCTCATGTACCAAATCAAATATTTGCAATCTCATATTAACTACTTCTCAAATAAAATAAGTACTTTAAAATTTACATGCTTAGTTAGGAATTTGTTTTTTCTTTTACAAAAAATTATATTAATGAGATGAATATGTCATCCAAATGCTTATTCCATAGAAATATCAATACTTGGTGAACTTACATTGTCTATTCGAATATCCGGTATTTTAATATATATTGTGAGTATTTCATTTACGAAATCAAGTATTTACAAACTCAAATTGGGTATTTCTCAAGTAAAAATAAGTACTTTAAAAGTTTAATGCTTAGTCGAGAATTTGTTTTGTTTTGTTTTTTTAAAAATATTAAATGAGATGAATATGTCATCCAAATGTATCTCTATAAAAATATCAACACTTGGTGAACTTACGTTTTTTATTCGAATATCCAGTATTTTAATACATATTGTGAGTATCTCATTTACGAAATCAAGTAACTCAATATTACTTGAAACTATATTTTTTATATCCAAAAATAATCAAAATTGAGTCTTAAAAGAGTAAATCAAGTATATGTGAAATCAAATTAGGTAATATTTGTATCAATTTAGGTAACACGTTTTTTATTCACAAATCTCATCATTAAAGAACATTAAATATTATCTTCGAACTATATATTTTGACATACTCAATCGAATTTGAGTATTTAGAAGGTAAAATCAAGTATTTGTGTACTCGAATTATGTATTATTTGTATTAATTTAAGTATCACATTTTTACTTCACGAATTTCATCATCGACGTCACTTAATATTACTTCAAATTATATTTTGGCATCCTCAAATAATTGGATATGAGTATTTACGGGGTACAATAATTTATTATAGACTCTAATTAGATACTCTTTGTTCCAATTTAAGTATCAAATTTTAACTTCACAAATGACACAATCAAAAGTCACTTAATATTACTTGAAACTTAAGTATTTTCTTACACATTTTAAGTATTCAAATAACCAAATCAAATATTTGGAACCCCAAAATATGTATTTTATCGATCAAAATAAGTACTTTTTTCTAATTCAACAATGAGTGAGAAACTGTGTATTTTTTCAAAAATTAGATGACATGAATAAGTCATCTTAATGTATTTCCAATTAAAAGACCAATAATTATTGAATTTATTGTGATAGCTCGAAGATCTAGTATTTTATTACACATTTGGAGTATTTATAGAGTCAAATCAAGCATTTGGAACTCCAAAATAGGTATTTTGTAGGTCAAAATAAATATTTAATATTATTTCATGACAAGTGATGACCTATATTTCTTTTAAAAAAAATAAAATGACATGAATAAGTCATCCTAATGTATTTTTAATGAAAAGACCAACAATGACTGAATTTATGGTCAATGCTCGAAAATATAGTATTTTCTTATATATTCGAAGTATTCAAAGAGCGAAATCAAGTATCTGAAACCCCATAATAGGTACTTTGTATGTCAAAATAAGTATTTACTGTTATTCCATATAATTGAGAAACAATATTTTTTAAAAATTATATTTTAAATGGAAAAGACACATGTAATGTTTGTGAATAAAATAATATATTTATTTAAATAATAAAGGGTAAAAATGTAAATGTTACCTTATAAGGGTTAAAACTAAAAGTATATATTTTTCAGACACTGATTCCTAAAAAAATATATATAGGTACTGAATCCTAATTGAAATTTTGGCAGAGGCATTTTTCTTAAATTTACCGTTAATATGATCTAATAATATTTTCATGTTTTATTAAAAAATAATAACAAAAATATTTGTTTTTTTTTTAAAAAAAATTATATGAGAATTATAGTTTTTGGGCTTCAAAAATGAATATTGACCCGAAATTCAAATATGCTATTGCCACTTGGCTAAAATTAGGTAGGCCGACCAAGGCCCAAGCTGAAATTTATCCGGGCCTGAATAGCCGTGTAAAAAATATTAGTCAAGCCCATAACCTTAATAGTTGCCTTAGGTTAAGGTACCGGTAGATTCGATTATTTTTATGATATTTTTAATTTTGAATTTTTTTCTTATATTTCTAAAATTAAAATAAAATGAAAGAATATGAAAATAAATCATACTTTTTTTATAAATACAACTCAACATGTATTTTGTTACTAAAACAAATAATTTTTTTTTAGAAATACTTGGAAAAAATAGTTTAAAGCAAAAACTTGTGTGATACGGTCTCACGGGTCATATTTTGTGAGACGAATCTTTTATTTGGGTTATCCATTAAAAAATATTAATTTTTATGTTAAGAGTATTACTTTTTATTGTGAATATCGGTAGGGTTGACTCGTCTCACTGATAAATATTCGTGAGACCGTCTCACAGATAAATATTCGTGAGATTGTCTCACAAGAGACCTACTCATAGTTTAAAATTAACATGAGTACCCAACATGGCTCGAGTATTCGAATCAGACTCAACGAATGCTTTCTTCATCGGTCGGATAATATTTTCGAGCTTTTCGATTTCGATTTCACCATAATCGCCACCATCTTTCATAGAACGGCTTGGTAAATCATACATTTTTTTTTTTGTTTTCAGAAAATAATAAAATTTAATGAATGAAATCAAGATTTCTTCACATGTTCACACACTAAGGACACCTTGGCCCCTCACCTAATCCACATACTGTTTTTTTAATTTTAATTTTAATGGAACAAATATAATGTAGACAAAAAAACATACCGACTACAAAATTAATAATGCAAGAAGAGCATAATTGAGATTGACTTATCACTAACAAATAAATCAAGAAATGAAACTCTAGGCATTGATCCAAAGGAGAAGGTATATTATTGATGCTTTGGTCTTTGACTATAATATACATACATATAATATATATATATATATATATATATATATATATATATATATATATATATATATATATATATATATATATATAAACAAAAGTTGACGAATTCATAGAATGTTAGCTGACAGCAACGATGTAACTCAAATTTACGTATTATATGTCGTCTTACCACCAATTTGTTTTGGCCTCTAACTTTTAACCTTGGTTAGTAGTATCTAATGTTTTGGGTGATAAGTATTAGTATACCTAGTGGAAGTATATATCTCGAGAAAATGTAGTGAAAACAAATCTAACATAGTTAGACATATCAAAACAGATTAACAGTACAAGTTATCTGTCTTTTTAGTGGGTCGATAAATTATCAACTCAAGATACATATTTTAGAAAGCATGACAGATCGATTGACTATTTTGTCTCGCTAACAAATTGTCAACCAAACACCTATTTTATATGATAAGACTGTCGATTTTGACATTTTAAATACAATAAAGAAAACATTTTCCCTTTTAAAGGGATTTTAGTGGGGCAAACTTTATGGATTTTGCCCCTCATAAAATGGTTGCCCGTGCTCATAAATTCCCAATCTCATAAGCAACTACACCAAAAGATAAACAATATCTATACAACACCACCAATACATTTAAATTAATTTTTTTAACTATATAAATACTCGAATGTCAAGTTTTGATTGATCGATTTTAATATCAATTGTATGATCGTGTAATCATCGTCATTTTACCTTATGTAAACGTTGACCTATTTAACAGAGTATTGTGTTGGGTGCAATAATTGTCCCTGCTTGGTAGAGCGATCGAACCGTAGTGCTTGAGCTGATGTGCGGTCTAAAAGATTTGAGTTGCACCATTACTACTAGCTATAGCTTTTGATAAAACGGCAAGCGCTCGATCCTACAATTGGTATCAGAGCCAAGGTCACGGGTTCGATTCCCGTTGATTGCAAGGAGTGCAATTATTGAGAGGGAGATTGTTGGGTGCAATAATTGTCCCTGCTTGGTAGAACGATCGAACCGTGGTGCTTGAGCTGATGTGCGGTCTAAAAGATTTGAGTTGCACCATTACTACTAGCTATAGCTTTTGGTAAAACGGCAAGCGCTCGATCCTACAATTGGTATCAGAGCCAAGGTCACGGGTTCGATTCCCGTTGATTGCAAGGAGTGCAATTATTGAGAGGGAGATTGTTGGGTGCAATAATTGTCCCTGCTTGGTAGAGCGATCGAACCGTAGTGCTTGAGCTGCTGTGCGGTCTAAAAGATTTGAGTTGCACAATTTCTACTAGCTATAGCTTTTGGTAAAACGACAAGCACTCGGTCATACATATTGTTATCTATATTTCATTTTTGGTTATCTGCACTCGATTCCATGAAAAAGTTTTTATACATTGAATGAAGTATATATAACAAAAAGTAAGTGCACATAACATTATCTCACTTGTCAAATCGTATAACAATTTTAATGCAAACTTTATATATATTTCGAGTTAAAAGTATTTTGGTCACAATAATTCAAAAATTGACAAGCTGATTGCTAAGTTGAGCACGCATGTTCACTATCAAAGCTAATTTCATTCTTTAGCCAACTCATTTGTTTCCATTTGTTTGTTCTATGTGAGCAAGAATATCCCAATAATCTTGATCTTAAAAGCAAGTTTTGGTAGGCTAAATTACAAAATTGGAATATATTTCACATGGGTTTGGTTTATCTTTAGGTCTTGGATCATAATTTAATTTCATTGATTTATCTTTAGGTTTTTAAATGAACAAAACTTTCACACAAAACCCTTTTTAAAAATATAGATTTTGATGTGATAACATACATCAAATCTCTATTATTTTTACTTTTTTAGCATATAGTTCACCATATTCATCTGATTAAAATGCTAGGAAAATGGCAGATAACTTGTAACTCATCTGACATCAAGATCTCAAATTTAGAGCGAGATCTCGAGTTCGAAACCCAACGGTTGCAAGTCATCTCGACCAACTAAAAAAATCGTTAGTAAAAGGGGGTGGTTCTTCTCTTGTGTTGTTTTCTTGTATTATAATTGGAATTAGGTGGCGTTTGGTTAGAGCAGAGAAGATTAATTGTGAAGAGTTAAATCATGAGGCAGGATTAGAAAACTACCAAACTAAGGATATGTATGTGCTTTACTTGGCCACAAGAAAAAGAGTTATAATATTATGAAATAAAAAATTAAACTTTTTTTTAAAAAGTTAAATAAATAATTATTTATATATTTTTATTATTATTTCCCCAAAGCCCACTAATTGGAGTTGTGGGGATGGCTGCAAGCACAAGTTTTCTTGGTGATGTGCTTTTTTTTAGGACAAAAGTCAAAGATTATACAAAAAATTTGTTGATGATATACATGAAACAAAAAATATATTCTTGGATATTTGAACTAAGTTGAAATAGAGTCGTCCCCTTCAATGATAAAGAGTGATGATTTTTGTTGTCAATTATCCAAATTATAATTCTTGTGGATCATCCAATTCTTTATTATACTAATATTATTACACAAAATATTTTGTTGTGAGACAGTCTCACGAGTCTATTTTGAGTCACCCATAAATATTATTTTTTATACCAATGTGAGTATGACTTATCTGTCTCACGGATAAAGATCTGTGAAACCATCTCATAAGATATCTACTAATATATATCCATCAAGTGTAAGGCCTTGATATCGCTATTCATCCTATAATTAAGAATAATTATTATAAACTCGGATGATTAAAAAATCTGTGAGACTATCTCGCAAGAGACCTACTAATAATGTTTATCGAACCAAACTATTACAAAAATCTCGAAAAACATAAATATTTCCGACTTCACATGCTAACGTCACATCTCACACTTGTTTTTTCATCTTGTAAATAAAAATATTGGTTTCATTACTTTTTATTATTAGTTAAATTTAGGATTTGGAATTTTTTTTACATGTTTTCTTATCTATAATTTTGTTTGAGAAGTTCACATCACGTGGAGATAACTTTGTAAATTGGTTGGGTAAATATTTAGTACACTCTGTTTTTACCTCTCATAGAATGAGTTTCAAATGTCGCATAATATAGATCCCGAAACTTCTCGGTGTATTTTCTCCGACTTCTTGATTTATAGAAGTTGTAGGATCGAATATTTGTTGATTTATCAAAAATTATAGTTTATGATATTATTGTAATTCGAATACTTTAAATTATATAATATCGTCCTTCCAACAAAGACACTGCTCACATTTTCCATTTTCTCATAAATTATATCTTGTTCTTTGTTAGAATTCATTGGACTTATTATCACATTAGTAGGTCTATTATGAGATGATTTCACGGATCTTTATCAGTCAGACGGGTCAACCATGTTTATTTTTATAATAAAAAATAATATTTTTTTGCATAAAAAAGTATATTTTTTTATGAGTGACTCAAATAAAAGATTTATCTCACGAGATTTTTTGTGTTATAACATGGGATGGGCCTAAGAGATAATGAGCTAAATGAGTGAATTAGTGAATGATTTAATGTTTAATCCCAAGTAAACATGTAATTTATTTTAAAAAACATAAGTATGTATTTTTTTTTTTAAAAAAATCATTTATCATGAATTTTACACAAAACAATTAAATAAATTATCACGAGGGAACCTTTTAAAAATGTTAATAAGACCATTCAAATAATGGAATTGTACCAATTAAGTTGACAAACGGTGATGTTTTTTGACCTCATGCTACAAGTCAAACTAAATTAAATATATTAAAATAGATTCTCAGCATTAAATATATATATACATATATATATATATATATATATATATATATATATATATGAATTCATCATATACATTTTATATGAACATCGATGAGATAACACTCATATATTTTGATATAAAATTTTGATATGTTTCATTACATCTAATAGGTGAATACTACCTTATCGATGTACACATGAGTGTTCACAATAAATGTAAAATATATCAAAATAATATATATATATATATATGAAAATAATATATATATATATATATACTATTATATTAAGGCTGAGCACCTTATAAAAATTGCCAAGGAGGACACCATCTTTTTTTTCCAGTTTTACCCTTATATGCTACTAATATTACACTTTTGTTTTTTGTTTTTTTTTTAATTTCAACACACACTTTTATTTTTATTTTTTTTTATTTCAATCATTCAAATATCAATTTAGTCTCTCCATAATTTGTCAATTTTCACTTTAGTCTATCGATAATGATAAAAAAGATTGTACACACGCAACGCGTGTGCAGAGTAACTAGTATATATATATATATATATATATATATATATATATATATATATATATATATATATATATATATATATATATATATTCAATGAACACTTTATTTATTTATTTATTTATTTATTTATTCAATCAACACTTATTCAATGAACACTTTATTTATTTATTTATTTATTTATTTATTATTCAATCAACACTTTTCCGGCTATGTTAGAATTTTGCTGATATCCCATTCGAGTGTGACATAAAGCAGAGACTTAGGGAGATCCCCACCTAACATTTCTATTTTCCTAAGGTGGCCTGGTGGGGGATCCCTATATTTCTTCCTATTGCATATTTTTTTAATTTTATTTTAATAATTTATTTTTTTAAAAAAAATCAATCTTCATAATTTCACCTCAAAAGCCACTAAATAACTCCATGATTGGTTTTTGTGGTACCTCCACATCACTATAATATAACCACAAAATTTGATGGTTTGATTTATAAATCATAACATATATAATTAGACTTTCATTTTTTATATGGTTTCACACAAAAATATATGATTGTTACCCCAATGGATGTGATATAAATGTGTATATGTGTGTGTATATAATATAATTTTTTTTAATAGTACAATAATCTATGTATATTATTTTGATCGTTCTTCTAGTATAAACAGCTATTACATCTCAACAATCATCTTCTCAATGATCATTACTCATTCCAATCCTTGAAAATTGAACTTGTGATTCTACCTGTGATTTTTACACCAATTATAAGATTAGACGTTTGTTATTTTACCACAACTTATAGATTTGACAGCGTTATAACTCAAATATTGTAAATCATATACTCTCAGCGTCATGTTTCGATTGTTCACTTGCATGAGTAATTATTGAATCTGAACAATATAACGTCCATTATAATTTTAAAGATATAAATAATTCATTTCTATTTTTTAAATCAAGCAAAATGCACCTAATAATCAAATTTTTTTTAAGTGGATAATATTAAAAGCGCCGCAGCTTTTGCCAGAATCTCTAGAAAAAAGTAAATGGTGAGAGTAAATTATTAAAGAATGAGTTCAAGATTTCATGAATATTACTACTATTTACCTTTCTTCAAAAGTGGATTGGGCAGACTTTTCACGTTCATGAATCTATATATAATCTCCATGCTCAGAATTCTTCTTTCTGGGATCAATCCTTTCTTCTAAAATCCAAACATTTTTCAGTTTTTCCTTCTTTAAATCCTCCAAGGATTTGAATTTCTTCTGTTTCTTGCTCACTCACATTCAATCTCATGTACCTTTTAGTTTCAGATATTTGATAATTCTGCTGTAGAAGCTGTTTCCTGTCACATGTTTTGAGATGGGATTCTTCTGTTTTTATGTGATGATATTTTTTTTCTCCATCTTTTCACCTTTTTCTACTCCTGTTCTTGGAGATGATACCTCTGATTCCTTCTGGCTCCTTAGAATAAAATCAGAATTTGTCGATTCCTTGGGAGTTCTTGACAACTGGATTCAAGAGACTAGCATGTGTTCTTGGAATGGAGTCACGTGTACAGAAGATCAAAACAACGTTTTGTCTCTAAATCTGTCCCATTCCGGGCTAAAAGGCTCCATATCTCAAGAATTCTCAAAGCTCAACTTTCTCGAGGATTTGGACTTGTCGGCAAACTCTCTCACAGGTCCTATTCCTTCTGGTATTGGGAATGTTCAAAACTTGAGGGAATTGAAGCTTTTCTCGAACTATCTCACCGATTCGATCCCTGGAGAGATTGGCCTCTTGAAGAAGCTCCAAGTTCTTCGAATAGGAGACAATTTTCTGACCGGCCAAGTGGTACCGAGCATCGGTAACTTGACAGAGTTGCAGGTGTTGGGCCTTGCTTATTGCCAGTTCAATGGAAGTATACCCAAAGAATTTGGGAAGTTGAAGAATCTCAAGTTTCTTGATTTGCAGAAGAATAGCATTGGTGGAGTTATACCAGAAGAGATTGGTGAATGCATTGAGTTGCAGAATTTGGCTGCATCGAACAATAGGATTGAAGGGGTGATTCCCGGTTCAATTTCCAATCTTGCATATCTTCAAATCTTAAACTTGGGAAACAACAGCCTTTCTGGACATATCCCAGTTGATTTGAGCCGGCTTTCGAATTTGAAGTACTTGAATTTGCAAGGAAATGGACTAGGAGGTGAAATACCAGAGGAGCTCAACAGATTGGTTCAGTTACAGACACTGGACTTATCCTATAACAACCTATCAGGGATCATTCCTCTACTTAACTCTGAGTTAAAGAGCCTTGAAGTTCTAGTGCTGTCTCACAATCTCTTAACAGGCACCATCCTGGACAATTTTTGCCCCAAGAACTCAGTTTTAAGTAAGGTTTTTCTTGATCAAAACGAGCTATCAGGGAACTTTCCATTGGAGATCCTGAATTGTTCATCCATTCAACAGTTAGAGCTCTCTGGAAACAACTTTGGCGGGCCACTACCTTCGGATCTTGGCAAGCTTGGTGGCCTTACCGATCTTTTGCTCAACAACAATAGTTTCACGGGAGCTCTACCTCCTGAGATAGGGAATTTGAGCAACTTGGAAAGTTTGATCCTCTTTGGTAACATGCTCAGAGATGGGATTCCAGCAGAAATTGGAAAACTGGAGAAATTGCGCGTTTTGTACCTTTATGATAACCAAATGTCAGGAGGCATTCCAAGAGAGCTAACAAATTGTATGAGCTTAACTGAGATTGATTTCTTTGGAAACCATTTTTCGGGAGCCATCCCTCCAACAATTGGGAAGCTTAAGAATCTTGTTATCCTTCAGCTGAGGCAGAATGAATTGGCCGGTTCTATTCCATCAAGTTTGGGTTACTGCAGAAAGCTTCAAAGGCTTGCTTTAGCTGATAACAAGCTCTCGGGACCGCTTCCATCGACTTTTGGGATGCTTTCTGAGCTGTTTCTTGTTACTCTTTACAACAATTCACTATCTGGTCAACTTCCTGAATCACTCTTCAATCTCAAAAAGCTTAAAATCATCAACTTTTCGAATAACAGGTTTAGTGGAAGCATTGCTCCTCTTACCGGTTCAAATTCTTTAACCGCTCTAGACTTAACCAGCAATAGTTTCTCAGACAGGATTCCTCCAGAACTAGCCATGTCTAAGAACCTGATTCGCATTCGCCTAGCAAACAATTTTCTTGTTGGTAATATCCCTAATGTGTTTGGCCAGCTTAAACAGCTTCGTTTTCTTGACCTATCGTTCAACAATCTAACCGGTGATCTTGATGAAACCGGGCTTTTAAACTTGAGGAATCTTGGCCATCTTCTCCTCAATGATAACCAATTTTCTGGGATGATTCCTAAATGGTTGGGAAGCATTCAAGAACTAGGAGAACTTGATCTTTCATCTAATAACTTCAATGGTACAGTGCCACCTGAAATTGGAAACTGCTCCAGATTGCTAAAACTTTCTTTACATAGCAACAGATTATCAGGTTCCATCCCCTCAGAGATTGGAAACTTAGACCTTTTAAACGTCCTGAATCTCAGAAAAAATGAGCTATCCGGTTCAATCCCTCCAACAATCCAGCAGTGCAAGAAGCTATACGAGCTCAGGCTCTCAGAAAACAAGCTAACCGGTCCCATACCTCCCGAGATAGGCACGTTAAGCGAGTTACAAGTCATTTTAGACCTGAGTTTCAACCAACTTTCAGGTGAAATTCCTTCATCCATTGGAGATCTAGTGAAGCTAGAAAGATTGAATCTTTCTTCCAATCAACTCGAAGGGACAATCCCACCTTCCCTCAGAAAGTTATCGAGTCTCCACAGACTTAACCTGTCAAACAATCATCTCCATGGCCAGCTTCCTTCAACCTTTTCAGGATTCCCACTCAGTTCTTTCCAAGGCAATAAGAAACTATGCGGCCCACCATTAGTACCTTGTTCGGAATCATCGCTACACGAGAGAAAGTGGCTCTCAGAATCTCAAGTAGCAGGTATCATAGTGGCCATCGTGTTCACTTCCACTCTAATATGTCTCTTCTTCATATATATCATGCTCAGAATCTGGTGGAACTGGAGAAACAACGTCACGGTTTCTTGCTCCGAAAACGGTGGTTTCGATTACAAAAAAGAAGATGAAGAATGGGTTTATGGAGAAGAGATCATCAAGAGTAGTGATCATCAGTTTTGGAACTCAAACAACATAGCATTGGTGCCGGCACAACCCAAGCAAATCTCCGAAGAAACCTGCATTTTTCAGTTCAAGTTGAGTTCGAGTAGCTCTATGAATCCTTCGGCTTGAATTTAATCTTTTCTCTCTTTATTTTCTTGCATTTCATTATATTTTTTCTTGTTAGTTTTGTCAAAGATTTTTGTGAAGTGCTGCATAGAATGTGTAGTTCATGGGGAAAGAGGTTTCAAACTGGATATATAGAGTATTAATTGTGCAAATCTAATAGCAGGGAGGTCTATTTTGTTGTATAACTGATATTTCCCCCTAAAAACATCTGATAAGGTCTTTTGTGAGACGGTCTCACGAATTTTTATTGTGAGACGGGGCAACCATATCGATATTCACAATAAAAAGTAATACTCTTAGCATAAAAAATAATATTTTTTTATGGATGACTCAAATAAGATATATGTCTAACAAAATACGACCCGTGAGAACGCCTTACACAAGTTTTTGTTAAAAGCTTATTAATTCCATATTGTAACTGGCAAGTATTGGAAATTTAAGTGTAATTTAGTCTTATGTGTACTATATTGCATGTCGATTTGTACACCAATTTTTTTTGTAGTGGAAATGATCATATCAACTAGAGTTAATAGTCATTTCAAATGGATATTTGTTCGAATTTTTTTGTCAAAATATAAAATTTTACCCAACAAATACTCTCGTTGATCGTCTCATGCGCTTATTTAATGAGACGGATCTCCGACCCAACTCGATTCGATTAATGAAAATATACACTACAACTCGGCTTACAAATACCTACTTGATTTTAAGTCTTAAAAATTCATTAACATGTTGGCCTCATTCAAAAATTTCCCCGTCTCTTCCTAAAATTATTGGGATCCAACAAATTTTCACGATCAAATTCATCATACTTATAATGATCTAACAATTTATCGATCACTTTTTGATTTTGTAACGCATCTAACATTAAGATCTTAAATTTGAGACAAGATCTTGAGATCCAGAACATCTCGGACTCGTAAAGAAAAATCTAATGATTGACTTTACGGTATCTACCATCATTTAGGAAATTGCATACAGATATTGACATATACGTATGAGCATTATTCCACGTGAGAAATGTATTTTTCTTTTTAAAAAAAAAAAAAGAAGTGAAATGATATATTTGATTTGGAATAAACTCAATGCAAAATGAACCCAAGTTGGTTTCTTCTTACTCGAACATGCATTATTCCTGTACTATTGCTTTTGCTTTTCGGCCTTGTGCAATCCGACGCAATGCAAACGTCACATCACAAAGAGAGACGTCGGGTTAAGAGTGAACATTTGATTTGACCCAATCTCAAAAACTAGTTTACAAGAAGACTGTCAATGATTTTATTCAACCGATGTATCACAACTAACAAGCCTCTCTCACGTTTAAGAATTATCATATGGAGCAGAACATAAAGTTTACAAGTGGTGGAACGTGAGCTCTGATATAATGTTAAGATTGAGACTTGAACATAATTCAACTATGAAAACTAGCTCATAAAAGAGATGATTATCCAAGTCCATATATACGACTTTCAGTGATTGTATCCAAACGATGTAAGACAATTAAAATTAATCAATTAAAATCAAAATGAAGTGTGTTTTGGGCTCATCATTATTATTATTTTTAAATGATGATTGAACTTGTATCTGCTATCTTTTGGTGTGTAGTGGTAAACCTTCGGACAAATGCAACAACCTACAAATCATGTTATCTAAATATAAATCACACTAGATAAACCTTAATGGCCACTCTACTAAGGGTTATGTGCTCATTATCTATGTAGATAGATGATTGGATTTTGAAGTGTTATGAATTTATTTTTAATAAACATAATTTCTTGACATTCATATTTTATCTTCACAAAATATAATTTTCCCAAAAAAAAATTCGAAGTACTCTAGAAAAAGAGAAAATACAATCGATAATTGTCAACCAATCAATTTAAAAATGGAATGTTTTTGTGATAATGTACCAGCTGAGTTTGATTGGAGAAATGATTTAGCTAGTTCGGCTGTCAAAATAACTTCAATTAGACAACATGCGTGTATTAGAAAAATCACAAAAAAAAATTGTATGTTTGAATGACAATGAGACGAGACGGAGACGGAATTTTCATATCTCATTCTCGTCTCCGAATTCCATCCCTACTCCCATATCCGCCACCCCAATCTTAGTTTTTTGGATCGGGACCGCGGAGATCAAATCCTCGTTCTCACCTCGTTTCCAAAATATTAATGGAGCAAGACAGAGACGAGTACGAAAATTTTCAAAATCAAAATTTATTATTATCTATTATTATTATTGATAATATTAATATAATTATTAATATTTTAAAAATTAATATTATTATTATATTATTAATGATAATAATATTATTATTTTAATTATTAATATTATTTTTGAGACGAGTTCTGTCACGCCCCGAAACTCGGGATTGACACCGGCGTTGTTTAACAATCACACAATCGAAACAACAAGCCTTTCGTAGCACAGTTTAAACCGAAACCAGTTTATAATTCATAATTTCCACGAAATAAACATTGTCTTTACAATAACGAAATACAACTAAATAGTAAATAATGCAGAAGCGTTTTACAATTATTAAATCATAAATTCGAAGTAAATCCTATTACTAATCTGGCAGATCACCAACCCCAAAATTGCTCCGACTCTTCTTCCTCAACCTGTTCTTCGGACTTATATGGGAGGGGAGAGTAAGGGGGATGAGTATTTTGGGAATACTCAGTAAATGGGGGACTTTGAACACAACATAACCAATTTAATAAAATTTTCGAAACATATCATAAACGTACATCATGCTTTTCATAATCGTAACGTAAATTCCATAACATAATAACACTGCGATTTTTCACCTTTCAACGGTTTACTGACGTCAGTCCCTAAGTTTTAATCCTCTAAGGGGGCAAGGCCATAAAATAGTTCTATCCCACTGTTAAGGGCCATATGTTGGAATTCCACCCATTTTCAGGGAATCCTCACAGTGTCAAACATAAACGTACCAAAAGTTCGTAAAAACGTATAGACAAAACGACGGTACTCGACCGTATTTTTTTTTAAACCAAAAAACCGAAAGTTTCTCACATATGCATAAACCGAAATTATAAATTTAAAACAGCCCACTTACAGTATATTTTCTTGCTAAAAACGTGGATGCTCGGCTCGGACAGTGCTTCGGCTCGACTTTTAGGCTAACCTTGGGACGATATTTGGGCAGAGTTTCGGCTAGGGAGAGTTGCTGAATTCTCGAAATTTGCAGCAAGGAATTTCGAGATATAGGTGTGCAAAGAATGATGGGGTATTTATAGGTGAGGAGGGTTGAGCTAAATATGGTAGATCAATCATCCCTAAAATTGCTTCAAATCTCTCAATTTTGACTCTAATATTCTTGCCCTTATTTCGAAATCTAGTTACTTAAGTGGAGATTTATTCTTGATCTCAATATCCTCCATAATCTTGTATTATTTCCCAAAAATTTCGAAATTTGCATGATATGTATGACTAAATATTGTATTTCCAAGGTATTCCAATATATCTCCTCAAAATATAGATACCCAAAAATATAGTAATAAAATCCTAACAATTCCTCAATTATCTCAAGAATATAATATCTTAATCTAATTATAATTGCATGGGTGAAAAAAAAAAATCGGATCTTACATCCCTCCCTCCTTATGGGAAGTTTCGTCCTCGAAACTGGAGTTGGCCTGGTCTCCAAATAGGTAGGGATATTCCTTTCCCTTACAATCTACTACCGCATTGTTTCTTGCTAACCAATCCATTCCTAAGATGATATCGAAATCGACCATGATCAACTGTATCAGGTCGGCTCTAAAAATCTAATTACCAATACTGATTTTTCAATCTCTGTAAATTTCGTCAGTTTCAATGGCTCTACTAGTAGGCGTGGCTAGTTGGAAAGGTTCGGTTAGCTTACCGGGCTTACGTCCTAACTTCTTACCAAATCTCTTAGATATACAAGAATGTGTAGCGCCACAGTCAAATAACACATAAGCAGGCGCTTGTTGAAAAATATGGTACCTGACACCACATCGCTTGCATCATCTGCCTCCTCCCGCGTCATGGCAAACACCCTGGCATTTGGTTTGTTCTCCCGTGGTTTGTTGGCATTCGCCCCTGAGCTGGACCCGTTTCCTTTACCTGGTCCAGTTGTTTTGTTGGTGGCGGTTGGACAATCTGCCATACGGTGTCCTGGTTTTCCGCATCCAAAGCAGACGCCGCTGGCTCTACGACATTCTCCCAGGTGTCGTAAGTGGTGTTAGGCAAGGCTTAATGGCTTGGTAGTCTGAGGCAGGCGAAGTTTCTTTAGATGGTTCACCGGAATGGTTCGGTTTCGTGAACGACTGACTGCCATGAGAGGACTGATCATTCATAGGCCTTTTGTTCCTAATCTCCTTCTCTCTGCGCTGGATATCAGTTTCAGCTCGGATAGCTGCGCCCATCAAGTCTGAAAAGTTCGCAGGTTGGTAGACTGCCAAAGCCGACTGTATTCTGCTGTTCAGACCCTTTTTGAAGCGGTGCAATTTCAGAGCTTCATCTGCCATAATTGTAGGTGCATAGGATCCAAGAGATTTGAACTGAGATGTGTATTCTACCACTGACATATCCGGAGTCTGAGTCAGATTTTCAAACTCACTCAACTTTTGCAACTTGACCTCGGCTGGAAAGTACTGCTTGAGGAATGCATCTCGAAAGCGCTACCATGTGATTGGCCCGGCGATTAACATGGCTGGGGAGACGGCTTCCCACCACTTACTTGCTTTGCCTTCAAGGAAGGGTACCATCACATCCACTTTAAGAGCATCTGGTATTTCTAGCAGTCGCATCTAAGTTTCCACGCTTTTCAACCAGTTTTGGCCTAACTCAGGATCTGCGTCCCCTTGGAACGTCGGGCACCTGTTCTTGCGCAGTGATTCATAATGGAACTTGACTCCGTGCTGTGGTGGAGGTGGTGGTGGCTGATTGGCGTTCTGGTTTCCCAACCCTTGCAGTGTGGTTGCCACAATGGTGGCTATGACCATAAGATCAGCTCGACTTAAGTTGACTGCAGGCAGGGGTCCGTTCCCTTGCTCGTCCTCCTGTCCGCCTTCTCGGTTGGCATTAGCGTAACGCGGGTTGCGGTTCTGCCTCGGGGGTCTGCCGGCCATTTTCTATAATCGCAAGTTCTAAGAATTTGTACGAGTAGGATTTATGCAATAGATTGCGTAGAAATAAATTGAAATCAACGGAGCAAATAAAATATTTTATTGATTTCTCAAGCAGGAAAATAAATGAACATGACTAATCCAAATGAATTAAAAGTATTTGACCAATCTAATGAAATGCATGTACTGAATAGAAAAACGTAGCGACAATGGAAATTAACTACTAAGAACGGTTCACTAAAACACTCTAATTCGATATCTCTCAATTTCCTAGAAACAATAAAAAGGAAATGCTCATAATATCAAAAAAATAGGACAAAATAAAATATCAAGAACTAATAGAGTAGGGTATCTATATATATATATATATATATATATATATATATATATATATATATATATATATATATATATATTCGAAAATTTCAAAAAATAAAAGGAGAATGTTGGCGGATTGACTCGTTGACTCGGCCGAGTTGACTCGCCGGGTTGACTCGCCGGAGTATGGTCGGAGCAAGGGCGTGTGTTGGTGAATGGGCCAGGAACACGGAACCGGTGGTGGCACGGCCAGAATCGGTCGGAAAACTAGCTAATTTGGCCGGAACTCGCGAGAAATCGGTTGGCTCATTTGAAATTGGGCGTTCCCGATTGGTTGATCCGAACTCGAAATTGATTCTTGGGAAAAGGTACCCATGCATCTTAGATTGTTTGGGTAAAAGGGATTGATAATCGGAGTAGGATTGGTAGGGTAATTGGACAAAATAATTTTCGGGTTAGGGTTCATACGCCAAATCCGTAGATCTGAAATTCCCGTTGTATCCGAACGCGAAATCTGAAATTGTGTAAGGGCTTTTGTTCGTCTCATCGAGGCGGTCCTAGATCTGGTCTCCGATCAAAGAAAAACTACCGGAAGCGGCCGGAATCGACGAAAAACGCGGCGGCGCGCGTAGGGGCTGTTTGGCCGCATTTTTTTTTTCAAAATTCGATTTTTTAAAAAAAAAATCGATTTTTCCCACTCGGATTATGAACCTGGCGGCTCTGATACCACTTAAATGTCACGCCCCGAAACTCGGGATTGACACCGGCGTTGTTTAACAATCACACAATCGAAACAACAAGCCTTTCGTAGCACAGTTTAAACCGAAACCAGTTTATAATTCATAATTTCCACGAAATAAACATTGTCTTTACAATAACGAAATCCAACTAAATAGTAAATAATGCGGAAGCGTCTTCCAATTATTAAATCATAAATTCGAAGTAAATCCTATTACTAATCTGACAGATCACCAACCCCAAAATTGTTCCGACTCTTCTTCCTCAACCTGTTCTTCGGACTTATCTGGGAGGAGAGAGTAAAGGGGGATGAGTATTTTGGGAATACTCAGTAAATGAGGGACTTTGAACACAACATAACCAATTTAATAACATTTTCGAAACATATCATAAACGTACATCATGCTTTTCATAATCGTAAAGTAAATTCCATAACATAATAACACTGCGATTTTTCACCTTTCAACGGTTTACTGACGTCAGTCCCTAAGTTTTAATCCTCTAAGGGGGCGAGGCCATAAAACAATTCTATCCCACTGTTAAGGGCCATATGTTGGAATTCCACCCATTTTCAGGGAATCCTCACAGTGTCAAACATAAACGTACCAAAAGTTCGAAAAAACGTATAGACAAAACGACGGTACTCGACCGTATTTTTTTTTAAACCAAAAAAACCGAAAGTTTCTCACATATGCATAAACCGAAATTATAAATTTTAAAACAGCCCACTTACAATATATTTTCTTGCTAAAAACGTGGATGCTCGGCTCGGACAGTGCTTCGGCTCGACTTTTAGGCTAACCTTGGGACGATATTTGGGCAGAGTTTCGGCTAGGGAGAGTTGCTGAATTCTCGAAATTTGCAGCAAGGAATTTCGAGATATAGGTGTGCAAAGAATGATGGGGTGATGGGGTATTTATAAGTGAGGAGGGTCGAGCTAAATATGGTAGATCAATCATCCCTAAAATTGCTTCAAATCTCTCAATTTTGACTCTAATATTCTTGCCCTTATTTCGAAATCTAGTTACTTAAGTGGAGATTTATTCTTGCTCTCAATATCCTCCATAATCTTGTATTATTTCCCACAAATTTCGAAATTTGCATGATATGTATGACTAAATATTGTATTTCCAAGGTATTCCAATATATCTCCTCAAAATATAGATACCCAAAAATATAGTAATAAAATCCTAACAATTCCTCAATTATCTCAAGAATATAATATCTTAATCTAGTTATAATTGCATGGGTGAAAAAAAAAATTCGGATCTTACAAGTTCGGAGACGAGGATAATATCTCCAAACCCGCCCCGAACTATTTCAAAGATTTTAAAAAATCCTCAAATCCGAAAAAATCAGAGATCCCCATCTCTGTTTCGGGTTTTTCCCACGAGCTCCCTCCAAACTCATGGGAAAAATTGTAATCCCTATTCATGAGTCAATTTTGTAAGACGAATATCTTATTTAGATTATTCATGAAAAAATATTATTTTTAATGTCAAAAGTATAGAATAAAATAAAATAAAGAATTTGTATAATTACAAATGTCACCTTCTTGTATAATTTTAAGATAAATAATCAATATTCTATGTTCTACACATACATGGAGATCTAAAGACTAAAATCATGCAAGACCAAAGGCAAACCTAATACCAACCAGCAAAGAAAGATACTCAGATTCTCAAAAATTAAATCAACTTGGCATGTTTCATCCATTCACTTTTTACCATATTTCACGTTAGTCAATTTTGAACCAAATTCAAAATCCATTATTTACAGTTAGATACAGACTACTATATCTCTGACTGTTTTAACATGAGTAAACATTCTCCTTCGATTCTGTTTCGAATAGAAGACGCGCATACTCGTGATGTGCTGCTTGTAGTTCACACTGACCTATTTCTTGAGTGAATCTTTCCCTTGAATGAGTCCGATGGATTTGGTATGTTTATTCAAATTCCAACAATTTGTCTTTCTAATCAATTTTTTATTTACCAAATATTTTAATGCATTTCACACAAATATCATTTCAACATGTTTTGCAGATACTGGAATTTACACAATTTATGTAAAAAAATGTCCGATATAACCTTAATATGAATTGTTTTCTTTATTTATGTGTTGGACAATCTATTTAATACATCTAATAGTTCGACTAATATCATTTTTCTTTCATTACAACGAGATTCGCAATCGCTACCCTTCGATTACATTGGCTAAATTCCCGACTAATGTAATAATCTGTATACTACACTGGATATGATGGAAGGATTTTCAAAATTAATAGTTCATGAAAGATCAGATGAAGCTCCGAATACCAAATTCTTGATTCGGGAGCTAGTTGACTACAATTGAATTGCTTATTCATGATTTTAGATTACCGGAGATTCATGTGGATTCAATTAGACATCCAACCTGTAATCGCAACGACCCAATGGCAAGATAGGAGCTCTACCAACTGAGCTATATCTCCCGAGCCAAATAGAGCATGCATGACAGTAAAATATATAAACCTCAAGTATCAAAATCAATTTTGGGCCTTGGATTTTACATTAGGTACTCCACATACTTCCAAAGACCGTGAATCCAACAAAAACTACTCAAATTTTAAACTGACCCTGGCATGTCTCATACACTCAGTTTGTAGCATATGCACGTTAATAATTCTGAATTAACCATTCCAATTGCTAGTAAGTACTACAGTTTGTTAAAGACTAGGCCTCTTACCTCTATGACTATATTTTCCCATTGAGATTTCTCTGGCGAATCCGATTCCAACAGCAGGCGTGCGAACTCCAGATGCGCTTCTTCTAGCTCCATTCTAAGAAGCTCTACCCACACAATGAACCACCAAGTCTTCTCATACATTCAGTCTTCAGCATACTTACACGTTAAGAATTCTGAATCAACCATTCAAAAGCTACCGTGTACTACAGCTAGATAAAGACTAGTCCTCTATCTCTATTACTATATTTTCCAATTTAGTGTTCTCTAACGAATCTGATTCCAGCAGATGGCGCGCGTACTCGAGTTGTGCTTCTTCAAGCTTCATTTTTAGGAGCTCTACCTACACAATCAAGTACCAAGTCTTCTTACAGATTTTCTTGAACAATCGGTTGGCGAAAAACATTTCTTAGTAGAAACAAGTGTAAAAGAAATGCATCGATGGAACTAAAAGGATAAAAATACTAATATACATAAATGACTGAAGAGTAGACCTGGTAAAAACTGAAAGGATATAATATGGTTAAGAAAACAGAAAGTAAAAACGGCATTTTTCCCTCCAGCAAATAAGTGACAAAAACATCCCCCTAAGAGAAACAAAAACTAGGGGAGATGGATTGGTCTCTTTATCATTGTCATAAGAACAAGATCTATAAAAATGACCAATGTCCTCGGTTTAGTGCTTCCAAACAGAATCTTGCAGGGGACGAGAGAAACGAGAAATAAATTATGTATTGTGCGTCAAATGTTGGACTCAAATCATCCAGTAAGCTGTGATAGATGATGTTTATATCAATAGAGTAAGCAAGTTTTTTACTTTTTTTAAAAATATTTGAGGAAAAATCATATTGTCAGAACCATCATTAAGTAGATAGAAGTACCTTTCTATTGAGAGCTTCCTCCATCTTCTCATATTCTTTGCATCTAAAATACAGAAGCATACATGCTTAAGTTAAAGGGACCTCGATGAGATTTTGATATTGACAATAGATAAAGCAAACACAAATCATCTTATCGTTCGGAGCAATGATTGACCAAGAAATATGATTAAGATGGTAATAAATGTAGTCAGGAGGAAATTTACAAAAAGAATTTTTTTTAAAAAAAAAAATACACGTCAAATTTTGATATTTTTTAATTTAAAGAACGATCACTGCCTCACACCTACTGTTTGACGAAAATAGAAGCCGAATTTTTTGTCGCTCTTCACGAGAATTAAGATTAATAATCAAGAACCACGTGCATCTAAATTGAAAACTTACAGCATAAGCAGTCTTCTGTTTTCAAAAATCAGGTTAGCAGCCCTCTGGTTTTCCAACTGAGTAGGAGTTAGTACATGCTGTAAGGAAAAAATTGCAATTCGATTAAGAGAATGTAACAAATGGATAAAAAGTTTTTTGCGATGTCCAAAATGGTTGAAAACCCATTCCAAATGGACGAACACCTGTACATCCCCACCAAGCATGGTGTCGATTGTTGGATAACCTATCACCCCTGTCCTTTTCACACTTTCAGGCTCTACAACATGATCAAGTTCTTTCCTCTTCAGAGGCACTCCTGTGCAGAATTGAAAGCACGAGCTTTAGATCATTTATACCTCCCAATTGAGAGTCACTTGGACAAAAATTATTGAAGGACAAAAGCTCAAGCATCAGTAACGCTGTGAATGATATTTGTATAATTAGCCAAGCCTGCACTTGATATGAGTCAAAACCCAGGACTTGAATCCCAAAAAACCAAATGCTCCATCGCTATATTTATTACTAGATCACAGCATATCTACTTTTCTTACCTGGTGAATTCTGATGGAAGGATTGTACTGATATTCCAGATTTTGCTGCCCCAATATCCGAAGAAGTGTTTGTTTCATGTGGGACAGTTCCAGTAGCTGCAGATAGTTTTGGACTAACAACAACGAAGGGGTTGGTACCTAACAAGATGGGTTGATATATACAACCTGGACTAAAATCAGAATCAGTTTGAGGTGTCCTCGCCTCAGGTCTTTTCCTAATATTTCGATAACCAGTGAGTTCACAATGATGATCCCTGTTGAATTTCAACAATGATAATCGTAATAAAAATCATTTGATAAGCATCAGGTAAATATTTAATGACTGAGCAAACAAAATAAACAATAATCGTAGCTCGGATACGAGTCTCAACAAATTAAAAACGCAT
Source organism: Primulina eburnea (assembly GCF_022965805.1). Classification (NCBI taxonomy): domain Eukaryota; kingdom Viridiplantae; phylum Streptophyta; class Magnoliopsida; order Lamiales; family Gesneriaceae; genus Primulina; species Primulina eburnea. The sequence continues at coordinate 28,835,945 of NC_133118.1, forward strand.
TGCTCCCAGTCATTAAGTTATCATGTAGTAAACGAGAAAAAAAACAGATATACTAAATCTCAAATAGCTGCTCGTTCCCGAGTCATCTACACCAGTCAAAAATATTTGTTCGTCTAATTTTCCTCAAATAATTACTAACCAGTACTCATGTGTCATTAGTTTCAGACGGTGTTCAAGCTTTTGAAAAACGGGAGTTTTCTCAAAGTCTTGTTTGCTGTGAATCGGCTGAATAAAGTTTGCTTCCAAAACACCTGCCATGTCCAGTAACAAGTCATGTAGATCTTAGGTTGCATGATTGAAGATAAGATCCCAAGCACATAAATTTCAGAATTCTTACCAACGACTCCTCTGCCTCGGTTTTTTCTATAGGACACGACACGCCAAAATGGCTGCAATTGATAGACAGTAACAAGATGAAATATTAAGGTAAAATAAACGTTCATGCAACACATTTCTATTTATTCAGTAAATGTATGCTTCCTTATTTTCTTTCCTCTCCTTTTATTAGGGAGGAGGTGCAGGACCAATCTTTGGGCACTGCAAATGACTGCTACTGAAAATTGACTGGCTGAAATTAGATTGTTCCAATACTTCTCCTAAAATCTAAAGTTAATAATAATAATCATCGCCACCACCTCCACCACCGAAACTAGAAAATATCATCGTGTTAAAAATCACTTCCAACCTTTTCACCCGGGATGAGTAGCATCCAAAGCATACATACACTGAGTGCGTATCCACATAAAAAAAGTACACTTAACATGTGGGGGTCTACACACCTTTCATCATCAAGAAAACAAACCGAAGTCTAAAGAATTCCTCAACCAATGAAAACCAGCATCCGATAAAAGGAATTAACTCGCCACATGCCAAATATGAAGGGTACAAACAGCAACCAAGACAACTATCTACATAAACATTCGGACAGCACCATGTATATGAACATGGATATCACATCGCTTCCACTGCGATGATAAGTATACAGGGAATCATGAAGGCTGCTATTATTCGGAGTAGACGAGACCATGTTTAGACTGATCAGATATTTACAATGACAATTATGTTAAGCAAATCAGCTTATCATTTAAATGACTGTTTACACTTTGGAATGCAATTTGTTTGAGTGTTAAATGCCAAATGTGTAATAATCAGTAAGGGCAGTTACCAGTATCAATCTATTCTTGTGATAGACATTAAAACCGTGTATATTTACTTGTGGAGCTTCCTTCAAAAATCCAATTGTAGTGGTGACTGAATCCTACAAGAAGCATATTATATCAGAGTCCAACAGCCATAAAAAAGGTCACACATGTGCGTGTGTGTGCAGAACAAAGACATTAGAAGCCCGGTTTCTCACTTAAGACAATGACACTGAATAGTAATGAAACCATTAAAGCCCATACAGCGATTAACTACTTTGCTTAAGTTTGAAGATGATGCACAAAGACTCAAATGAATCTGTTGCTTGAAATGGCAGCAAGTAAAAATCAGGTTAAGAAAGTGGTGTTCAAAATAAAATCTTGCTTTAAGTTGAAATAATGTATCATTTGTATTAAAGAAAATTACCTCTTTGACCCTATCTAAATGATATATAGGTGCTTTGAAGTCTGCCCAAAAATGCCGACCCAGCCACCACCACAACCAGGTATTTTTATTTAAAAAAAAGTGCAAGAACTCCTAGAATTATTAGCCGCTAAATAATTGCTTGCGGAACCCGCTGTGGGATGTAACTTTGCATCTTTGTGTACCAACAAGTATTTGAAATATATGCGCATCTACTGCCATGCAACCATCATAAGAGTTTGCCGAAACTTGAATTACCTCAAGATTGTGGGGTCTGTACAATATAAATTCTGGAAATTTGAGATCACTGGCAATGTTATGATACTCAACAACTCGCCCACGCAATAATATGTTGAACTTATTTGGAACACGCAAGTATAAAATAGATAAATATGCCTGTATGAATAGGAAACTGGAAGTTAGAACTTAGAAAGTAATGGTTTTTTATGTACATATTTATGCAAAAAGAAATATTACAGACATACACGGAGCGAGTAGCAAAGACGATTAGCAAGATGATGTTCATTTACTTCCGTCCGAGAACCAACTTTTGCAGAACTTTGGCCCTTTCCCGACACATAAATATCCTGATACCATTAATTAAGTGACGCTAAGAAACAACATTGATGCAAGATGATAAATGAGGGAAAAATGAAGCAAAAGGTCGCGGCAAATCCTTTGATAGAAGTCAACAAAGGAGTAAAGCGAACCTCAAGGTCTGACTCAAAATCGAGCTCCAGTTTACCTTCATCATTATGCCACAGGTTGTAAATTATTATCTTTGTACCATTACCGCAGATGTCATCACACTGTGTCACAGGGGAAAGCAAAGGAGACAATGAAGTTAAGTTCAAAAGATAACGGTTTAAGCAGAAATGTGTGTGTGTAGGGAACACAATAGCAGATATCACGAAAATAATAAGAAATAACTTTGTTAGACCACCCTCACGCATAAAAGGGCTATTGGAAAAGGTTGAAAAGAGGGAAGAGGAAAGAAACTAGTTCAGTTAGATGGCATACATGCTTCAGAAGTTCAGCTTCTGTAGTAAATGGAGACCACTGCAACAAGATGCGAAGATTGTTCTTAAACTGATCTTCATCATACAATATATTCCAAGTGTCCGTGTAAAAGTTAAACTGATAATCAACCTGCATAATTTAATCACAGCCCTTACATATTATAATATTGAAAACGAACACATTGAAACACGAAAAAGAACAGCTATGTCTTACTTCAGAAACAAGAGGATTGAAAACACATCATAAAAGTTTAGTTCTTCTGAAAATTAATAATAATAAAAAGAAAATAAATTCTTCTTAATACCCTTATTAACCTCTCCCAGTAATAGTGTCCTTACTCACGAGGAAATCATAATCATATCCATTAACATATCTAAGAATTCCAACCAAGACTTTGAGCTTTGGAGATAACAACCAAGATTTATTATGATTCTTTTCTCAATAAATGAACATCAAGCCATTGATTAAGAGTAAAGAATCGATAACTATATCACATCTTGTAAGTTTCTCAGTTCACAACGAAACCTTAAAATCTTCCCAAATGTTTCCACAATTGAAGATGTTGACATGCAAGATAGATTAAAACAACAAAATATCCAATGAGGTAATTTTCATATAAAGTTTTTGCTTCAAACTATAAACACTCGAGATAATCAGAATAATGAAATGATGTTAAATAGCAATTGTCATTTACGCAGAAGCAGAGATTCGATATGTTTCACATGGTACAAGTGTCCCATTTAAAAACTTTAAAATTTTCTTTGATTTTGAAGCATAAAAACTTATCAAAGACAACTCATAAAACCATCAAGGTCTTGAACACCAAAACAGTGCATGTAATTTGAGCACAAAGGAAACTCTAGTGAAAAGCAAAGATAAATAGAAACTTGTAATTTACTATCGGCTAACTTGGATTGATTCTACAGTCATCAGAGCCTGCAAACAGTATAGATTAAACTACATCATCAATTACCACGGGGACCACTATGCTATCTTGCCTTGTCTGCATCAAGAATGTATAAGATAGAAGACCTACACTTTGTGTCAATTTCCTGATCAAGAAAAATGAAGTCAAAATATACCACGATTTAACAATAACAATAAATAAACAATTTTGTGCAGGGAAACCCGAGAATTTATTCCAGTTTTTTAAGATGATTATTGACTTATGAAAATATTAAATCAATGACTGCTAATTATAGAAGTAACATACAGCAAAAAATGAGAAAATCGCTACTCTATATCCGTTGAAAAAAATGTAGCTTTGACAGAATACCGAACATTTTTTTTTCTAAATATTAAATATAATTCTAATAATTCAAAACTGCCAACAATAATTGACCATCTATGGTCAGTGAGAAATGATACAAAGAGAAAGTATACAAGTTATTACTTATTAGTGGGATTTATGAAGAAAAATGCACTAATAAGTTTCCTTTTCAAAACTTCATACAATGATAAGCTTATCCCCCATTTTATGTGCTTTATCTCACTTGGCTCCTGAAAAAAGGCAATAGGGCATAAGACCATCTAACTTGTCCATAAAAGCAGTAGTTAGCTTAGGGAACAAGCCCAAACTGAGTAAGGGAGCTTCTTGATGAGATTATATTTTAGTATATTTATTCGGATAAATTTATTGGATTAGGAGAATTTTAATTGTTTAAATTGGTTTTATAGTTTTAATCTCGATTTTTGATTGTTTGTAGGTGAAAGTGATGGAATTGAGTCAAAACGTAGGAAAAAGAGATAAATTTGGTGGTAGTTCATTGTATTTGTCGGTAGCTTGGTTGGAGAGATATAGAAGGATTTTTTACAATTTAGAAGAATGGCTTGAAAAACACTGGGATAAATCAAGTTTCCGGCCCCTAGTTGGATTGGGAAGCATAAGGAGTTTAAGAGGTGTTTGGTCTCAGACTTAGGTTTTGTCATGCCTGGGTGGTCTTGACCTAGCTCTCCTCATTATATTTTATGTTTTCAATAACAGCATACTCTGCATGGTCGTTCAAATAATGATAATGAAAACTTATATCTTGCTGGGGTGGAAGATTTAATTTAGTATGAGGGGGGATATTTGGTCCATATTTAGCTTGAGGCTGAAGGGCTGATGGCTCGGATAGGGATGTTAAACTAACTGATGGCAGATACTCCTTTCGTCCATATTTAGCATGAGGCTGATGACTCGAATATGGATATTAAACTAGTTTTTCCTATATTTTATTTTGGATTCTTTTGTGTGGAAAGATATAATGTTTCCCTAATATGTGGGCTGATTTTGCTCGATAATTAGGATACTTGGGAAAATCCCTTGAATAAGAGGATCTGATTTTTTATTTGTTTCTATCATTGTTAAGTACATTCGTCTAAAAACTCGGTTCAGTTGTAGATAAAAATAATCAAGAACGAATTTTATTTTCTCTTATTGAAAATTATTTTTCTCCACATTTAGATCAGCCAATGTTGCGACATTTCACTTCAAGTTACTAATACATCTTACACCCTTATCATGTTTCACGCAAGAAACTAAATATGCAACTATGACTTCAAGGCCACAATTTAATAAACTAAAGCAAGGATCACATAGTTTAGAATCCACATTTTATAAAGTAAAGACATATGACATAAAAAAGAATTATCAAAAGTTTTTCAGATAAAGAGGGGTATTCAGTCACACCACCAGGAAAAGATGGAAAAAATAATGTGCGGGCAAAAGAACAAATAGAGAGAGCAGATCATGATTTTCAATGAAAGCAAGAAGGAACCTGTCTTTCATATGGCGACTTAACACAACAACATCAGCCCCGAGTCTCATAGAGCTCGTCTTAAATCCATTTCCATCTGCAAGGCTACATATTAGAATCTCATCATGAAACATGAGAATGAAAAAATAATAATCATAATTATTACATTGTCCAATAGCAGTTTTTGAATTCTTATCCGAAAATCCAAAACTTAGGCAACGCCTCATTGATTCTGGGTCCATTCCGCCACCATTATCTAATAAAAAATCATCATAGTTCACAGTTATCCAACCTTTTGTCAAGGTTTAACACCAATCGAACAATAGTGAAGCAGCTGAGTCAAGGTATACAATACCTTGAATTAACAAAGCAGGAGTTTTATCTCTTGGGTTCAAGGTTTTATCGACAATGACAAAAGTTGCTCCATTCTTTATCTACAAATAAATTGCAAAAAATATAAAACGTGTATCAATGAGGCACAAACAGTACACAAAATAGTTGTCTAACAATCAACCTTGAAAAATGTTCCATCAAGACACCCTATATTGCAATTCAAACTCACCCAGAAACAAAAATGATGCTAAGTTCAGTTCATCTTGATCACTGATAAGCATATGCATGAAATAAGCAAAAAAAATTGCATGATCAGCAGTTTATCATCTTCTCATTCATGATACAGGCAACTTCAAAGTACAGTGAATAATATGCATCCAAAAAGAGTTAAATAACTTATTTTAACCTAAAACTGACGGAGAGAGACCATGTTGAGTGAGAGAAAAGTTTAAAAATTAAGTCATCCATCGTCATGTTGGAGGCTTGGAGCATAGCCAATGCATTAAAGTAGAAGAAGCAATACTAAAGAAGTTCACTGAATCAATGATGTCAACCATTTAAAGCAGCAAAGGATGATGAACAGATAATTCCAAGTACCAAAAGGATAAAATGGACAAATGAAAATACTCTCGAAAGATTACCTCATCGACAGCATTATCAAGAAGCTCTGCGAAGGCTGTAAACATGGGACAAGTAAAATAAGGACAATAAAACATCTTTCAGAAATATCCAATATGATAAGTTCAAGCAGCTCAACCAGAGAACAACATGAGCAGCACATACCACCAAAGGCCCATTTATGTGAAGTAGCATTTGAATGAAGAAATTTGGGGTGAACACGAAGATAACTTGTGCCATCTGTCGATGAAAAAGATAATTTCAGATTACAAAGTGGCAGAAAATATGCACTCTAATCAAAGCTGAAAAAGACCATTAGCCCAAAATACACAGAAGTCGCAAGTCAGGTCAGATAAACTGGTAATTGTCACAGCCATTTTCTTAAAGTGTTGAATTAAAGTTTGCCTATTTCAATGTCAAGATCATCTGTTAAAAAGATCAACTTCGATTATTTTAGAGAGCAAAATACTTTGACAGCTAGGCTCAGAAGTAAGCCTGTCATCATAGTTTCCAGCTTTCCAGAACTGCCGACAAAGTGGCGTTAGACATATTGATGATATGGAGCAAAGTTTTGTATCATCATTCGTGCCCTGCTCTTGATTCCAAGCACTTGCACCACCATGCGTTGAATTTACAACACTTGACCTTCTACTCCCCTCATACGCATGACTGCGGAGATTCAAATTAGATTCTTGACTGCTGGTCAAATCAAATTCGGGGTGCTCGTTCTGTTGCAAATATCTTCTTTCCCAATTGTGCTCGAACTTATCAGCATTTGCACCAACTTCTCCAAGACTGTGGTTGCTAGTTAAATTAATTTTTGCAAACCTCATTTTATGGACTGGAAAGGAATAAAAATACAGACCAATGGTTACTAAACATATCAAGAAAAATTGTAGCTTTATTTTAGGGAAAAGCCAATGAAAAGAAAAATAGATAACCTATATGGCAGTAAAGGGGAATAAACAATAAGCAGAGAGGAGAAAGGACTGAATTTTTTTTTTTTTTTTTGAAAAATCTAGACGAAAACCCAGATCCTTTCTTTCATTTTTTATGCAATTGGGGGAGGGGGTTTTCCTGAGCAATAAAGTCTAAAACTTGAGACCTCTCCCATAATTGGGAGCTTGCAGTTATTTGCAAACAAGGCGTGGCACGATGTTTTTAAAACAAATTTATCCTTCTCCTGACGTAAACCATGCATAGCTTTAATTGACATTAGTCCTAAGTATTTAACTTCTGTAATAAGGACTAGTTCCTGTCTAAAGACAATTGATTTTTGACTACTGAATGGCCATTCTCGATTTATACTTAGCAGAATATTTGCTCTTACCATTTGGTTTAGTGTCATTCTGAACCAAACAAATATTAAAAATCATCCATCCCATAGTGCAAAACATGATTTCTTTCCATCAATACATATAAATAACATAATTTCTTCTAGTGATATTAAATGAAATATATAACTGCTTACAAAAAATGCACATGGAATTTGACACAAAATATTTAAAGGCATCTGATACCATATTAGTACATACAAAAGGCCTTATTTTCTTGAAAGCATTTGAGAAAGCAGTAAAAGGCTAAATAAATATTAAAAAATTATAGATCACTTAGACAAAGCATTGGCCACGAATGTCCTCAAAGCAAGCTTAACAGCCCTTTGGAATCCCATAAGCTCAAAAATATCACCTTCGACTTTTAAGAGCAAAAATTATTTAGTTGAAAAAGAGAGGGAAAGGAGAGAGTCTTTGATGGATGACAAAAACAAAGAATATGAGTCTCGTACATGGTTGAATATTCTGTAATAAGAATATAGGAAGCCACGTTCTGGGGTTTGAAAAAATGATACTGATGTGACCTCTTGATATGGGGTTGGGAAAAAAATGAAGAGATATAAGTCTTGAAATGTGGATAATCTCACACATTAAGCATGAGTCATCTATTGTTAAGAGAAGAGACAAATGGGGAGAAGAGACTAAATAGGAGATTGAGAGAAGAGAAGACACATCTAATATGGGGAGAAGAGAGTATCATTAAGAGAAGAGAAAAATGGGGAGAATAGATTAAATGGGAGATTGAGGAATGGAATTGGGAAGAATACAAGCCTTTGACCCAATAACTAATGTAAATTTTATAGGAAGTATTGATGTCTTTGAGATCGGAAGTATTGATGTCTTTGAGCATGGGTAACAAAATGTTGGGACCTATGTTAATCCATTCAATTTTCCTATGCACCATGGTTTCATCTGTATGTCTTTCCTTCCGTATAATCAACTAGACATTCAAATTTTTTACAATCAGCTGTATACTTCATCCATGATCATTACCCTTACATCAAGATGTAATCTATTTTATTTGTACTCAACTTAGAATGATTCTCCTCCAAGGTTGGTCAGTTAGTATCCACATGACTTCCAACTTACAGAATCCTTCCCTGGCAGTCAGTAGTTTGTATTTGTACCAAAACAGTCATTCTGGACAAGCCCAATGCCCTTAAAGCTATATATCACCTTACATTGGTAAAGCAATTGAGACCACTTGACTAGTCTCATACACGTGAAAATTAGTGGAACAATTAGTAGTACAATTTTATAGTTGTGGTTTGTTTTGCAGGATTTAGAAGAGAATTCCATAATTTTAAGAATAACTACATGACTATCAAAGGGGAAAAAACTAAGGGTGTTCAAATTTATTTTAAAACCGAAAAAGCCGGCCGAACTGAAAATTTTGGTTTTTCAGTTTGATTTTCCGGCTCTTTGACCAGTTTCGGTTTTGGTTATTCGGAAGTTCGGTTTTTGGTTTGTATGTGTTGAACTTTTTTTAAAAAAAAAATTAGTTTTCGTTGTGTCACACACCCAACATGCCCTTCTCTTAAACAATAATATGCAGGGTTTTGACCAAGGGCCTGCGGTCTCCATCTAACATTTTCTTATTTCCATTAATTTTCTTCTCTTTTTTTTCTCCATTTTCCCTCAGCTTTCTCCTTCATTTTCAGTTAGAAACGAAGGTGCTACTTCGTGTTCCGGCTAATCCATTCTCACGCTCATTCTTCAACTCAATAAAACTCCATCTCCTTCTTCTAATTCAAAATCACCCCAAACAGAAAAATCCCACCAAATATCACTATCTATTCTATTATTTTATACTTTTTTAAACTCTTAAAAATTTATTTTTACATTTTGTGGCCAACCAGCACATCATATATTACAACTCATTATCACGTCTCACAGGCCACAGCAGCTCCATGTATGGAACTTTCAGTGTTCTGGGCTCGAGCTTGCAACCATTTCCCTTCATTTTTTCCATCTTTCATACCAAATAAAAAAAAATCTAGAGTTTCAAAAGCAACAAAACCCAGCATTCTCTTCTTGAAGCTACAAATCATCAAAACCCAAAGTACGACGCCAGAATATACCTGGTGGTTTCGGGATGCGCTTCAATCATACGCGGGTAGGGCCATTAACTCATTATGCGTTGCTTCTTCCACACTCCATTCTCCAGCTAGCCAGCTGCATTCGTTGATCACACTTTATGGCGTGTCACCTTTTCAGTTTTCTCTTCCCTTTTCATTGACCAAAATACCCTTCTAACATTTATCATATATCTATTTTGAGTAAGTTTGTTTGGATGATCCAAATAAGAGATTTGTCACGCAAAATACGATTCGTGACATTGTTTCACACAAATTTTTCATCTATTTTATCATAAAATTCTCGAAATTTTCTTTTCTATTTAAATTTTTAATTATTAGTATTATTTAATATATATTAGCGAATGTGTTACCTAAAAAATAAAGTAATTTTTTGTAAAATTTAAAATGTTGAATTAGAAATTATATTGTTTCGTGGAAACATTGGTTAATTTTCAATATTTTATTTATTAAAATGAATTAAATTAAAATATTCATTAGTTACTATATATATCAAATTAATTATCAATTATTTTTTAATAATTTAAAACTAAATAAAAATTGGCAAAGGGTTTCGAAGCCAGATTTGGTGCAAAACCGATAGGGACGCTATTTAGGTGGAAAAGATAGCCTCCGAATGGACAACTTAAACCAACCAGTCTTGGGCTGTGGTTTAGATGGGTCGGGTTGTCTAATTTTTTTTATTAAAAATAATTATAAAATTACAATTTTTTAATTAAAATTTTATAAAAACATTTAAAATGAAAAATAAATTTTAGCCACATAGTTCAACCAAAATTTAAAACCAATAAGAATTGAATTAGTTAAATAAAATATGAAAAAATAAAAAAATATACCTCAAAAGTTAATTATCATTAAAATTCATTTAAAATAAGTCAAATAAAACTTAATAATATATTAAAAAAATTAAATATACAATTATACAATTATATATACATATATATATATATACTATATATATATATAAATTAAACTAGCCTGTCCTAATCCGATCCAGGCCAATTTGAGAAGCCTATATACTATCATTAACCAAGTCACATTCCAATTGATAATTATGCAAATAGTGATGAGGGACGTGATGTAATTAAGATTGTAAATATTTTCCCAAAAAACAAATAAAATATAATATGGAAATAAAATATATATTTCTTGATAAAAATTATTTAAAAAGGTTAGCTACTTCAAATAGAAGTATATTTCGCTCAGAGTATTATTATAATATATTTTTTTGTTTTCATACATAATGGTAAAGTCCAAAATTTAAGACAAGATATTAGTTTCGATATCTGAACATGAAAACAAATTATAAGAATCGAGCTTCATATCTTATTTGTATCTTTTTATTCTCTTTACGATTATATCATTTGGTCTCGTTTGCAAGATTGTTTTACTCGTAATTTTAATCGTGCACAGAACTAACAAAATATGGTATTGTTTATATTGGTCAAACAGAAAACTTGTGATATGTTATCTAATTACAATATCAATTTTAATCATTCAAATCATCTGCACTAATAATGTTGTTATTCTACAATCCACAACACATTGAACTATTTTAACGTTCTTAATGAAAATTTTGTCGAGTGGATAGAGAGCCAAATATAAAAGGCAAAAAATTGTGTGAGACGGTATCACACAAGTTTTTGTGATACAGATTTCTTATTTGAGTCATCTATGAAAAAATATTACTTTTTATGCTAAGAGTACTACTTTTTATTGTGAATATCAGTAGAGTTGACCCATCTCACAGATAAAAGCTTCGTGAAACCGTCTCATAAGAAACCTACTCAATATAAAAAACACTCTTCCGTCCCAATTATATAAACTTGTTTTTTTAACGTACATTTAAAAAAAAATCATTAAAAATAAATTTACATATAAACTTATTATTTTATATCTATTTAATTCATTCAAAAAATTATTACATATGTTGCAACTTTTAATTAATAGGTGTATATTGGTAACCATTTCCCAATAATTAATAGGTGTATATTGGTAACCATTTTAATTAATAGGTGTATATTGGTAACAATATTTCTGAATATCGTATAAATCTATATATTTGAGACAAACAAAAATAAAAAATGACCCATATAATTTAGAGTTTGAGATACAGATAGTTTGTATGTTTAGGAATGAGTAAGGTTCGGTTAAATCGAATTAACCAATCGTACTCGGCCAGTTCGAAAATTCGGTTCGATTATTTCGTAAATTCGGTTTTCAAATTAAAAAAATTCGGTTATATCGATTAATTCGGTTCGATTATGGCTTTCAACATTTTGAAATCGGTTAATCAAATTAACCGATATAATAAATACAATTATCTAATAATCATTATTATTTATCAATGTATAAATATATTTAAATTTTTAATTTTAAAATTAACCATAATTCTAATATAATTCTAAACGTTTTGGCTTTTTCATTCTCACTTCTATATTCTCCACTCTTGACTTCATCCGCCGCCCACCCATATCTCGTCATTGGTCGAGACGATGCCCGTCCATGTTATGTTATTTTATATAAAAAAACACGTATTAATTGTATTCAAACAAAACTTATACATTTGTGATGTGTGTGATTTTATATTTTTATAAATTTGTGTAGACTGTAGTTTTCAAGAAAAATTACACATAAAATTAAAGTTAAATTACATATTTTTTTTAAATATAATCGGTTAATTCGGTTAGCGACCAAATTAACCGATTGTAATTTGGTTCGGTTTTCATCAGTTATGAAAATTAATTCGATTCGGTTATGCTACTTCGGTTTTGTTGGTAACCGAATTGACCGAATGATCACGCCTATATATGTAGTGTGTGTATATATAATCACATAATAAATGATACAATATGATAACTAATTTCAAATAATATCGTTAAATTTTAATTGACTCATACAACCTGATATTTTCTGAAAATAATTAATAATAACTTCATTAGATGAATTGAGAAATATATATATTTCAATATAAATAATTAAAATAATATTTAAATATACATCTATCTTTCCCTTACGAGGACAATCCTTTTATGTGGTTGTCACTTACCTAAAAGATACATAAGTAATTTTTAGAGTTAATAAGTGTATTTGTAATTTTTAATATTAATGAATGTGAATATAAAACTGATAAACGTTAGGAGATATATGTAATATTTAAAGTATATTGGATTATTTTAATTATTGTAAAGTCGTCAGAGGAATTATGAAATTAACCATATTTTGGAATCATAAAAAACATAATTCTAATTTCAAAGCTCAAGTTTCTTACCTTGATCTCGGGCTTATATATTTATTTCAAGAGTAATTATTTTGTGAGACGGTCTCACGAATCTTTATATGTGTGACGGGTCAACCTTACCGATATTTACAATAAAAAGTAATACTCTTAGCATTAAAAATAATATTTTTTCATGGATGACTTAAATAAGAGATCTGTCTCACAAAATACGATCCGTGAGAACATTTCACATAAGTTTTTACCTTATTTCAATTTAGTTATCGATATCAATCCAAGGTAAGGACGGCAATGGGGCGGGCGGGGACGGGTTTGCCATCTCTGTCCCCGTCCCCGAATTCCATCCCCACCCCATGACCCGTCCCGATCCCCGCTTTTCGGGTTCGGGAAATCCCAAACCCGAAACTTCGAGGATCAACTTCCCATCCCCGTCCCCATCCTCGTTTTAAAAATATTAATATGGCAAGATGATAACCGATTCAGAAATTTTCTGAAACCAAAACTTATTATTATATATTATTATTAGTGATAATATTAATATCAATATTAATAATAATATTATTAATATTTTAAAAATAATACTATTATTATATTATTGATACTAATAATAATATTATTTTATTATTGATATTATTTTCGAGGCGAGTTGGGGATGTGATAGTAATCCTATACCCGCCTCGAACTACATCGGAAATTTAAAAAAATCCTCGAACCCGAAAAAATCGGGGATCTCCATCCACGTTTCGAGTTTTCCCCATAGGGCCCCAAACCCGTTGGAAAAATTGCTATCCCTAATCCAAACCTAATCTAATTTAATTGTTTAACCTAATCTAAATTTCAAAAGCTACTTTAAAAAATAATCCATACGAACTATTTTTCTAATTATCTTGGATTGATATCGATAATAAAATGAAATAAATATATATGCATACGAACTATTTTCTAATTAGCTTATAAAATACATATTATTTAATTGTTAATTCAATTATGAATATTTTTATGTTAAAATAAATTAATCATATGTAGCTTTAAAAATATATTTATTTTACAGACAATATGAGTAGATAAAACCAGAATTTCCAACGATAAAAAATTGGGAAATTTTCAAACGCTAAAACCACTTTCTTTTGCCGCTACATTGATGAAAACTTTCGTTTATTTGTATAATCTATGGAAGAATTCTCCGTTTTCCTCCTTTCCATAAATTGAAGTCAGTAGATAAACCCATTTTCTTGATTAATCATTCAAGTAACGAGAGTTTTAATAGATTCTTGAATTTCTTAATCTTTTTCGGTGTTTTTGTGTTTTGGATGAAACTCTTTTGTTAATTTCTGATTCTTTCCTTTTTCGGCGTTTTGATATCTGGATTCTTGTTCCTTTTTTTTTTTCGCTTTTCTTGGATTTCTTTAATCTTTTTCGATGTTTTTGTGTTTTGTATGAAACTCTTTTGTTAAATTTCTGATTCTTTTCATTTTTCGGCATGTTGAAATCTTGATTCTTGTGCTTTTTTTTCCGGTGTTCTCGTGTTTTGGATGAAATCTTTTTGTTAAATTTCCGACCCGTGTATTTTTTCGGTGTTTTTCATTTTTTGATTCTTGTAATTTTTACGCTTGTTCATTTTCGATTCTTGTGTCCAAACTTGTAGATTGTTTGGATCCCACTCGCATGTGGTGATGGAAGGGATTTTAGTATCTTCGTTTCTTGGCGATTTATTTATTTTTTGTTGTACGTGTATTGATTGATCCATATTTATTGATTCTACTTTGTTGGCAGAGATGAACTCGGCAACATAAATTTTTTTTGAACTTTATGTTCGAAGAATTTTGATTTGAAGAACGAATGCTTCTCTACTCGTGCCAATGTTTTGCGTGGTTTTTGTGCATGGGAAGGAGCCCTTCTGTTACATTTTTTTCATTCTTGTTGATCAGTTTTTATTGATCTATTCTCAATTACTGAATATTTTTGGCTTGAGGAAATCGCCAGCCAGTATTTTGATGCAGAATCAGACAAGAAGAAGGTTGTCTTTTGCAAATTGAGCGGCAGATAATACTTTCAATTCGAATTCAGCAACCGGTTATATCATATTGATGGTCTCTTATGACTAACAAATTGTGGACAGAAAATTTTTTTTGCTAGTCCGTCGATTGGATTTTTTTAGTTACGAGATGCTTGAAATTTGCCAAAGTTATGAAACAAGAATCTACTAGAACTCTCGACTCTTTGCACGATCAGGGCGAGCAAATCCACAGAACCCACGTGATGGCTGTAGATATGGACCATGATTTGAGTTGGGTATGATCACTACACTTTGTTTAGCCAAAGAAAATCATCGATAGAAAACTTTCTTTGCTTCTAGCTCATTGATGGAATAGTGATGGAAACATCCCGTCAATGTTTTTTTTCTTTCCTTTTCAGTGAAGTGCTTGAAATTTGTGGAAGATATAAGAAAAGAAGCCACTAGAACTCGAGACTCTGCATCATCAGGGTGATTGAGCATATCTACTGAAAAATGATGTCTGTAGATATGGACCATGATTTGAGATGACTATGATCACTACAGAAACCGGCAAATAACCATATTTGTATTTTGATTATGTGCTTGATTTTTTTCTCAGGGGCACATGTTCTCAAGGCCTTGGAAGCCGAAGAAGACAGAAAAATTTCAGGGCCTTTAACTTGGAAAGGTTTTACATCTTCCCTCATTAATATTTGAAGTTAAAGTATCTAAAATAAGTTTACATAATAATTGGTGTGCTGATCTTCAAGTCATTACCAGTTTTACATCAAACCAGTTTCATACTTTTGACTTTTGAAACCTCAAATAAACTTCATTCAGTTCATTATTAATTTAATGTCAAGCTATAATAGTTAATTATATAATTTGTTTGTTTTAATATATATTTTATTGGCTGGAATAATTCCTTATACTCTGAAGGTGTGTTTTATATTTTAAAATAAATTTTCATTCTTATGAAAAATCTTTTTGACAGATGATAACCAAGTAGAAAGAGAATAACCCAAAAACAAAGAGAAATATTAGGTTTAACTTCCTCAACCAATGGATGTGGTTCTCATACACCTTGTCCAGACCCAAAAAATGCCCTGCAAAAACTTGAGTTGTGCGTTTCATGCACAATCTATATATCTTTTGACTTCATTTCTTACAATAAACCTACTTGACTTTGTTCTTTCACAGGAATTGGTTCGTTGGATGTGAGTTTATATGTTCATCTCAATTTATTTGGACATGATATTTTTCACTCGACGATATTTATTTGTCCAGTGTTAGTAATTATTATCGTGGATTAAGTTCACGTATAAATTTTTCAGTTCACTTACTCTAAGAAGTTAATATCTCTATGAATTATATATTCTTATGGTTTTATCTTCTGATGAGATCAAGAATCTTGTTGATACCCCGGGAAATATCTTGTATTCGGGTCATCTCCAGTGTGGATTTAGGGTAGGCAGGAAAGTGGAGCAGCCCCATCCTGTGTTCAGCAGGAGCTGAGTTCATCTCTAATCCCGGGTAGTAGTAGCCCGGTTAGTAGTAGCCCAGGTTACAAGTAAGAACAGTGCTCTGCCTCAAGGTTATTTACCCTAGCACTCCAATACAGGTGTTCTGTCCAAACTCGCCAGTATGGAAAACCATGACTTGATCATCATTAGGAGATCTTTCAGCGCATGTAAGGTTGATGTGACTAAATCGAAGTAAGTATTGGTTGTCAGACTTAACAGTGTCAGTAAGCAGAAGCATGGGCAACCATCCTACCATGAGTAGCAGCTGGGCACTGAAAAAAAAGTCATCATTGACTTCTCTCCTATAAATACCAGGTTTGCTTGAAAACAACTCATTCAGATATATACTATTGTGCTAAAAAATATCCATGTTCTCAATATAAAACACTTGACTGATTTGAGCGTCGGAGTGGCTACAACGGAAAACCTTCCGGCGTCCCACTAACGATCTCTGTTATTTTAAGTGTGCAGATATTTCAAAGCTAAGGAGAACCCTTTCCTGACAAAAAACAATATGACTAGGTGAAATTGCCCACCCATCTCAAACCCAATTCACTCGGTCACATCATTGACGCCGTTTGTGGGAAATCAGATCTAAGACGAGATATGGTTTTCACCCGAAAGTCAGCTCGGAGGGATAATTCGAGAAGGGAGTTCAGTCATCTGGCTCAGAGGCGCTCCAAGGAAACCCACCCCAACAAACTTTCATGATCAACCCTGAGTAGTTGACTTAGTGGATAGCAGCAGCTGTCCAAATGGCGATGATAGAAAAATTACCACCCAGCAATAGCCGAGCATCCCATGAGGAAGAATCCTGGGGAGAATCCCCTCCTCAGAACAAAACAAAAGGAGGGGGAAGGAAAGCTCCCAGGGATGTTCCAAAACCTTCACCATGGCCGAAGAGCTGGAAGATTTAAGACAAAAGGCGAAGAAACTGGAAGGGCAAGATGGATCCTGTCCAACTACTTGAGCTCAACAAAGGGGAGTCCTTTCTCAGCATATATAATCAATGAGCCCTTACCAGCGCACTTTAAATTAGCAAACATCAGGGAATATGACGGGAATTTAGACCCCGAAGAGCATTTGGCCCGTTTTGAGAACATGATCATGTTATATTGTTATGGTCATGAGATCAAGTGTACGACATTCTTAACCACGTTGGTGGAGTCAGCCCAACGATGGTTTGATAAGCTAGAACCACAGAGCATACAAAACTTTGAGGACTTTAAAAGTGTTTTTTTACATAACTTTAGCAGCAACAAAAGATATAAAAAGACTGCTTTTAGTTTGTTCGAGATTAAGCAGAGCAGGGATGAGTCATTGAGGGCATACATCTTCAAGTTTAACAAGGCAGCATTAGAAGTGCCCTCTTGTGCCCCGGAGACTAAAAGCACGACGTTCACACAGGGGCTCTAGGAGGGGTCTCTGATAAAGAAGCTACCAAGAGATTTCGAAGATCTACTATCTCGGGCAGAGAAGTACATCAATAAGAAAGAAGCTCAGAAGCAGAAGAGGGAGGCTGTTAAAAAAAAAGAAACAACCAGCAGGGGAGAATAGAAGAACGGGCTCGAAGGGAGAATCCCCTAGATTTTTCTCTAATTAAGCTCCCTTAAAAAGATCAAAGGACCAAGCATTACACCTTTGTGAAGATAAGGTAACCAGCTCCCACCTCTCTCCCAGGACCCGAGGCCAGTCTTAAAGTTTTGGACATTCCATCAAGAGTGTTATCACGACACCAGCGAGTGCAAGCAGTTGAGGAAAAATCTCAATAGTTCGACGGAAAAAAACAAGAATACTCTCGTGTGTCCCCAGAAATCCGGGGCCAGCACCATCCGCCAGAGCCCCAAATTCTGAACTTGTACTGGGGAGTCACTCCAGATCCATAGCATCAGAAAGAGCTTGGGAAAGAAAGGCCCGAGGAAAATCCCCTACTTGAGAGTAATTAAAATGATCTCCGGAGGATCTATAGATGGTGATTCCAACCGAGTCCGGAAAGGTTGGAGCCAGCGAGAGGTCTTGAATGTGAATGGCCCGAGGAAAGAGGAGGAACCGACCATCACTTTCGGGCCTCAAGATTTACAAGAAGTCAGTCTACCTCGTAATCACACCTTGGTTATATGGCCAAAATTGCAAATTACGATATAAGGCAAGTGTGTGGACTCGGGCAGCTCCGTCAATGTCATATTTCAAGGAGCACTAGACCAAATGGATTTAAAAGATTATCAACTCGAGCTTGTGGAAACTACTCTGTTTGAATTTGCAGGTCATACCGTCCATCCCCGGGGAAATAGGATCTGGAGACTTGAGGAAATCAGTTATGACCACATTCACGGTGGTCAACGCACCCCTCTTCGTATAATGTCATATTGGAAAGACCGGCCATTAGCGTTTTTAAGGCCGTCACCTCCAACCATCATCAGGAAATTAAGTTTCCCTTGAAACTTAGGGTCGTGGAAGTTCGGGGAGATCAACCCTCCTCAAGAAAATGTTACGTCGAGACTGTCAAAGTGGACAAGGAGATGGCAAGAATGGAGGGGTACAGAAGCAGGGGAGGAAGGGGTGAATAAGTGCATTCTGTAGAGGAAATGCATGTGGTGGTGGGAGAAGAGCAGGAAGAAATTACCTTAATCTCTGGAAATCCGGGGAAAAACACCAAAGTTGCCCAGGAGTGGTGGATCTCAATTAATAATTTGTTTGCGGCAAAATGTGGATATCTTCGCATGGTACCCTGTGGAGTTAATTGGGATCTCAGCTCATGTAGTCGAGCAGAAGCTAAACATTCTCCCGAACTCCCGGCCAGTGATACAGAAGAAAAAACATTTCGGACCAGATAAAAAGTCAGGGTAATAGTAGAACAAGTGTGGGAGCTTCTGAGAGCTGGTCAAGTCAGATAGGTCCAATTCCCGACTTGGTTGTCAAATGTGGTTCTAGTCCAGAAAGCCACAGGAAAATGGAGGATGTGTGTGGATTTCAGGAATTTGATCAAAGTTTCTTTGCCCCGGATTGATCAGCTGGTCGATTCCACATCTGGATATGAATTACTGTGTTTTATGGATCCCTACCAGGGATATCATCAAATCCCCCTGGCCTGGAAGTGACAGGTGGGATTGCAGCTTTTTCCCGTTTCGTATCAAGATCAGCACATCGGAGTTATCCTTTCTTTCAAATACTTCGTAAGTCGCAAAGATTCGGATGGGAGGATAAGGTAGAACATGCCTTTCAAGATCTAAAAAATCATCTAGCCGAGTTGCCTATCTTGATTAAACCTGGACTAGGAGAAAAATTGCTGGTCTATCTGTCTGCCACTGAGTGCGCCGTTAGCTTAGTCATCATTCAAGAAAATGGCACTGGTCAGAAACCCGTGTATTATGTAAGCCATGCCCTCAGAGGCCCCGAGTTAAGGTATGCAGAGCTGGAAAAAATATCCTTGGCATTGGCCATCACCGCAAGAAAATTGAGACCCTATTTCTTGTCTCATCCTATCACTGTCCTCACCAACAGCTCACTAGGAAAGATTATGACAAACTCAGATATCTCGGGGAGGCTGGTAAAATGGACAATAGAGCTCGGGGAATATGATATCACTTAACTTACAAGGACCGCCATAAAAGCTCAAGTCTTGTCAGATTTTATAATCAAAATGACATAGCCAGGGCGTTTAGAGAGTGTTTGTTGACGGTGCTGCCAGTAAAGAAGGAAGTGGGGTAAGAGTCGTTCTGGTTTCCCCCACTGGAGAAAAAGTAAAGCTTGCTGTAGGATTAGACTTCTAGGCTTCAAATAATGAAGTTGAATATAAATCAGTACTAATCGGAATAAAAGCTGCTCGGGAAGCTGGAGCTGCCACAATCATCCTCTACTCGGACTCTCAATTAGTTATTCAGCAAGTCAAAGGCTCTTATGAAGTCCGAGAAGGAAGATTAAAGGAGTATTTGACAATCATTCAAGAGCTATCAAAGAGTTTTACTGACTGGGAGCGCAAAGCAAATTCTGAGTGAAGAAAATATCGAGGTTATGCACTTGCCAAATGGCGTCATCTTTGACAAGAGGGCGGAAGAGATGTTATTCATCACACCAAGCTGGTTTCGACCATAGATACCAGTCCCGTAACTTTACAGGAAAATTCTTGGAGAACACCCTTGTTTGAGTTTATTTCAGCAGGACAGATGCCGGCAGATCCTCAACAAACCTAGAAAATCAAGAGGCAATGATCTCGTTTTAGTGTCCTTAATGGAGAATTGTACTGACGATCATTCAAGAGCCCCTTTTAAAATTTTTGGCTGGAGAAGAAATTAAATATGTGCTAAAAGAAATTCATGAAGGATGTTGCGAGGATCATCTCGGAACCATAACACTCACCAGAAAAGCACTACTGGCTAGATTCTGGTGGTTTACTATGAATACAAATGTCCGGAAGATAGTCCAGTCTTGTGAAGGATGTCAGTGCCATGGTAATTTTTGCCACAGCCCGGCCTCATCTTTGAAGCCTGTTCGAGCATCCAGTCCTTTCGATCAATGGGGCCTGGATATTGTGGGATCCTTCCCAATAGCCCGAGTTCAGAAAAAAATCATGTTGGTAGCAGTAGACTACTTTTCCAAATTGGTGGAAGCCGGGGCCCTAGCCAGAATTACTGAAGAGAATGTATTAAAATTTTTATGGAAAAACACAGTTTGCAGGTTTGGGCCACCCAAGAAATTAATATCTGACAACGGTCGACAATTCCAAGGGCGAAAAATTATGGCATGGTGCAAAGAAATGAAGATTATTCAGTCCTTCACCTGAGTAGCCTATCCCCAAGCTAATGGGCAAATTGAGGTCACTGACCGGGTAATTGTGCAAGCTTTGAGAGCCGGGTTGCAGGGTATTGGAAAAGATTGGGTGGAGGAAGTGCCTAGTGTTTTGTGGATCTATCGAACCACTCGCTGGACTGCTACTAAAGAAAATACTTACATTCTGGTTTATGAATCTGAAGCAGTGTTGCCAGTAGAGATCGGGCAGACTTCGACAATGATTCAAAGTTATCCAGAAAAGAATGATGCAGCTCAGGCCCATGAATTAAACTTGATAGAAGAAAAAAGAGAAAGAGATGCTATCCGAATGGAAGGTTAACGCAGACGGGTCATACAAGCTTATAATCAGAAAGTCCGACCTCGAGAATTCCAAGTGGATGAGTTTGTCCTAAAGAAAGCTAACCCGGCTGGAGAAGTAGGAAAGTTAGAGGCCCGGTGGGAAGGACCTTACAAAGTAATAATAAGACTTAGTTCAGGAGTGTTGTATTTACAGAATAACCAGGGTCGATCTTTGAAAAGACCCTGAAATGGTTTTCATCTGAAAATATATTATGCTTGAAATGTACTTATTATTTGAAAAATTAATGAAGGTTTTCTTCTGAAAAGTGTGCAAAGCATTATATCAAACTCGGGAGGCATGAGGCCTCGGTAACTTAAAACCCGGGAGGCATGAGGCTCTGGTACTTATTAAACCCAGGAAGCATGAGACCCCAGGTAACTTATTAAACCCGGGAGGCATGAGGCCCCGGTAAATTGTTAAACCCCAGGAAGCATGAGGCCCCAGAAACTTATTAAACCCGGAAGGCACGAAGCCGTTTTATTCTTCAAGACTTGGAAATTTTTTAAATAACATTTTGTCCAGAGTAAGTGTTGATTAAAAGTGACCAGAGTATTTTTCAAGACTTAGAATTTTTTTTAGATTCTTACAAAACTTTCAAGGTGTTTTTTTAGCCTGAATTGGTTGACATGTTGAAGAAAATAAAGAAAAGAGCGTTGCAAAGGAAAAAATTTCAAAGGCTGGGAAAACGCACAACAAAAAAAGAAAAATACAACCCTACTTTATTTGGCTAGTTTTCAGTACCCTCTTCTCCCGATGGAGTGGATCGCTCGAGATGCTCCCTGGATTTCTTCTTCAGCGTCATTAAAGAGGATCATCTCGAGACGAACCAGCTTTCCTCTTCCTCCAGATGAGGGGAATGTGATCAACGGAGTCACCAGGCGAGTTGGGGCGCTCAATTCTTCCATCTTCATGACACTCTGCCCGAGTTTGCAGCACGCTTTTTTTTTTCCGCTTCCTTTTCAGCCGCTCGCCTTCTCGCAAAAGCCTCCTGCATTTTCGAGTTATCTGTAAAAAAAAAGGGAGGGTGAGAAAGACAGAAATGTTAAAGTAAAAAAATGATGATGATGATAGAAATAAAGCAAAACAGATAAGGAAATTACCAGGTTGAGCGCCCGAGCCAGCTATTTCATCAATCACCTTGTCTATAAGGTTCTCTGCCCGGGCACTCAACTCGTAAGCCACTAAATTGTCATTGGTTGTGAGGAGAGAAGAAGATAATTTTTTTCACTCCACTAGTCCCTAGCTTCGAGTGCAAGGCTCCTCAAATTTATAGGCCCGAGGAAATTCAGGCTGGGTAGGGAGACTAGGTAAGAAGTTGGTCAGGCATTTGAGAAGGGAGGGAATGGTGATATAGTAAAACCTGTCTTTCCATCTCTTCAAGGAGGAAGAGATATCATCAGAGAATCGACTCTTTAATCGGGCAGACAAGGTAAAAACATCATCTCCAAAACGGAATATGAAGAAATAGTAGAGAACAAGAGGGTTAATAAGGAGGTTGCGCATTTTAAAAAGGATATAAGCCGAGGCCATTATCCGGAAAGAATAGGGGTGAAATTGGTTTATGAGGACCCCGAGAAAGAGGGCCACATCGACATAAAAAGAAAGCAGAGGAAATCTGAGACCACTACAAACTTGGTCTCGGAAGAAAGTAAAGAAACCCTCTGGGGGTTGGTTAGCCCGATCGGAGGGACCGGGAATTCGGATTTGGTAGGAGGAAGGAATGGAGCCTCGGACCCTAAGATCTTCCTCAGCTCCAGAGCACAAAGTACTCTCTATGGTAGAAAACCAAGGAGCACTCAGGACCTTAGATCGAGGTGAGTTAGGAGCTCGGCTTTGCCCTTACCTTTTTGGGAAGCTCGGGAGGTACCGAGGTGGGGGGTTTGGTTTTTTGCTTTTTGGACTTTTTGGGAAAGTGGAAAAAAGTGGGTTTTTCAGCAGAGGGGGAAGGGAAGTTGGAGCGTTCCGTTGCAGACTCATAATCATACGAGACGCGCGCATTCGTCCCAGAGGTGGAAGAAGTCAAATTAGACATTATAAAAGAAAAATAAGGGAATCACTAACGAAAATGGTTGGGAAAGGTGATCGTAGAATTGCAGAGTCGTCGTCGTCGGAAAACGGAGTGCGCAGGAAATGTGAAGAGAAGTGAGCGAGAATGTGAAATTGTAAAAATGGAAAGTGAAGAAGGGTTCGTTTATTTATACTCAGGGGATGATGATCTTGAGTCGTAGATCTCAAAACAAATGGACGGACACGATGCTTCTCGAAAAATGTGTAGGGTATATGAAAAGATGGATACAAAATTCAAAGCGACATCCGACCTTTCGACTACTAAGGTTTACCTCATTCTCACGTCAGCCTTATATCGCATGAATTTACCACCTTAACATATTCTCGTTACTTGGGACAGCGAGTAGAACTCTATCCCTACTATTCAAGGGAGGGAGTGGTGATACCCCGAGAAATATCTTGTATCCGGGTCATCTCCAGTGTGGATTTAGGGTATCCATGAAAGTGGAACAACCCCATCCCGTGTTCAGCGAGAGTTGAGCTCATCTCTAAGCCCGGCTAGCAGTACCTGGGTAGCAAGAGCCCGGGTAGTAGTAGCCCGGGTAAAAAACGTTGAGGCAGAGCACTGTTTTTACACGATGCTTCTTGAAAAATGTGCGGGGTATATGAAAAGATGTGTACAAAATACAAAGCGACATCCGACCTTTCGACTACTAGGGCTTACCTCATGCTCACGTCAGCCCTATATCGCATGAATTTCCCTCCCAAACATATTCTCGTTACTCGGGATAGTGAGTAGAATTCAAGCCCGACTATTTAAGGGAGGGCTTGGTGATACCCCAAAAAAGATCATGTATTCGGGTCATCTCCAGTGTGGATTTAGGGTAGCCAGGAAAGTGGAGCAGCCCCACCCCGTGTTCAGCGGGAGCTGAGTTCATTTCTAAGCCCGAGTAGCAGTACCCGGGTAGTAAGAGCCCAAGTAGTAGTAGCCCGGGTTGTAGGAGCTCGGGTAATACAAGTAAAAACAGTGATCTGCCTCAAGGTTATTTACCTGGGCACTCCAATACAGGTGTCATTTCCAAACTCGCCAGTACAGAGAACCATGACTTGATCATCATTAGGAGATCTTTCAGCGCATGTAAGGTTGATGTGACTAGGTTGGAGTAAGTATTGGTTGTCAGGCTTAACAGTGTCAGCAAGCAGAAGCATGGGCAACCATTCCACCATGAGTAGCAGCTGGACACTGAAAACTAAGTCATCATTGACTTCTCTTCTATAAATATCAGGTTTGTTTGAAAATAACTCATTCATATATATATTCTTGTGCTAAAAAACATTCACTTTCTCAATATAAAACACTTGACTGACTTGTGCGTAGAAGTGGCTACGCCTGAAAACCTTTCGGCGCCCTACTAACGATCTCTATTATTGATGTGTGAAGATATTTCAAAGCTAAGGAGAACCCTTTCTTGACAAAAAACAATCCGACCCGGTGAAATTGCCCACCCTCTCAAACCCAATTCACCCGGTCACATCATTGGTATAAAGATTACATCAGTTATATGTCTGATTAGAAGTCTGGCATTCCCCATTTTCCAAACAAAGCCAAGTTTGCAATTTCGTATCAATTAAATTGCAAACATCAGAAAAAGAAAGTGGGATTAGAAGGCATCCATTGGCAATATCATGGTATTATGAGCAAACATAATGTATCAAGCATTTTTTGTTTTTTCCCAACGAAATGGTCATTTTTCAATATAAAACACTTGACTGACTTGAGCGTAGGAGTGACTACGCCTGAAAACCTTCCGGCGCCCCACTAACGATCTCTATTATTTTTAGTGTGAAGATATTTCAAAGCTAAGGAGAACCCTTTCCTGACAAAAAACAATCCGACCCGGTGAAATTGCCCACCCATTTCAAACCCAATTTACCCGGTCACATAATTGGTATAAAGATTACAACAGTTATATGTCTGATTAGAAGTCTGGCATTCCCCATTTTCCAAACAAAGCTAAGTTTGCAATTTCTTATCTATTAAATTGCAAACATCAGAAAAAGAAAGTGGGATTAGAAGAAATCCATTGACAATATCATAGTATTATGAACAAACGTAATGTATCAAGCATTTTTTTCCCCAACGAAATGGTCATTTTTCTTTCACATCCTTATTCGGGGCAAAATGAAGATTCTTCACGAGCTGCTTTTCAATTATCGACTGGACCGTTATGCAACATCAGTTTCGGGCCCCAAGATTTACAAGGAGTCATCCTACCTCACAATGATGCCTTGGTCATCCAAGTCAAGATTGCAAACTATGATATAAGGCGAGTGTTTATAGACTCGGGCAATTCTGTCAATGTCATATTCCAAGAACCATTGCACCAAATGGATTTGAAAGATTATCAACTCGAGCCTGTGGAGACTGCTCTATTTGGATTTATAGGTCATACAATCCATCCTCGAGGAGAGATTGTGCTCCCTTTGACCATAGGATCTGAAGATTTGAGGAAATCAATGATGACCTCATTCACTGTGGTCAGCGCACCCTCCTCATACAATGTCATATTGGGGAGGCCGGCCATGAATGCTTTTAAGGCCGTCGCCTCCACTTACCATCAGAAGATCAAGTTTCCTGCAAAGGGAAAGGATGGGGGAAGTTCGAGGAGATCAACCCTCTTCAAGAAGATGTTATGCTGAAACTGTTAGAGTGGAGAAGAAGAGGGCGAGAAGGGGTGAGTACGGAGACAGGGTAGGAAGTGGACGAGAAGTGCATTCTGTAGAAGAAGTGCAGACGGTGGTCGGAGAAGATCAAGAAATGGTTACTTTAATCTTTATAAATCCCGGGAAAAACACCAAAATTGCCCGGGATCTAGAGTCATCCACCCGAGCTCAATTAATAATTTGTCTCGGCAAAATGTGGATATATTCACCTGGTCCCCCATAGAGTTAACTGGGATCTCGGCCTGGGTAGTGGAACACAAATTAAACACATTTCCAAACTCCCGGCCAGTAGTGCAGAAAAAGAGACACTTTGGACCAGAAAAAGATAGGGTCACAGCAGAGCAAGTGGGAAAGCTTATGAAAGCTGGCCAAGTCAAGGAAGTCCAGTTTCCAACTTGGTTTTCAAATATGGTCCTAGTTTCTGGGTGTCATAGTGACTGAGAGAGGAACATAAGTCAATACAGAAAAGCTAAAGGCTATTTTAGAAATGGTTTCCCTTAGAACCATCAAAGATGTGCAGAAGTTGACAGGCTGGATTGCAGCTTTGTCCTGCTTCATATCAAGGTCAGCACAACATCAAGGATGTGCAAAAGCTGATAGGCCGGGTTGCAGCTTTGTCCTGCTTCATATCAAGGTCAACACAAATCTTGATTAAGCTCAGACTGTCTCATTCTATCGAGGTCCTCAACAACAGCTCATTGGGAAAAATCACGACCAACCCGAATATCTCGGGGAGGCTTGTAAAATGGACAATAGAGCTCGGGGAATATGATATCACTTACCGGCCAAAGACCGCCATAAAAGCTAAGGCCTTTGTCAGATTTTCTAATTGAAATGGTACAGCCCGGGCAAGAAAAAGTCTGGAGAGTATTTGTTGACGGCGCTGCCAGTAAAGAAGGTAGTGGGGTAGGAGTCATTCTAGTTTCTCCCGTGGGAGAGAGTAAAATTGGCTGTAAGATTGGATTTCTGGGCTTCAAATAATGAAGTTGAATATCAGTAGTGATCGGGATGAAGTCATTCATCACACCAAACTGGTATCGACCATAGATACCAGTCCAATCACTACCCAAGAAAGTTCATGGAAAACACCCTTGCTCGAGTTCATATCAAAAGGACAATTGCCAGGAGACATTCAACAAGCCCAGAAAATTAAAAAACAGTGTTCTCGATTCAGCCGACGATCATTCCATGGCCCTTTGCTCAGGTGTTTGGTCGGAGAAGAAGCTAAGTATGTGTTAAAAGAAATTCACAAAAGATGCTGCGGGGTTCATCTCGGGACTACAACACTTGCACGAAAAACACTACTGGCTGGATTCTGGTGGCCTTATATGAATACAGATGCTCGAGAAATGGTCCAGTCTTGTCAACGACATGGTAATATTTGCCACATCTCAGCTTCACCTTTGCAACAAGTTAGAGCATCCCGCACTTTCGATCAATGGGGCCTGGATATCGTGGGGCTTTTCCCAGTAGCCCGAACTCAGAAAATATTCGGTCGTGGAATACTTTTCCAAATGGGCGGAAGTTGAACCCCTGGTCAGGATTACTGAAGAGGTGGTATTAAAGTTTTTATGGAAAAACATAATTTGTAGGTTTGGGCTACCCGAAAAGTTGATATCAGACAATGGCCGACAATTCCATGGGAGAAGAATTATGGCCTGGTGCAAAGAAATGAAGATTATTCAGTCATTCACCTCAGTGGCATATCGACAAGCTAATGGGCAGACAGAAGTCACTAATCGAGTAATCATGCAAGCTCGGAAAGCTAGATTGCAAGACCTGGGAAAAGATTGGGTGGAAGAGATACAATGTTCTCTCAGCCTATCGAACCACTCCCCGTACTGCTACTAAAGAAACTCCTTACAGTTTGGTTCATGGATCTGAAGCAGTATTGCCAGTAGAGATCAGGCAGACTGCGGCCAAAATTCAAAGTTAAAGGGAAAGGAATGATGAAGCTCGGGCCCAAGAATTGGACTTAGTAGAAGAAAAAAGATAAAGAGCAGCCATTGGAATGAAAGCTTATTGCAGACGGGTCATACGAGCTTATAATCAGAAAGTTAGACCCTGAGAATTTCAAGTTGGTGATCTAGTCCTAAAGAAAGCAAACCTGGCACGAGAGGTAGGAAAGTGATGAAAAGACTCAGTTTAGGAGCATTGTATTTAGAGGATAACCAGGGACGATCTTTGAAAAGAGCCATGGAATGCTTTTCGTTTGAAGAAATATTATGATTAAAAGTGTACTTATTAGCAGTTTACCAACCCACGAGCTTTGCTGATCTAATGGACACGGCAATAAGAGCCGAGACTGACATCAAGCGCCGATAGTACGAGAATAAGAACAAGCGACCTTTTACAGGGAAATCGTCTGAAGGGAAACGACCATTCAAAAGACCAAATCACTTCAGCAGGTCATTCAAAGCCACATCGTCCAGCCCAACCTACCAAGAGGTCAAAATATGTCCCACCTGCAATAACCGCCATTCTGGGGAATGTCATAGGAGGTCTGGTGCATGCTTCAACTGTGGGAAGGTAGGACATCGAATTGCTGATTGTCTTGAGCCTAAGAAAAGGACATGGTCAAACACTGATACTAGCCCCAACAAGCCAAAGAAGAATAAGTCCAACGCTCGTGTCTTTGCGATGACTCAGGAAGAGGCAGATGACGCGAACGATGTCGTGGCAGGTATCATTCTAATCAATGAAATGTTACCTTATGTATTGTTTGATTGTGGTGCCACTCAATCGTTCATATCTAAGAGGTTCACTCAGAAATTAGGGCTTACAACTCCCGCTAGTAAGACAATTGAAACACATAAGGTGCACCGAGATTGTAAAGTCTGTAACAATGATCATCTATTTCAAGCTGAATGATTCAACTAAACATGGTGAAGTTCGACGCCATTCTAGGAATGAATTGGCTATCAAAGAATCGTGCATTAGTAGATTGCCGCATGAAGGACGTCAAACTACTGGCTCCAAACCAAGAAGAATTCGTTTACTATGGCAAAATCAAGAAACAGAAATCCTTACTATCTGCTTCCCAGACTTTGAAAGTCATGAAAAGCGGAGAAGAAGTTTACTTAGCTGTGATAAGCGAGGTAAAGGAAGAAACTACACTTGCACTAGAGGAGATTCCGGTAGTACAATAGTTTCCGGATGTTTTTTCTGAAGAACTCTATGGCACAGTCCCCGACCGCAAAGTGGAGTTTGAGATTGATTTTATACCCGATGCTACACCAATCTCAAAAGCACCATACCGAATGGCTCCGGCAGAATGAAAAGAACTAAAAGAACAACTTCAAGAATTGTTGGATAAGTAGCAAATCCGACCAAGTGCGTCTCTGTGTGGAGCTCATGTCCTATTTGTAAAAAAAATGACGGAAGCATGAAATTGTGTATTGATTACATGGAATTGAATAAGATCTTCATCAAGAATAAGTACACGTTTTCAAGGATAAATGACCTGTTTGACCAACTCAAAGGAGTTACAGTCGTTTTCAAGCTCGATTTAAGGTCAGGCTACCACCAATTGAAGGTCAAGGCAGACGATATTCCGAAGACGGCCTTCAGAACAAGGTATGGACATTATGAGTTCATGGTAATACCATTCGGATTAACAAACGCTCCGACAGAATTCATGGATCTCATGACAGGGCGTTCAAACCGTTTCTCGACAAGTTTTTGTGGTGCTGTTCATTGACGATATTCTTGTTATATTCATCAAGTGAGGAGGACCATACAAAACATCTTCATCTCACTCTTCAGACGCTTAGAGAAAAGAAACTGTACGCTAAATCCAAGAAATGTGAATTCTGGCTAAACAACATCACATTTTTGGAACGCATAATATCAGTAGCAGGAGTATCTGTGGACCTTAAGAAAGTAGAAGCAATCATGGACTTGTCGAGACCTAAAACTGTGAAAGAAATTCGAAGCTTCTTGGGATTAGCTGGTTATTACCGAAAATTTGTTGAAGGATTTTTTTCAATAGCCATACCTCTCTCTAAACTCACAGAAAAGAACTCTAATTTTCAATGGAGTGAAGAATGTGAGCAAAGCTTCGAGACCTTGAAGAAGAAACTGGCCTCTACTCCGGTATTGATATTGCCAACGGAAGGAAAAAACTTCACCATTTACAGGGATGCGTCAAAAAAAGGTTTAGGACGTGTGCTCATGCAAGATAGGAGAGTAATTACCTATGCTTCAAGACAATTAAAACCATATGAGCAAAACTATCTGACACACGACCTCGAACTAGCTGCAATGGTGTTCGTACTAAAAATTTGGAGACATTATTTTTACGGAGTCATGTGTGAGATTTTCATTAATCATCAAAGCCTCAAATATTTGTTCACTCAAAAAGAACTAAATATGCAGCAGAGACATGGATTGAACTCTTGAAGGACTACGACTTGACGATAAGCTATAACTCCTGAAGGCAAACAAGGTAGCTGACGCTTTGAGTCGGAAGAATATGGACAAAACAATCCTAGCGTCACTTTCAGCACAACCATGTCTCCGAGAAACGATCAAGATAAGTCAAGATCGAGACCTCGCTTTGATGAAACTGAAACAACAAGGTAAAGAAGGAAAATCATCGGATCTCTAGACAGATGACAAAGGAGTCCTGTGGATGAAAGGATGATTGTGTGTACCCGACATCGATAATCTTCGACAAGAAGTGATGTCTGAGGCACACAAGTCAAAATTTTAAGTCAACCCCGGTAGTACCAAAATGTACAGAGATTTGAAGAAAAACTTCTGATAAGTAGAATGAAAAAGGACATTGGAATGTTTCTCTAAGTATCACGTGTGCCAACAAATCAAAGCTGAGAATCAAAGACCTGGGGAACTTATTCAACCTTTGGAAATTTCAGAATGGAAATGAGAACATATCTCCATGAACTTTGTAGTCGGTTTACCAAAGTCTAAACAAAGTCATGATGGTATATAGGTAATTGTAGACCGACTTACGAAATCAGCGCATATTTTACCTGTCCGCACGAGCTACAATCTGGATAAACTGGCCACTTTATACATGAATTGTTGACACAGTCTAGAGAAATCTTAGGCTAATTGTTAGAGTAATTGCAATATTTTAGGATGTGATTAATTAGTAATCTTAGGCTAATTGTTAGAGTAATGACAATATTTTGGGATGTGATTAATTAGTTTTATTCTTTTTTATTTTATCTCTTGTAACCTACAATATAAATAGAGAAATCTGTATCTTAAATATCATTATGAATGAATGAAAAATATTATCTCCTGTTCTAGTGTTTTTATGGTATCAGAGCAATAAAAGCCTTTTACGTTTGAATATTTTTTTTCATCTATGGAAAAATCAGAGATGCAACATGTTCTCAGTGCTTCTGATAACTCCCTTCCATTCCAAATTACTAGCTTTAAACTCAGTGGCCGGAACTACTTGCAGTGGTCTCGTTCCGTCCAACTTATTATCCGCGGGAAAGGACGATTTGGCTACCTTGATGGTTCCATTTCGACACCAACCCAATCCGATCCTTCGTTTGCAGCGTGGGATATCCAGAATTTTATGGTTATGGCCTGGCTCCTTCACTCTATGGACGACTCCATTGCAGAGATCTACCTCTATTACCCAACAACAAAGGCTATTTGGGACGCTGTTGCCTTAGCCTACTCAGATCTTGAAGACTCGAATCAGATGTTCGACCTCCGGACTCGCTCTCGTAATCTGCGACAAGACGATGGTACTGTAACTCAGTACTTCGTTTCGCTAACAAAGCTGTGGCAAGAACTCGACCTCTTCACTCAACTTGAGTGGACCGATGCTGCCAACCGTGAGATCTACCAAAAATTGCTCACCAAAGAAAGAACCTATGACTTCCTCACCGGCCTACATCCATCCCTGGATGATGCTCGTGGACGGATTCTGAGTATTAAGCCATTGCCGAGCCTTGATAACATTTTCTCCGAAGTCCGTCGAGAAGAACAGAGGAAACGAATTATGCTCGGTGGAGCTACCATACCCGTTGCCACCAATCATGATGCCTCTGCCATGGCCGCTCGAGAATCCCGCAAACCGCAGCTGTGGTGTGAACATTGCAACCGACCTCATCACACTAAAGCCACATGTTGGAAGCTCCACGGCAAGCCAGCTGACTGGGTGCCACGCAGCCAGCGTAACGCCGAGTCTACCAAGCCAGCCGTACCGGTGAAAGCCGATACCAACACACCATCATCCGCTGCAACATTCTCTCAAGCACAACTCAATCAACTTGGCCAGTTCCTTTCCACCTCGACTTCACTGATGGCGCACGGTACTTCTTCCTCTGTAACCGACCCTGGTAACTCTGGTGAGTGTTGGATTATTGATTCAGGTGCATCCGAACACATGTCCGGAGTTCGCACCCTTTTCTCATCATATCAACCATGCCAAAGATCTAGATCAGTAACTTTGGCAGATGGTTCAATTTCTCCTGTTCTTGGTATTGGCACTGTTTCGCTGAGTCCCCGTATGATATTACATAATGTCTTGTTTGTCCCTCAATTGACTCACAACTTGCCGTCGATCAGCAAACTCACCCGTGACTCCGATTGTATTGCCAATTTTTGTTGTGTATTTTTCAGGATCGGGCCTCGGGGAAGACGATTGGGCGTTCTGCTGAGGTGTCGGGCTTATATCACTTTCTACGAACTGATTCTTCTGTTCGGTGCTGCCAAGTGGTCCACGGTTCTACACATCAATCTCGTCCCCAACAAATAATGTTACTTCATCAACGCCTTGGTCACCCAAGTTTTTCTTATTTAAAACATTTGTTTCCTTCGTTGTTTCACTCTTGTGATAGGTTTATATGCGAAGTATGTCAGATAGCTGAACATACTCGCATACCTTTTCCCATTCATCTTTATCATGAATCTAGACCATTCTCTCTCATACACAGTGATTTGTGGGGTCCGTCTCGCGTCTCTTCAATTTCTAATAAAAAATAGTTTATTACATTTATTGATGATCACTCTCGTGTCTGTTGGATTTTTCTCCTTCCTAACAAATCTGAAGTTTTGAAAATTTTTGAACAGTTCTACAATATGATCCTTACTCAATTTAACTCAAAAATACAAATCCTTCGATCTGACAATGGTGCCGAGTATTTCAATTCATCAATCAATGAATTTGCTTCAAAACATGGTATTATTCATCACAGTTCATGTGTTGATACCCCTCAACAAAACGGGGTTTCCAAAAGGAAAAATCGACACCTTTTAGAGGTCGCTCGCGCTCTTCTTTTCACAAACAATGTTCCAA
This sequence comes from Primulina eburnea, assembly GCF_022965805.1. Classification (NCBI taxonomy): domain Eukaryota; kingdom Viridiplantae; phylum Streptophyta; class Magnoliopsida; order Lamiales; family Gesneriaceae; genus Primulina; species Primulina eburnea. The sequence goes on from NC_133118.1 coordinate 28,869,548, forward strand.
AAATCTATTGGGGGATGCTATTTTAACCGCATGTTACCTAATCAACAGACTTCCGTCTCGGGTTTTAAAATTCCAAACACCATTAAATACCCTCAGAAAATCATTCCCAAAGTCCAAAATATTCACTGATCTTCCTCTACGTACGTTTGGGTGTTCGGCGTTTGTCCATATTCATGATCATTCTAGGTCTAAATTGGATCCTCGTAGCCACAAATGTATGTTTGTTGGTTATTCTTCTACACAAAAAGGTTATCGATGTTATTCTCCATCCAAAAGAAAATATTTTATTTCACGGGATGTCACATTTCTTGAATCGCAATCGTTCTATCCCCCTACTCCGAATCCAATTCCCATCTTCCCTCATAATTCTGCTCCCGATCCTACTTCATCGCCCAGTACCAAAATTTTTTTTTGGGATTATTTATGGGAACCGAATCCCATACAAGAGTCACAAATCCCACCTCCATCCCAACTTAACCCTCAAATCCCACAAAATTAGGAGTCTCCCTCTTCCTTAGAGCCAGAATTATTTTTGGGATTTCCGTCCACCTTGGAGCCACATTTAATTCCAGAAAATCCGCAGCCTTCACCCAGTATACCACAAAATCCGCCTGCTATTCCTGCTCCAAATCCAATTCCACCTTCAAGTCCACCCGTTGAAATTTCTGTAACACCAACTCATCCTCCTCGTGGAACCACTGACCGCTTTGCAGCGACTTACAGCAGACGCAAGCACCAAAATATCGAGCCTGCACCTTCTGCGTCGCCCCCGTCAAACCCAGCGCCCGATCCGGATACCACCGAATTGGCAAATTTGGATATCCCGATCGCCCACCGCAAAGGTACTCGAATATGTACTCAACATCTTATTTCACATTTTTTGGGGTATTCTAAGTTGTCGCAGCCGCTACAAGCCATGGTCACTAACCTGTCACATTCCACCGTTCCCTCAACCATTGATGACGCCCTTCGCGATGACAAGTGGCGGACAGCATTATTTGCCGAGATCAAAGCCCTCGAAAAAAATGGGACATGGGAGATTGTTCCGAAACCCGATGGCAAGAAACCGGTTGGTTGTAGACACCATCAAGTGCAATAGAGATGGGAGCATTGACAGATATAAAGCGCGACTTGTGGCTAAGGGATACACGCAGACCTATGGTATCGACTACCTAGAGACGTTTGCACCAGTTGCCAAAATCAACACTATCCGAGTGTTGGTTTCTCTTGCAGCAAACTTGGATTGGCCACTTCACCAACTCGATGTCAAGAACGCGTTTCTCAACGGCGATCTCGTTGAGGAAGTGTACATGGATCTACCACCCGGTTTTCACAATCAGGGAAGTAACGGCAAGGTTTGCCGGCTAAAGAAAGCTCTCTACGGTTTAAAACAGTCCCCGAAAGCTTGGTTCGACAGATTTTCCACCACTGTTCATCTTCTCGGGTACAAACAGGCTCATTGTGATCATACATTGTTCTATCATCGGGTCAAGGATAAGATTGCTATTCTTATTGTATATGTTGATATTATAATCACCGGGAATGACGTGACTGAAATAGAGCGAATTATGAAGAAATTAGCCACTTCTTTTGAAATGAAAGACCTCGGTCACTTGAGATACTTTCTCGGAATGGAGATAGCTAGAAGCAAGGCTGGAATCTGTGTTTCACAGCGACAGTACGTCATTGACTTACTCAATGATACCGGATTGATGGGTTGTAGACCGGCAGATACCCCCATGGATCCAAACATCAAACTCGAGGCCAAACCAGATGATACACCTGTCAACAAGGGGAGATTTCAACGGTTAGTCGGCAGATTGATATACCTCTCGCACACCCGGCCGGATATTTCCTTCCCTGTGAGTTGCATTAGTCAATTTATGCACTCACCATACCAATGTCATCTTGATGCTGCAACCAGGATATTACGGTACTTAAAGGGCACTCCGGGCCGTGGTCTCATGTTCAGAAAGCAAGAAAGAGGTGTGTTGAAGTCTTTACTGATGCCGATTGGGCTGGATGCCCAAATGATCGACGCTCCACGTCTGGTTATTGCTCCTTTGTCTTTGGAAATCTGGTTACTTGGCGAAGCAAGAAGCAATTAGTTGTTGCACGAAGTAGCGCGGAGGCAGAACTTCGATCAGCGGCTCTTGGAATTTGTGAAGCTCTTTGGATCAAACTGTTATTGGAAGAATTGAAAATAGAGAAAAAGAGCCCTATGCTTATCCTATGCGACAACAAAGCTGCCATAGCTATTACTCACATCCCGGTTCACCATGATCGTACCAAACACGTTGAAATTGATCGGAACTTCATAAAGGAGAAGATTGATAAGGGGATACTTGAAGTGTCCTATATTCCTACGTCGCAACAAACTGCTGATGTCTTAACAAAGGCTTTGTTCAAGCCTATGTTCGAAAGACTGATTGACAAGCTTGGGATGTACAACAACATTTACCATCCAGCTTGAGGGAGAGTGTTGACGCAGTCTAGAGAAATCTTAGGCTAATTGTTAGAGTAATTGCAATATTTTAGGATGTGATTAATTAGTTTTATTCTTTCCTATTTTATCTCTTGTAACCTACAATATAAATAGAGAAGTCTGTATCTTAAATATCATTATGACTGAATGAAAAATATTATCTCCTGTTCTAGTGCTTTTATGAATAATATCGTACGATTACATGGAGTTCCAGCTAGTATACATCAGAGAGAGACCCTAGGTTTGCATCCCGTTTTTGGAAGAGCTTTCAACAAGCTATGATCACCTTCAAACTGATGGCCAAATGAGAGGACAATACAAAATCGTGAAGATATGTTGAGAGCATGTGCTCTAGATTTTAGTGGTAACTGGAGTGAACATCTGCCCTTGATTGAGTTTGCTTACAATAATAGTCACCACGACAGTATTGGAATGGCATCATATGAAGCTCTGTATGGACGGAAATGTCGATCACCACTATATTAGGATGAAGTAGGAGAAAAACCGATCACCGAACCTGAACTAATCCAAGAGAGTGGATAAAGTTACTATGATCATGGAGAGAATAAAGACTGCACAAGATCGACAGAAAAGCTGGGTTGACCAGAAAAGAAGACCAATGGAATTTGAAGTGGGTGAAAAAGCGTATGTGGTAATGTCATCAATGAAAGGTGTGGTCCAATTCAATAAGCCTGGGAAGTTGAACCCAACATATGTTGGACCTTTTGAAATTCCAGGGAAAGTTGGAACACTATCGTACAGATTGGCATTGCCCCCAGATATGTCTAGAATTCACAATGTCTTCCACTGATGCGATCCGGGTGAAATGTGTGAGCTGGGTCAGGTGCTCCACCGGATCAAATCAATAATCTTGTTTAGGAAAATGAGCAAAGTAGATGAATCTGTGAGCTATAGCTTCCACTGTGACCTGCAGACAATGAGATAACCACGTGAATGGGCGTCGGAGGGGTGTCTGGCGTGGCCACTCCGATGCTTAAGTCAGTGAAGGATTCAAGCAAAAAACCAATGTAACCAAGTTATGGTTGTGATATTGGTGTAAGAGTGTAGGCCATAAATGAGTGAATGAATCCCAAATGCAAAGAAAGAACTTGGTATTTATAGTAGGAGAAGTAATGATGACCTCGTTCTTCGTGCTACCTACTAATTATAGTAAGACGGCTGATTGTACCCTATATCCTGATACGTCAAATCATATACTAGTCACATCCCGCCTGTCTGATTTTGTCAACCATTTAGTGTCAGAGATAGGTTGGCGTCATTAAATGCGGCACTTATATCGAAGTGGCTCGGGTAGAATGCTTCTCGGGAAATTATAAGAGAGCCGGGGAATCCAATAACCCGGGGAGATTATGTTCCGGGTGTTTCAATGGCTCGGCCTTCTGATTAACCATCTCCATAGTCCTCTCTGTCCTTGAGCTATCCCCTAAATGTCCCGGGTTGCTTGAGATCCGGGCTTCTGTGCAGATCTTCGCTCTCTTGGCCCGGATTTATCCATGACCCGGGCACTATGCATGGCCCGGGACATCCCGGGGTATCATCACTTCCTCCTTAACTAGTCGGGCAAGAGTCATACTCGCTGTCTCGATTAGTTTTGTGTGCCCGGTCATGGACTTCAATAGAAAATTATCAATTCCAGACTATAAAAGCGTCGGGGGCTTTAAATATCCCAGAGATGGGATGAGGTGTCGGGGCCTTGGGCCGGGGAGCATGTCCCGAGACTTGGGGTTGGTCGAGGTGCGGAGCCTCGAGCCAGGGTACGGAGTGGCCTGGGGTTAGATAATGGTCGAGGTGCGGAGCCCCGAGCCAGGGTACGGATCCCTGGACTTAACGAATGGTCGAGGTGCGGAGCCCCGAGCCAGGGTACGGAGCCCTGGACTTAATGAGCAACCAGGGTACGGAGCCCTGGGTCTTGGAGTGGTCGAGGTGCGGAGCCCCGAGCCAGGGTACGGAGCCCTGGACTTAATGAGGAACCAGGGTACGAAGCCCTGGGTCTTGGTGTGGTCGAGGTGCGGAGCCCCGAGCCAGGGTACGGAGCCCTGGACTTAATGAGCAACCAGGGTACGGAGCCCTGGGTCTTGGAGTGGTCGAGGTGCGGAGCCCCAAGCCGGGGTGCGGAGCCCTGGACTTAATGAGCGACCGGGGTACGGAGCCCTGGGTCTTGTTGTGGTCGAGGTGCGGAGCCCCGAGCCAGGGTACGGAGCCCTGGGCTTAGATAATAGCCGGGGCCTCATATCTCCCGGACTTAAGATAATGTGTCGGGGTTTCATGTCTTCTGGACTTGAGATAATGTGTCAGGGCTTCATGTCTCCTGGACTTTAAAGAAGATGCCGGGGCCTCGTACCTCCCGGACTTTCAAGAATTTGTCGGGGCCTCATGTCTCCCGGACTTAATAAGAACGTGCCGGGGCCTCGTGTCTCTCGGACTTTAAAGAAGATGCCGGGGACTTGTACCTCCCGGACTTTAAAGAAAATGCCGAGGACTCGTACCTCCCGGACTTTCAAGAATGTGTCGAGGCCTCATGTCTCCCGGACGTAATAGATTTTGCTTATCCTGTTGTATTAGTTTTATTAAAAACCAAATCACTAACCTGGAAATATTGTGAAACTTCTCTGGTTGAGCTAAATTAGGTGACTAATATAGCTGTATGCTACTGAGTGCATAGCAAATGCTCTTCCACGCCAATCCGGTATAGCTGCTGAGCTTCGAGTCCACATAAAATCTGAGTGCCGAGCTGGTTGGACTTGTATGTTTGCCAAGCAGAGTTGGGCTTACTGAGGTGCCGAACATGGTCGGACTTACTTTTGAATAGAACCATATCTACGCCTTGAGCTCAAGTTCCCACAGACGGTGCCAATGATGCGATCCGGGTGAAATGTGTGAGCTGGGTCAGGTGCTCCACCGGATCAAATCAATAATCTTGTTTAGGAAAATGAGCAAAGTAGATGAATCTGTGAGCTATAGCTTCCACTGTGACCTGCAGACAATGAGATAACCACGTGAATGGGCGTCGGAGGGGTGTCTGGCGTGGCCACTCCGATGCTTAAGTCAGTGAAGGATTCAAGCAAAAAACCAATGTAACCAAGTTATGGTTGTGATATTGGTGTAAGAGTGTAGGCCATAAATGAGTGAATGAATCCCAAATGCAAAGAAAGAACTTGGTATTTATAGTAGGAGAAGTAATGATGACCTCGTTCTTCGTGCTACCTACTAATTATAGTAAGACGGCTGATTGTACCCTATATCCTGATACGTCAAATCATATACTAGTCACATCCCGCCTGTCTGATTTTGTCAACCATTTAGTGTCAGAGATAGGTTGGCGTCATTAAATGCGGCACTTATATCGAAGTGGCTCGGGTAAAATGCTTCTCGGGAAATTATAAGAGAGCCGGGGAATCCAATAACCCGGGGAGATTATGTTCCGGGTGTTTCAATGGCCCGGCCTTCTGATTAACCATCTCCATAGTCCTCTCTGTCCTTGAGCTATCCCCTAAATGTCCCGGGTTGCTTGAGATCCGGGCTTCTGTGCAGATCTTCGCTCTCTTGGCCCGGATTTATCCATGACCCGGGCACTATGCATGGCCCGGGACATCCCGGGGTATCATCACTTCCTCCTTAACTAGTCGGGCAAGAGTCATACTCGCTGTCTCGATTAGTTTTGTGTGCCCGGTCATGGACTTCAATAGAAAATTATCAATTCCAGACTATAAAAGCGTCGGGGGCTTTAAATATCCCAGAGATGGGATGAGGTGTCGGGGCCTTGGGCCGGGGAGCATGTCCCGAGACTTGGGGTTGGTCGAGGTGAGGAGCCTCGAGCCAGGGTACGGAGTGGCCTGGGGTTAGATAATGGTCGAGGTGCGGAGCCCCGAGCCAGGGTACGGATCCCTGGACTTAACGAATGGTCGAGGTGCGGAGCCCCGAGCCAGGGTACGGAGCCCTGGACTTAATGAGCAACCAGGGTACGGAGCCCTGGGTCTTGGAGTGGTCGAGGTGCGGAGCCCCGAGCCAGGGTACGGAGCCCTGGACTTAATGAGGAACCAGGGTACGAAGCCCTGGGTCTTGGTGTGGTCGAGGTGCGGAGCCCCGAGCCAGGGTACGGAGCCCTGGACTTAATGAGCAACCAGGGTACGGAGCCCTGGGTCTTGGAGTGGTCGAGGTGCGGAGCCCCAAGCCGGGGTGCGGAGCCCTGGACTTAATGAGCGACCGGGGTACGGAGCCCTGCGTCTTGTTGTGGTCGAGGTGCGGAGCCCCGAGCCAGGGTACGGAGCCCTGGGCTTAGATAATAGCCGGGGCCTCATATCTCCCGGACTTAAGATAATGTGTCGGGGTTTCATGTCTTCTGGACTTGAGATAATGTGCCAGGGCTTCATGTCTCCTGGACTTTAAAGAAGATGCCGGGGCCTCGTACCTCCCGGATTTTCAAGAATTTGTCGGGGCCTCATGTCTCCCGGACTTAATAAGAACGTGCCGGGGCCTCGTGTCTCCCGGACTTTAAAGAAGATGCCGGGGACTTGTACCTCCCGGACTTTAAAGAAAATGCCGGGGACTCGTACCTCCCGGACTTTCAAGAATGTGTCGAGGCCTCATGTCTCCCGAAAAACCAAATCACTAACCTGGAAATATTGTGAAACTTCTCTGGTTGAGCTAAATTAGGTGACTAATATAGCTGTATGCTACTGAGTGCATAGCAAATGCTCTTCCACGCCAATCGGACTTACTTTTGAATAGAAACCATATCTACGCCTTGAGCTCAAGTTCCCACAGACGGCGCCAATGATGCGATCCGGGTGAAATGTGTGAGCTGGGTCAGGTGCTCCACTGGATCAAATCAATAATCTTGTTTAGGAAAATGAGCAAAGTAGATGAATCTGTGAGCTATAGCTTCCACTGTGACCTGCAGACAATGAGATAACCACGTGAATTGGCGCCGGAGGGGTGTCCGGCGTGACCACTCCGATACTTGAGTCAGTGAAGGATTCAAGCAAAAAACCAATGTAACCAAGTTATGGTTGTGATGTTGGTGTAAGAGTGTAGGCAATAAATGAATGAATTAATCCCAAACGCAAAGAAAGAACCTGATATTAATAGCAGGAGAAGTAATGATGACCTCGTTCTTCGTGCTACCTACTAATTATAGTAGGGCGGCTGATTGTACCCTATATCCTGATACGTCAAATACTATACTAGTCACATCCCATCTGTCTGATTTTGTCAACCATTTAGTGTCAAAGATAGGTCTGCGTCATTAAATGCGGCACTTATATCGAAGTGGCTCGGGTAGAATGCTTCTCGGGAAATTATAAGAGAACCAGGGTTGCTTGAGATCCGGGCTTCTGTGCAGATCTTCGACCTCTTGGCCCGGATTTATCCATGACCCAGGCACTATGCATGGCCCGGGACATCCCGGGGTATCATCCACGTTTCCCAACTAAGAAGATATATTTCGGATCCGAATCATATTCTTGAGGCTGGACCACTTCTGATCGAAGGAAACTTGAATGAAGAACTAAAATACGAAGAAGTTCTCATTCGAATTGTGGATTACAAGGACCAAGTATTTAGGCGTTCGAACCATTCCATGTGTCTAATCATACTGAAGGGGAAGCTACTTGGGAACTCGAAGAGAAGATGCGAAAGCAATCTCCCTTCCTTTTTGAAGAGCAAGACCACCCAAATTTCGAGGACGAAACTTTGAATTAGAAGGGAGGGACATGAAGACCCAATATCAGCTTTGTACCAAGCCTAGAATTCAAAATTTTGGACTCAATTCCAGCATAATTATAACCAACACAATTCGTGAGCAATTAAGCCTTAATCCTGAAAAATTCCGTGTTTTTTACCAAACATTCACACTTTTGTAATAGCTCATATTTACACCACACGTTTGAATCATATTCAGCCACAAAACACCTCATTTTTTATATTTTGGACAAGGGAATGGATGAGTTTTAATAACCTAATAAATGGCCATTCAACCTAACATTCAGCAGCAATGAAAACAGCATAAATCAGCCATAAAATGCAACATATTTTTGAAAATTCAAAGAGTCACATTCAGCTGATTTGGGATGAGTTGTAACAGCACCATGAGTGAGGAATAATGATATTTAAATGGAGTAAATAGCCACGAATGGAGGACCTTTCAGCTAGGGGTGGGCAACGGCCGGTTCGGTTCGGTTTACTCTACAATGGTTCGGTTTTTCGGTTTTCGGTTTTGAATATCTCTAGTCCAAAACCGAACCATTTTATTACGGTTCGGTTCGGTTTTTTGTATTTCAGTTCGGTTTATATGGCCGGTTATATACGGTTAGCTAAAATTTGTTACGAAATAAAATTATACGTCACTTTATGTCTTTAAAATCTAAATAATAGTATTTTTCAAACATTTAATTTGTGGGACTTAATTTTTTATATAAAAAATTAAAGAAATATATACAGAAAAGAAAAGAAAACATCGACTGGTGAGTGGTGAGAAAGAAGAAAAAACAATCGGATTAAAAATTTAGAGTTAATGATACTAAGTTCTTAAATCTTAGTAGGCCCATTATACATAAAAAGTCTTATAATAAACAATAATATGATCCATTATACATAAAAACCTTATACTTAACAATAATATGGTCGGTTCGGTTTTTCGGTTTTTTCGGGGATGAAAACCGAACCGAAAAACCGAATTTCATAAATTTTAAAACCATAACCGCGTTCGGGTTTTATGCCCACCCCTACTTTCAGCTGGTTATTTACAGCCTATAAATAGTGGCGAAAGGTAAAGTGAAACCACGCAAAACAAAGCACAAACATCCCAAATTCAGAGCCCCCTCGGCAGCAGAAATTTCGAGCTTTGTTCAGTCCAATTTCAAGCAAAAACTCTACCCAAAGTTGATAAAGAAGCTGTCCAAGACTCGAGCCAAGTAGCATCTCTTTCGAGCATAAACAATACCTTATTCGAGCCACGTTTTGGCAGGCAAAACACATCCTCGTGTTTGAGCATTCCAACAAACATTCTTCCACGTTTAATTGTTGCTTCAAGAATTGTTATTCGGCTTATATATATATATATATATATATATATATATATATATATATATATATATATATATGCTTTAAAATGATTATGTTCCTGTTTTTGAAAATTGAATCGTACATTATTCGATTCATGCTCTTTGATTTAGATATGTTTCCTTCCACATGAATTCTTTGTTATGCTATGAAATCTCGAAAAAAATGCACTGTTAGGATTTGAATTAAAAGTGGTAAAGAAATTTCCGAAACATGAAAAGATAAGATAAGGTCCTGATGTGGTGGGTTATAATAACCGATATATGACATTGCCCCTTTAGAAGAATAACAATTAGGGACTGATCAGTTTGCCATGGACAAAGAGATCAATAATAGTGCCTTGATATGATATCTTTTGATGCCTTGTTTCGAATTCTGTTCACCTCACGTCTTGATTCATGTTGCAATATGTTCTGCGATAATTCACCTTTGAACTCATATTATATGTATATTTCGATATTCTTGTGTACGGTTGGCCCCCACATGCCGAGTGTTTCTCCAAACACTCATCCCCTTACTTCCCTCCCCAGATAAGGGCGAAGTTCAATTCGAAGAAGATGAACAACACATGTTTTGGGGTTGATGATCAAGTTCGAAACGTGAAGTTTCAAGCATCGGTTTTAGTTTTATTTTCTTTTAGGTTATCGCTTCCGCAATTGTGTTAAGCACTATAAAAATTATTTAATATACTGACTTTTGGCTATTTCATGTACTACATGGCTTGTTCTACGATTTTAAATTGTTAAACGACGCCGATGGCGCGTCTCATTTCGAGACGTGACATTTCTCATTCGAATATTTTATCAGATGGCCTTTGCCATAATTTTGGTCTTGTGTTTTTGCGAACTCCAAATGTAACTTTGTCCAATCATTTTCATCAATCTTGACGATGCAAATCAAAGCCGAAACCCGTCGCTTTACTTATCAACAGTTCGCTCTCAATTGCTCATGGATTGACGGTCTTATAAAACAATTGTAGGAGGCAATCCGTGCATCACTTGAAGATTACAATGAGCAAATCGAAAAACTCAAACAAGAGATAAATGATGCTACTCATGGTGCTGACAACATAAGGAGTGATATTAGTGCACCTACTCAAAGATATGCTGTAATAAAGCGGAATGAGGAATGTGGGGTAATGATATCTTGATATTTGTGCTCCTGAACTTTTAGTAATCTTTATAAAAAAAAAAGTCTAGGTTATCGGCATGACATCATATTGAAGGTATCCTTGGCAGTGGTTAACTCACATGGCAATAATGGTGCAGACATGAAATTCTCATTTGTCCGTGTTACATCTTTTCATCTTGTTCCATAAGTTTATAAATTTTAAATAATTGTTCCCCATTCCAAGATAAATAATTTTAAATAATTGTTCCCCATTGCCAAAAGAAAATATTAGATGCATCTGGTGACTACCTAATGTCCAGGGCTTATACTTCAGTTGGATCAATGGCACCTTTTTATGTCTTTCCTTGTGGACATTCCTTTCATTATGCACTACTGAAACTCAAGTAAGTTGAGGAATATGAAGGTCACTGTTTTTTCTGTAACTTTGTGTTTAAATAAATCCGTTGTTTTAAACATTTATTTGGCATTTAGAACGATTACAAAATTTATTTAATTTGTTTGACCCGAGCTCCACTATACTTTGAATAACGAGATATTTTCATGTAAACTTATCTTGTACAAAGTAGAGTATGTAAAAAATCTAGAGTGAAATCTGAAATTATCTGGAATAGACATGTTGTGGGTATTGTTTATGAGAAAACATCGTATGCCAAGTGTTCTTCTGTTCTCATGGTCTGAGACTTCAATATCTTCATTTGGTTTTTCGTGAAGTCCAAATTTTGCTGTTTTATGGTTGATTCAACTGACAAATGGCTGTAGTGTAGTAGAGTGATCTTATTACAACTTTGTCTTCACGATCTTATTTATACAAATTGCCTTTTGTTCAAAGATTGGTGCTGCAATACTTTTATTTCAATGGTTTTACAGGCTGAATACATACTAGATTTGCAAAAGCTGTTGACTTTACTGAGTGATGGACCTAGGAGGGAAATGAATGGCAGTTTGAAAGAAGAGGATCCCGCACATAAAACTTCAAGGATTTATATACACAAAAAATTTATATATATGTGCGTGCAAAAGACAGGTATCTTGTGATATTTGCCGGTCTTGGTAAATTCCCTTTTTTCTAGTCTACTTCATTTTTACATTCTTTATTTCATTTCTAATAGTTGATTTGATGAATTACTTAGAAACAAGTATATAAAATATTTCAAATAAGCAACTGTATGTGAGTCAAGTCTACGCGAATTTAGCCAGTTTTGGGTCGGAAAAACTCGTTCTGTGACATATTGTTCCGGAGTGGCTAACGAGGACTGGCAATGGTATCAACTCTTGATGTAAACCTGCAAGAAGTCCAAGCTTGAAATCACTTTCTTAAATTCTTGTTATGGTCATTTTTTTAGTTTAGCTACCGGTGGCGGTGATGCATTATTTATTGCCATGTCCAGTTTCTTCTCACTCAGAAGTACAATAACATTGAAACTGGTCGGAACTAGTGCATTCTAGTCTCGTAGATCGTAGCTTGATATATTCTCAAATAGTTGAAGTTAATGTTTTTAAACAAAAGTAGGCGTGAAAACTAAATTAGTTTCTGCTGGATTATAGGAATAAGAGTTGGCCAAACAAAAGTTTAAGTTATTAATCAACTCTAATCAAATTGAAGTTTAAGTTTTTAATCAACTCTAATCAAATTGTATGTTAACACTTATTAAGTAGAGTGACACAAAAGACTAACCGTTTAGTGTAGAACTTTAAGCGATCAATAATTATATGAACTGTATAGTATTTGAGAAGGTTTTAATCTTAATTTCTCGTTGGTGTAATCCAACACATAAAATTAGTTTTCAAAGGAGTTTACAACTTAAATTAGTAGAGTATTGATTCATGCATAAATACATGTTCTCACTTCATTTTTCATATTATACACCTTGCATGTATAATATAATAAATAAAAATTATGCATGTAATATATTTTTATTATTTAAATATGATTCTATAGAAAGTTCGAGAGATTTTGGGATGGACACAAGTATCCTCCAAATATTTCTCCCTTGTTTCCTCCGAAATATAGAATATATTCTCTGCTTTGAATGAGATAATAACGAAATAAAAGAAGCTTGATTTCACAGTACATGCTTCACATGACATGTTCACCTAAAAAATAATTCCGGTTTCCCACTCCGTGTTAGCAGTTTAACCTGCTAATTCTAGCAATTATGCTATGAACTAAAGTAGAAGCCAGAATGTCTCCAAGTTGAACTTCCATGAAGGCTGTTGTGTCTGGTCATCTTAGGCACAATTGGCTAAAAACGTTAGCTACTTTACTGCCCTTCTTGTAAATGTGCGAGAGCATGATGGGAGGCCGGCCAAGTTCCCTCCATAGATGCAGAAGATCCATTTAATCGATGTAGCTTGTATGAGAACCAGAGATGCAAGGAATCAATTTCCACCCAGATTGAGAAAGTATTAAAATCCACATAAAATCGTAGCCCTTTCCTCGTATCAAGAAGCCTCACAAAGATATTAGTGACTCATCCAATGACTTTACATGTTCATTTGGTTTGCCTAGTGAAAACACTGTTAGAAGAAGGCCGTATTTTTTAATGTGACATTTACTAAAGAATTTATGCAATCTTAATTCTTATGTATGACAAGTGACAGAAGATTTTATTTCAAGTAGTAACCCACCTGTTAATGTTGATCTCTACGTTCTTCTATTCGTCGGTCTCCTTTTATTTCCACTTTATGCTTCATGCCATGAGTAGAGAAGTTACATTCAGAATGGACAACTTGAAAACAATCATTTCCCAAGCTCTGTTGCTTCTCCAGTATTAGCATTGCAGAATGCAACACAGAATATTTACAGTGATACAACTCAATCTTCTCCAGTGTCAGAATTTCACCCATCCCAGATGGGATCTCCTCCAATTCATAACACGATTCGAGAATAAGGTGCTGAAGGCTTGGAAAGTTGTAACACTTGGCTTTCCAATGCATCAAGTCTAATGCTTCAAGTACCAGTACTTTCAGTCGAGAAAACTCCCCCTCGTTCGGTTCCCACTCTGTTCCTAGGCAAGCATGATCAGTTAGTTTGAGAACTTCAAGATTGGGTAGTGAGCCAACTATTGTCAAAGCAAACCATGGAATTCCACATCCGCTCAAAGATAAAGTTTTTAGTGCACTGGGGAAAGCAAACTTGAGCTTTGGCAGCGAAATCAAGTCTGTGAACCATTTGATATTTGGAATTACACGGATCTTCAAACTTTTGAGCTGACGTAGATATATAAGATTCTCAAATCGATAATACGACCACCCTTTTTCCCTGCAGCAGTGAGCGTCATATGAAACATCCAATTTCGTGATGTTGGGAATCCTTGTCAAAATTTCCTTACTAAACCTCAAATTCCATATCCCAGAAAGAGTATGGAGTTTCTCACGAGCTAAATACTTCCCATAAAAATTGAATATGGAAGAAAAGTCGAGAAAAACTAACTGCCCTGATTGTGGAATCTTCCTGATTCCCATTGCCAAACTTTCATCCCAATAATGTGCGTATTTATTCATGATCATAGTTTCTAGATTCAATAGCTTTGACATCGATCCAAGTACGTATTCTTGTCCTGTTGAGGCAGTGGTTGGAACTAAATGTTTCATTTGCTCATTTTGATTAACTAATCTAAGTCCTTCATCAGTTAAAAGCTTCACTTCGCTACTTGTTTGACCACTTCTGGAGATGTGATTCCAGCGGGACTTGGCGTCTTTGAGATCTGTAACAAAATGAGTCGCAGTTATGTTGATAACTTTCTTCAGGATGACCTACAATGTTTCTCTTAAAAAAAATTCCAAAAAAACCATACTTTTGGATCAAAGGGGATCAAGCTCATTAACGTATATGCCAATCAAATTTACTTGCCCAAATACCACAGTGGGCTGAAATGTTTTCCAGTTTAACCATTGAAGCTATATTTCAAGAATCACTAAAAATGACTTCCAAAAGATATAGCTAGTTGAGCTGGGTAGTACAACTAAAATATTTCACTCTGTAGCCATTGTTTATAAGTTTTCACGATGGATTTGCTTGTCCAATTTAGTATTTCTCAAGTAGATAAAAAGGAATGAACCCTTTTGTGAGTTACATATATACAACACACACAGACAGTTTTTAATACCTTTGCGCAAAACATCCAGGCCATCGGGAGGGATTGAACCAAACTGCACTAGTCTACGCATCTGCAAAATATTTTCAGGAACGAGACCAATGTAAGTCGTAAGAGTTGAGAATTTAGTAACCACGTAGGATAACTTAATCTTATATAAGCCAAGTGACCAACCCATCAAAATTGATCCCTACATGTTTCAATCACCCAAACTCTTTATAATTTTGGAACACATAATGATTACAATAATATAACATCTGCATCTCTTATAGTTTACAAGTCAGTTATTTTTTACCGCTGTATGTATGCTGCGATCTGAGAAGCTCTTTTTGGAATGGACAACAACTTGGAAACCATCGTTACCATAGCTGTGCTGCAACTCCAGTATTTGCTGGGCTGAATTCAGGACAGAAGCTTTACACTCACGCAACTCAATCATTGAAAGTGTCTGACTTTCTCCCATCACAGACGGTATCTCAACCAATTCATGGCATGAGTGAAGAATGAGGCGTTGAAGTCTTGGAAAGTAGTTATAATCAATTTTCCAGTGCATCAAGTCTAAACCTTCAAGCACCAACAGTTTTAGTTGAGAAAACTCTCTTTCACTTGGTTTCCACTCTGTTCCTAGGCAAGCATGATCTTTCAGCTATAGAACTTTAAGATTCGGCAATGAACCAATAATTGCCAGATCATGCCAAGGAATTCCACAACCACTTAAAGTTAACGTTTCAACTGTTGAAGGGAAATCAAACTTAAACATTGTGGGTGAAACTAAGCTAACACAGATCTTCAAATCTTTGAGTTGATGTAGATTGACAAGATTCTCAAGTTGATAGTATGAGGTTGCTTTTTCTGTACAGTTGAGACTATCGTATGAAATAACCAATTTCTTTATGTTTGGAATTCTTTGCAACATTTCTTTTGTGAATCTCAAATTCCATATCCCTGAAAGACTCTGGAGGTCTTCAAGAATTAAAAGCTTCCCATGAAAATCAAAATTGGCAGCAATAGGATCGATCAAATAAGCTTCTGCAAACTGGATATGCCTTAAATGTGCCATCTTCCAGATTTCCAGCGGTAAATAAATCTCACCATTGCGACGAAAATATTGATTAATAATCAAAGTTTGGAGATTCCATAGCTTTGATATTGTTCCAGGTATGTCCCCTTCATACGTCAAAGCAATATACCGAAGATTCTGAAGTTCCAAAACTTCAAGCGGAAATCGAAGAAACTCGACTTCGATAGCATCTAACACTCTAAGTAGTTTGAATTTCAGGAAAACACTTGAGGGAAAACAGTATGGTCCCATACACACAAGTGAGCGAGAAAATGAAATAGATGGCAATGAGTAAAAAGGAAAGGAACGATACTTGAATGCTTCAATTGGATGAATACTTAAATGTCGTTCACTTAGTGAACCTCCAGGAAATAGGCTGGCATACCATTTTGATACCTGTAGAAAATTTTCATATTTTGCTTCTTTTACACAGAAAGCAAGCAAGAGGTCATGCATCCTGCATGTTTTGATTCTTCCTTCAGAGTTCTTCTTAGATATTAAAATAAGATTTCGATCGATGAGTTCTTCCAAATACTTCTCTGCTGTGTCTTCGACGGTTTGAAACTGAACATGTTTCAGAAAACCCACAGCAACCCATAACTTAACGAGTTTGGACACAGAGATCTCATAATCTTCCGGAAAAACTCCAAGGTATAGGAAACATGCCTTCAAATGTTGAGGCAAGTAGTTATAACTCAACTTTAGTATCTCTAAGCAATTATCATCACTTGAAGACACAAATGAAGTAACATTTGCTGCAACAGCATGCCATGCCTCCTGTGTCATGGTTATCTTGGAGAGTAATCCACCAATCACCACAATTGAGAGTGGAAGTCCATGACACTTTTGTGCAATCTTCTTCCCAATATCTTGTAAATTATGAGGACACGGTTTTGTCCCAAAAATCTTAGCACGGAGTAGAGTCCAACTTTCATCATCACTTAAGAGTGACATACGGTGAAGATGGTCAGAATAGCCCGTATGAGCAGCCACATCAACAAGCTGAGTGGTCAATACGATTCGGCTTCCCATATTATCATCTGGAAACACCATTTTCATTTCATCCCAAGCAGCAGTATCCCAAATATCATCTATAACAAGTAGATACCTCCGACCCTTTAAGTTCTTGTACACATGAAGTTTTAGTTGATCATCACTCTCTCGACGAGTCTCATCAGTTAATTTTTCCATAGAATCTAGAACACTTAACAGGAAGTCTCGTACGCAATATGATTGAGATACAGTGGCCAATGCACGGATGTCGAAGTGATATACAACAGAGGGGTCAGCGTAAACACGGTTTGCTAGAGTAGTCTTGCCGATTCCTCCCATCCCAACAATGGAGATGACTTTCAGTTTAGATTTATGTGCATTCAAAACCTGTTCCTTGATTTGCATAAAGTGATTGTCGAATTCAAACACTACGGTATTTCTAATACTGGAACCAATCATACCATATTTTGATAAACCTGCACGCAAAGAATTTCGAGATTGAAAATCATCGCTCCAAGAAAATTTCTCAAACACCTCTGCCTCATGCTGAGTTATGGAATCACTTTCTCGTTTCAAGTTCAATCCCAGTCGCTCCTTAATCTGTGCCGCCAGTACCACTACAGAATCAATTTTTTCGGTTGCGAGCTTAACGAGGAGACATCTGAGGGCCATACCCTTCTCAAAATGGTGCTCAAACGTGACGTTTTTCACAGCAGCAGCAACCAGCGGCAGAAGATAATTTGCTGCCTTAACCTCGAATGATGAAAAACTCCCCCTGCTAAATAGATTGGTTGAATAAAGATCAGCGAAATCTTGCGCCTGATATGCTTCATCTCTGATTCGTCTTTCCAAACAAGCGATCATTTCATCGCTCTTACGGGATGAATACTGTTCGAAAAACTGTATCAAGAATCCAAGTTTTTCATGGAGAGATTCAATATTTTGCTTCTCATAAGGTGATACATGTCGATCATGGAACAACAAGATTTGCTCAAGAGTCCGCTGGATAGAAACAACAGCTGCATATGCCATCTCCAGTCTAGAACGAGAAATTTAGCTTTATTTGCAGATCAATCTACAAAGAACAGAAATCATCAAATGAACGAGTTTTTGAGCAAGAACAACACATGGGTTTTTCGCATTGGTCTACACTGATTGAAAATCTTGGTCAGTTCAGAAATTTCTCGAAGAAGAAAGAAGCGCAAACTACGAGCAACGGAGCTATGAAATTTAATAGCGGATCTTACTCGGTGAGATTCTTTAAATTTTTATTTATTATTTATATTCTTAAAATTATTCTATAATAAAAATTAAAATAAAAAAATATAAAATAAGCAATTGGAGTAGCAGAATTAGAGTCGGTGGGATAGTATATGCCTAAAATTTCATATAATGATGAAATTCGTAAAGAATACGGGAATTGGTCTCCGGTCGTCGATTTTTTTTGTGTTCAATCCATATGTGCTTTTTTAGTATCACATTTTCACATGAAGTGTACCACATTTTGTATGACATAATACCACAATTATGTGGGTAAAGAGTGAACCCAAAGAAATGTTTTGATTGAGGATTTTTCACAACTTCCCCTAAAAAATACGATGTAAATAAATTGAATTGAGTTAAATATTAATATAATTGTAAGATTTGAATTCGATTTGATTTGACTATGTTCGAGTTCGAATTCGATTCAAAACTCGATTATTTTGAATTTTTAGTTTGATATTTGAATTCGGATTGATTTAATTATATTCGAGTTCGAACTCGATTCAAAACTCGATTATTTTTAATTTTTTTGTTTGAGTACTACTCCAAACCAAGAATTATTGAATTATATGTATATAATATAATTACCAGTTACGTGGTTCATTTGAAGTTCTGATCTTACACTCCGCCATTCCCATTTTCTATCAGTTTTTCTCCTGAAATCGGAAACATCGTAATTTACTACTGTATATTACGCAGTACAATCATCTCCATTGATTTCGTTGATTTCCGGGAACCCAATCTTCAATCATCGATTCGATTCAGTTTAAATTTGCTGGATTTTGTTTTGATTTAATCCTTTTTGGGTAAAATCATTTTTTTTGGTTCCGGTTGTTGCTGGATTTAAAGTTTGATGACATGATAAACGGAGATGGCGTTGAGGAGAAAGTATCCTCTGCGATCACCTCTCCGTTTGATACGCAGTTCGATCAAGAATCGGAAGGTGGAGATGAGTTGTCAAACTATTCTTCTTGCGGGGAATCGGAGTTCGAGAAATACTGTAGTGCTAGCTCGGCAATGGGCACTCCTAGTTTTCGTAGTAGCTCGTACCAGGGATCTGATTTTGGGTCTTTGAAAAGCTTCAAACTTGAAAGGGAAAGTGCTAGTCTCAAGAACTTTGGGGATAATAAGATATTATCGACCTTTAGGGGTTGTACATGCTCAGATAAGGGAACTCAGTCATCTTCGGATTGGAAGGGTAATGGGATGTCAAATGGGAGGATTGAAGGTTTTGTTATGCGTGGTATTGATGTTTTGGGAAATTCTGATGTGGATGACAACTGGGGCAATGAAGGTGTAAATATGAATATAGGCGTGCGAAATTGCGAGGAGGGTACAGAAGTTCCAGGCGAGGCTCGGGATGTTGAAGGAGTTAAAGGTTGTTACAGGGGTACAATGGAGGGGAATGACGAGGGAGGAGGTTTGGAAATTGTTGGAGGTAAGGGCAGGAAATTGTCAGATGAAGGTGAAGCTTTATCAAGCCACGATCATTCAGATGGGGAAGATTCAATGTTTGGATGTGGTAGTGATGATGGTGGGGAGATTCATTCCTACTATGGGAATAACTTGCTGTTTCATGTTGATGAAAGTGGGAAGAATGAAAACCAATTGGTTATGAATTCAAAAGTGGCGTTTGGATCTAATGATTGGGATGATTTTATTCAAGAAAATGGGGGACATTTTGTCCCTTCTGTTGCTTGGAATGAATTTCGGGTATGTACTCAAGGTGCTATTGGCTCTTTGAATTTGTTTGCTACTGATTCTGTTGAATTTCCACTGCCACAAGCTGAGGCTAGAAGTACCTCTGTAGCTTGTGATAAAGTTCAACCTGCATGTAAACCCGCAGAGATCAGGGTAAGTTCTTTATCCACAAACTCAATAAACCATGGGATTCTTGATGGCCGGGTGGCAGATGTAAAAGAAGTCCTTATGTCAAGAAATCAAGTCAGTGATATGGATGAATTGACGGAGTATCTCGAAAGAAATTCTAATTGTGATGCATTTGAACCAAATAAGGATGCATTAGCTAAAAAAGGCCTGGCAAAGGAGGAGTTGAAAATTCACCTAGCTAAATCCGAAATGAAACATCAATATAAAAACGCAGTTATTAGTTCAGATGTTTCAGTAGATGGGAAGGTCGCGAAAACAAACATTGAGTCGAATCCCCCCTCCGAGTCTGAGTTCAATCTTCTTACGGTGAAAGATAAGGATAGAGGGTTCAGATTATTTGAAGATGGAAATTCATTTGCTACATCATCATTTACTGACATGAATATGAGTGATATTGCTGAGAAGAAATCTTCCTTTTCATTCGGCAAAGTTGAAGATCATTTTGAGCCAGTTAAAGTAAATTGTTTTCCACTCTAATTTTGTAGTTAGAAAATATTATTTTTTTGTCTCCATTTTCTCTTATATTTTGGTAGAGATTGCTGGTATCAGTTGCATTGTTTGAAAATTATCCTAGTATTATGTTGCAGAAGTTTAATACCAATCATGTGATTATGCATAGCACACGTTTCTATTTTGGGGAAGCATTACATAAACTGGATCTAGTTATGGAAATATTGTTATCATGGAGATAGCAAAGGATCAAAGAAATTATTGAAGTTGATGAAGACAGTTACTTGTAAGTAGTGACTTAATATTGTCAACAAATGTAGAGTTCATTAATTACGTCTCAAAGGACAATAGGAAGTTGAGAGCATGAAAGTAATGAAAGATATAATATTAGAACATACACGTAGTTTTTAAATAAAAATGTAAAAGATAGTTTCTATTCACAAATTATTCTTTCTATCAAGTCATAATGCTATATTGTAATTTGTATTTGCAATCCCTGTTGCTTTGTGCATCTGCAATTGTATTGAGTGCTAGTTGACCAAAATTCAGTACATAAGCTTTTTTTTTTGTTTGCGTTTCTTTTCTTTAGGAGGAGTTTATTACTTGAAGTATGCATGTCCCGCCTTCTGCCAATAGATTCTTGCACGATTAGGAAGTTTGATTTACTTCTTGTGATGCATAAACTTTCATGAGGCTGCTTATCTATCTGGATCATCGACATGAGTAGTTGAGTATGGATACTCAGTTGTTGCATTTCATGTTTCATCCATGAAAACAGATGAGTACCAATTAGTCAAAATCAAATCATATAATTTACTCATTTTCCCAGGTAAGTCAAAACCTGTCTTTTTTATGGCTCGCGATATAATGAATAATCTACAATGGTTATTGCTTGTTGTTTACAATCCTTTTAGATATTATTTGATCTTACGAACTCATCTTACTAGTGATCTTTGTTTTATTTTTATTCAAATATTATTATCAGGTGTCATATATTACAAGCAGACGACATTCGTTTCTCCATCTTTAAACAAGTTTGTATTGAATGGCACTGGAACCGCATGGAGGAATTCTCCTGTTGTTGCTTTAAAAATGCATGCCCTTTTAGTATTTTTTATGATATATTTTCCTGGTGTTCTTTGTTATGTATTTTAACAGTCCGCCCTTTGATGTCTAGCAGATGAGAGATTTCGAGTTGAAAGATTTCTATGATGAGATTGTTAATGACATGGAGGATATACTGCTTGCCTCAGGTGATACTCCGGTAGCTAGATACTCCCAAGGTTCTAGGATGTATGAAGCCCATTTTTCTCAGCCATCTAGAGATGGTGGCTCTAGTGCTTCTACATCTGGCACGGATTATGCTAATAATTGGATCCAGCAGCCTCTTAGAATTGATAATGTTGAGGTAGTGGGTGCAAGACAAATTGAAGGGGATGTTTCAATGAGCGAGCGACTAGTTGGAGTGAAAAAATACACTGTCTATAAAATTAGAGTGTCGAGTGGGGAAGAATGTTGGGAGGTTGAACGCCGATACCGTGACTTTAGTACTCTTTATCAGCGATTGAAGAAGCAATTTGCAGTTCAGGGCTGGACTCTTCCTTCACCTTGGTCTCATGTTGATAGGGAATCCAGAAAGCTTTTTGGTAATGCTTCTCCTGATGTTATTGCAGACAGAAGTGTTCTTATCCAAGAGTGTTTACAATCTGTTGTAGCGTCCAAATTTACTTCTAGCTCTCTCAATACTCTACTTTGTTTCCTCTCTAAGTCAGAAGTGGTTCCCGATTCTCCTGCAAATAATACAAATATACCTCGGACACCATTTCCTGACAGAGTCACATACATGGAGAATCTTACCACCTTGGGAAAGACCATTTCACTTAATGTTCAAATCTCTCCTTTTAAATCAATGAAACAAATGTTAGATGCACAGCATTATAGATGTTCAGGTTGCCACAGAAATTTTGATGATGGAAGAACAAGGGTGCAGGAATATTTTCAAGTGCTGGGGTGGGGAAAGCCTCGTCTTTGTGAATACAGCAGCCAATTATTTTGCTCTTCCTGTCATAACAATGATACTGCTATCTTGCCAGCTAGAGTTCTGCATTATTGGGATTTTACTAGGTACCCGGTATCTCAGATGGCTAAGTCTTATTTGGATTCAATTTATGACCAGGTAATCAAGAACTTGTATAGAACGAGAGTTTTTTGGATGTTGGATTCTTTTTTCATGAAGAACCTTATCAAAACATATAAAAGTACGAAAACATCTTATGTTTTGAATTTTCTCGGGTAGGTAGAGTCCTTGCTTAGCCCTTATCTAGCAATCCCTCTTCCCCTCAATCCTCCTCACCGTACTTTCTTACTGGACAACTGGTCCATATGTACGTACAAGATTTGTGACATTAAAATTGTTCTCAAGATCTACTTACCTTTGTCTACCTGCAAAGCTATGTTCTGGTCTAAGCCTTTGGAAGTTAGGAATTTTTATAAGCATAATTCGCAGTATACATTTAAAGTATTTCGTTAGATTGTTATTCTGATTTTGTCTTTTCTTGCAGCCAATGCTTTGTGTCAGTGCAGTTAATCCATTGTTATTTTCAAAAGTTCCAGCATTACAGCATGTTGCAAATATAAGAACCAGGATAGCAGCGATGCTGCCCCATGTTCGTTGCCCATTTCGCCGATCTATAGACAAAGGCCTTGGAGCTCGGAGATATATTCTTGACAGCAATGATTTTTTCGCTCTAAGAGACCTAATTGATCTCTCCAAGGGGAGTTTTTCAGGTAAGCTATTGCATCTGTATTTAATAATATAGGAAGGCATTCTTCACCTTTTTGTTTCTTAATTACTGCAAAAAAAATTACTTGACATCTTGACTGCATATGCTTACGATCTTTCTACATTATTTTGACCTTTTACAAATGTGTGTGGCTAACTCTAAAGAATTGGAACCTCTATCCTATTTGAGAGTCTTATAATTTTATCTCTAATGATGTTCGATAAAAACACATGGAACCTCTATCCCTTTCTCTGTATAGGGTATCCTTAAAATTTGGATGATTGTCTGTCACAACCCCCGAAGCACATTTTTTGTATTTGTTTCTGTAAAGTAATTTTATATTATTTTGTTTGTCTTTTCATATCTAAGAAATTCCTGCATTTGATTACAGTTCAATGGTTTCTTATTTCAGCTTTACCAGTCATGGTAGAAACGGTGTCTAGAAAAGTTCACGAACATGTCGTGGAGCAGTGCCTTGTGTGCTATGATGTGGGTGTTCCCTGCAATGCTCGGCAAGCCTGTAACAATCCTATGTCTCTAATTTTCCCTTTCCAGGCAAGTATTTATTCAATTTTTGTGTATTTTAATATAATACCTATTTGTAGCCAAGTCCAAATGACTAATAATTTTTGCAAAAGCCTAGATCGTTATAAGTTTCTTGGATAATGATCTTATCGTATTCAGAAATACCTTTTCTGATTGATTCAACTGAATTTAACAGGAAGAAGAAATCGAAAAGTGTAGATCTTGTGAATCAGTTTTCCACAAGAATTGCTTCAAAACAATAGTAAGTTGTCCATGTGGTGCTCATTTTAAGCAGGAGGCTCTGAAGCTAAGTGCTGGAGAGGGAATCCATGTTGTGAAAAGCAACTTAAATTTACTAGGAGGAACAACTGAATCTGGTAATGGCTTTATATCAGGCTTGTTTTCCAAATGGACTCCAAAAATATCTCAGAATCTTGGAAAAAATGAGCCTAAAGATGCTGAAAACGTAATCTTGATGGGCTCGTTGACAAATAGCTCCCTCTGAACATCTTTACCTACAGATCTTTATGTTGGTTCTTGATCAAATAGTTGCAATTGCCATTGTTATTGTGCTGGAACTTTGTCAAGGTAAGTAAATTTTTGTTTCCCTTTTCTTGAATCTTCTACTCAAGTGTGTTCTTATTTCTTAGCAACATGGTTTCTGATTATTTATCATGTTTATTATAGCTTTAGATGGATGGTTATTCATGTTTGTTTTTGTCATTATGGGTAATCAGTCCTTTCCATGAATGATTTTTAATTGTGAAGAAATTTTTTGTATAAAAGAATTGTACATGTATTTGCTTGTCTGCTGAACTGATGTATATTTTGCATGAAAAGGGGAGCGAAACATTGGAGGGAAAAAGAAAAAAGAAAAGGTGAAAGTTCAAAACAATAATAATTTCTATGTTCAAGAACTTAAATAAACCAATTCCCAGAATTGATGTACTTTAGTTTGATAAAAGACTGAAGAAAAGGGACCAAATTCATTAGCAGAAAGACCTCAGCATTAAGATTAGGTGATGATTTTCTCCTTTGCTGAAATGAACTAAGGAAGTGTGACAAATGTGGTCCTATTTTTGGCAGCTGTGTCCATACATCTGGATGTATGAAGCGTTTTGATGAGATCTTAGCGTAAAGACAATATTATGATTAATTAATTATTTCTTTATTTCGAATCGAGCTTTATGATTAATTCAACAATCGTATTCGATCTTACTAGTAACAGATATTGAGTGTGCTGTTACGTAGGGATGACAATTTAACACACGGGTTTGGGGCTCACGGGATGGGGATCTCCTAATTTTTTCAGGTTCGGATTCGGGGATTTTTTTAAAATCCTCGATGTAGTTCAGTCGGGTATGAAATTATTATCCTCGTTCCCTAATCCGTCTCGAAAATAATATCAATAATAAAATAATAGTATTATTATTAATAATATAATAATAATATTATTATTATTGATATTAATATTATCACTAATAATAATAGATAATAATAAGTTTTTGTTTGAAAAAATCTCTGAATCCGTCGTCGTTTTGTCATATTAATAATTTTGAAATGAGGATAGGGCGGAGATGTGAAGTTGATCCCCGAAGTCCCGAAGTTTCGGGTTTGGAGATTCTTCGAACGCGAAAAAACGCGGATCGGGACGGGTATGAGAGTGGGGATGGAATTTGGGAATGGGGACAGGGATGGCAAACCCTCTTCATCCCATTGTCATCCCTATTAGTACGATAATCTTCTTCTTACAAGTAAACAAGCTTCAAATCGCTCACAATCTGTTGAAGCTATACAAAAATTTACCCTTTCACACCATACTAACTCAAATTAGTTGACATAACAAAGATTATTGTATATATATGGATAACATAACCATTTATTCGTCGTGCTATGAACACATTCATATCTTTACGACTTTATCGAGTAACAGAGGCATTTGCCGTAGAAGAATTGGAGGAACTTGGGTTTTTCCGTGCATCGTCCTAATTTGGGAATGGAACTAAAGCTAGTCATAAAGCAATGCGCTCTACATTTGAGTTCAGTGAAGAACCAATTGCAACTTTTCCCCGTATCAATTCCTAAGTCAAATGGAAACAAAAAACAAAAAAAAAAAACACCTTTGAGTTAGTATCGTAGGAGAATCAACAATATCTGTTCATGCAAAGTATTAACGTGGTATTAAGTACAGTTAATGTGACATCAAAAAATTGCTGATATATTATTGGATATTACTGTTCGGGGTGTCGTCTCAGCGAAAAACTAAATATATTTAATAAAAAAAATTAGAAGTTGAATGTAAAAATATATATAGTTGTATGCCTAGATATTATTTTTTGAAATGATTTATTACTATATTTTAAGCATACACATAATGTAATATTAGGCACAATAAAAACGAAATGCATATGAGTTCGACTCTACCTCCACAGAAGAGCTTATAATTTCAAATTCCGATCAATATTTATTATTTTCTAAAAAAAGAAATGATGGAAAACGATATATTGTAGCGCATTTTAATTATTTATATTCACACCATAAAAATATACATTTCTTAAAAAAAATTAATAGAAATGGGACGGTAGATATTTAAAAATATTTATACAAAACCTAATAAAATTGGATTATGATCCTTTATTTTGTACACAAAATTCTTATGAAACCGTCTCACGATCTCACAGATAGAGATAACAATGGGGTAGGACAGGGGTGGATTTGTCATCTCCGTCCTCGAATTCTATAATCACCTCGATCCTCGATCTTTCGGGTTCAAGATTCCCCAAATCCTAATCCGCAGTTATCCATTTCCGCCCACATCCTTATTTCAAATATATTAACGAGACAGAAGTTATAAGTATATATTATTATTAATGATGATATTAATATTTATATCAATATCACTTTCTAAACGAGTTCGGAGATGTATCCTCATACCCGTTCCAAACTCGAAAAATTGAGATTTCCAACTGTTTAATCACGGGTCAATTTCGTAAGACAAATTTTCAATTCAACCAGACCTAATTCATGAAGAAGATTTAACTTTTTGATTTAAAAAGTATTATTTTTCATTGCAGATACGATTGAGTCGATCTCACGAATATAGATCAACGAAATCATTTAACAAAAACATACTCTTGATTGAAATTATATGGCTACGATAACCATATAATTAATCATCTATTTTATCATTATATTGGGTAAAAATATGATTTACAAAAGAAACAATAAATTGAACACAAATAAATTGGAACAAATATTTGCTAACTCTTGAATTTTGACTCACCTACATTTGGATCAGCCTTGGTAATTGGTTTTATGTCAAAAGCTGAGGCAATACGGAGTAATGCTAAGATCAGAAGAAGAGGGAATATTAATTTGAGGAAACCCATTATTCTTAATAACTGAGATGCTTTATTTCTTTTTTATACACAAATATATTAAATAGAATCCAATAAATGAACAATTAATGATCAATAAATAAAAAAATCTGGCCATTTAAGGTATAATAACGCCATATTATAGAATATATTATTCGTAACCCCGTCACATAAATTTATTTGATGTTGTCCTAAAAATTGATCCAATTATATACTATGAACCACGTATAATTTTCCCGTTGCAGTCCAATCGAAAATATTTGTTACATAATTTTAAGATTTAAATTTTGTATTTATATGGACAAAATCTATTGTATTTACTCTCAAGTGACCAGCTTGTATATTAAGTTCGAAAATATTTGTTGCATAATTTTAGGATTTAAATTTTACATTTATATGGACAAAATCTATTGTATTTACTCAAGCTTGATAGTAAAAATACTTCACTTTGCTTGGAGCAAAGTTTAGCTCCCAAACTTACATCTATTATCTCTTAAACACAAACAGTTTACTCAGTGTGCATCGAAAAATAACAACTACAAATTTCATAGTCATTCAAAACAAAACAAAAATGTCTTCCAGGTAGACCATATATAGGTCCCAACTACATTCTTGATCCTTCCTGGATACTTGGCACAGCCAACATATACACATGAACCTTTATGCAGAACTATGATATTGCTCTTCGGCATAAGAATTTAGTAACACACTGGTACGTACAATTGCGGCGACAAAATCTACTGTATCAACGTCTCTCAAATGGCTTCGGCATCATCTCCAAATGTTGATAAAGAAAAGGGGGCTATAGCCACGTTGAAAGAACGCGACCCTACTTTATCAATATGCTTCATCTCAAAATCACCCTCCTACAAGATTTTAAACGAATAAAGAGCTGTTTCAGTAACATTTAGAGGAACTTAAGAGAAAAATATGCCAAAGAGTTGTGTAGTTGTTTCTAAAGATTTAACAGTATCTGAATCAGAATCAGAAACTTGTAGCAGTGGGGAATGAATAACAGATTATGTACTCATTAGTTGCTTTTCGGAGGGTGCGATAAAATATAAATCAATCTCACCATTCTGCCAGTAGGTGTGCCCAATGGACATGCAGATGAATACTCAAAACCAGTATTCGGAAGAATAACCGGTTGTTCACCAATAACTCCTATACCACTAGTTAGGAAAGAAGGAATCAGTAAACAGAGAATATAAATTAGTCATAAACTAAAGCCAGTAGTATAAATTGTGAAACTATTGTTAAGAGATTATTGTACATCCATGATTAAGTATTAGCCACACCAATAACTTACTGAACATTCTCGGTTTTCTCATTGGCGTCGGTGATGATCCAGTGCCTTCTAAGAAGTTGTACAGGGCGGTTTGAGTTGTTTGTGATTCTGATCCTATATGCAAAAAAATAAAGACCTCTCGAAGGTTGACTTCGGCCTTCAATGTACACACTTCTAACTTGAACCCTAATGCCCTGGAAAAAATAATTATAGTTGGCCTTTGATCGATGCAAACAGCCAAATAAATGAATAGCCGGCTCATTACTGATTAAAAAAGTTAACTACATTTGTAATTACCTGCATTGTTAATTAAAGTTTTAAAACAGGCCCATGCAAATTTTGTTTCAAGGTGCTAACAATCAAGGAGCAAAGATTGACATGAAGAGTATCTAAGATCTGTTAAAAAAAGTTGTGAACTATACTTTGATAAAAATATTAACTGTAAAGGTTCAACCTAAAATAAGTAGTTGGGCCAGAAGAAAGACAAAACCATCACGCCAAGTAGATTATCTGGGAGAATCACGACTAAAATAAAAACAGACCACACATATATCGGATGTTTGGCATACCAAGGTTGTTGCATCACTAGTGCACTTCAAGAGACAATGAGGAGCAATTTCCTTGAGCTCATCATGGTACCTAGCTGCGTCCTGATAATATGTGCAATACATAAAAAAAACGAAGGACACAAACAGCAGGTTGATTAAATAAGCATTATAAATTTTGATCAATGAGCAAATGCAAACTAATAAAATTTGGACTACTCATTTAATGTATGCATAATCAAATGCTCTCAGAAAGCTTCAGATACCATCGAGGATTTCGATTTCATACAGCAATAAAAATTATTTATACAGTGCAATGTTTTACTATCAAAAGTTTTGGCCGCCGAACGCATTTCAGTTCAAGGCCAAGAGGCTTCCTGCCATCTCCTATAAAGGACATAGATCTTACTTTAACCAAAAGATTTATCAGAACCAGATATGATTTTTTCCCTTGATAAAGGAGTAAGTTGGATTCAGGTTTTCAGATACTCATAGCAGAAGATAATAAATCCCATCCACCCAATTACAAGCGAGCATGATAAAACCGTTTTGTCTCTAAAACTGGTTACTATATATACATGAATTGGTGATTTTAACATGAAAAGTTTTGAAAATTGATATTCTTCTCACTTCTAGATATACTACATGTTTCTCATCCAATTGAACATAGTAAGTGGAGTAGGAACAAACTAATAACCATCACACTTACACTAATGAAGTATCACTTGAACATGTATATATTCATCCCATTTGCAAAATACGATGTTCCCACCAACTTTCATAGTGAAATGTGTGGAAAATGTTGTTTGATTCATCATGATTACAAGAAAAATCCATTAGGGAAAAAAGTAAAAAGGTACGAAAAGGTGTGCATACATCAAATCTCTCCTCAGCAATGGCCTCCCGCAACAATCTCTGAAGTCGTAAAACTGGCTCATCTTCCTCAAATAGTTTCAGTGAATCACGAAGTCTAGCAGCTTCTTTGTAATCCTAAATTGATTTGTTAACAAATAAAATGGCACAGCATAAGACTCTTGAACAATTTCTCATTGAAATTATGCTACAACACTCTTTCTGCAGGACCATCCAACTCTATCAAATGACTTTGTTACTAGTGAAACAAATTAAGAGATTCATATTCATATGTAAATCAACAGACCGACCAAACCATCCAAGAGATTAATGCATTACATACTGTCAGCAGAACCTCAAATATAATATACACACAGATGTCCCTTGAGGCAAAAAAATGTCACGAAACCACCCACAGACAAATCCAGAAAACTTATAACAGTGGGACTTTGCGCAGAAAGACAGGTGAAAATTACCAATAAAATTTTACAACTTTTAATTTTGAGATGACCACCATCACCTGCCTCCGCTATTCTTCCCCTGAAAGGTCATGCCATTTTCAAGTACAAACAGATAAGCAACCTATGCTTATCACCACTTCTGAGATATATACTAACTGGGATAATCTCACTTGACAAAACAGCCCATCAACCCCCAAATTCATATCTATCTACACTTCACCCCAAACAAAATAGCATAATTCTTTCTTCCACACACCATACAAATTTACCAAAAAAAAAAACATATTCACCTCAGATTTAGCAGCAACTTCCAATTGCTGCTTCAACAGAGCATATGTTTCCGCCCGAGAAAAAGAGGATCCCTGACTCGAACCCGAACTTTGCGAAGTACTACGACAAGCAACAATTCTGTTCAACCGCAAAGTAAGATCTTTAACGCCGCCACTGATTCGACTCCGCAACGACAGAGAATCGAAACCCGATATTACTTTCAGATTCAAAGAATGCATTTTCCAAATATTTTAAAAACAAAACAAACAAACAAAATGATCTTTTTCTTGATGAAATTCAAAGGGATCGGAGCTCTATCTCATTCAGCTCTTCGAACTATGTGCAGTTACAATTGTGTACATCTGGTGGCTATTCCACGCGCCGCCGATAACAGGAAAATTCGATTATTCCGGCACTCGCTGATTTTTCAGTAGCCTGGAGCCATTTGAGAGAGGCAGAGGTATAACTGGTCAGTGAAAGACGATGAGATTTTTACGGTTGGCTGAGAATTTTACACGTTTCGACTTTTTCAGATTTTTTAAAAATATTTTTATTAATTATTGCCGCCGGTCGTGAACCGGAGATCACGAAACCGAACCAAATCGAATCGAACTAAATGACAAGTTGAAATAAGATTTTAGCCTATTATCAATTATTGATAATATATATTAGTAAATTATGTATACATTTTATGTGTTTAAAATTATAAAGCAAAAATTTGTGTGAGACGGTCTCACGGGTCGTATTTGTGAGACAGATCTCTTATTTGGGTTATCCATGAAAAAATATTATTTTTTATGTTAAAAGTATTTTTTTTCTTGTGAATATGAGTAGGGTTGACCCGTCTCACAGATTATGATCCGTGAGATGATCTCACATGATCATAGTGCAATTTGAAAGGATACAATTGAAAATAAGTCGTAATTACAATATTGAAAAAAATTGTTGGTGCGAGGAAAATTTTGGAAACAGAACAGGTGACAGAATTTTTATATAATAATATAGAATATGAATAAAAACATAAAATAAAACATGTTTTCATCCTAAAAGAATTAATATTTTTTTTATAATTCCATATGTGATTTTTTTATTAGTTAATTTTTGAATATATAACTCTTTTATGAGAATTTCAAACAAAATTTTAATATTTTATTTCAAACATTTAAATTTGGTTATTTCACAACGAATATCAAGACTTATTTATCAATTATCTGTAAAAATCCATTTAAGGAGAATACCCATTTTATAATTTAAATTATATTGTATTATTAAATTTGAGTATCTTATGCTAACAAAATTTGAGGCAATGGTCTGATTTTTTTTATTTAATATCAAATATACCATTTATTTTTATTTTGGATTTGATATTGAAGATAAATTTATTTTTTAGTTGAAAAATGTGTTTATTACAACCGAGTATCTGATACTTCATCACAAACTCGAGACATTAGTGTCAGATGAATCGTGGATTATATTGCAATAATGTGATTTGCAGTCTATTGTTTTAGTTCGAGGATTTACCAAGATACTCCATTTACTTTATGATGGTTTGCATTGTTGGTAATGTTTGTAGGGATAACAACCCGACCTCGCTTTAAACTTGTCCTATTCGAGATGGATCTAAACCAAGCTAGCTAGCTGGTCGTTAAAATTTTTACTAGGTTAATGAAGATCAAGGTAGATGACTCAATGTTGATTGTTATTTGATATTGAAACGAATTTATGTTCCGAAATATGATAATTGGCTCATTTCATGTCTAGATATGACAATGGGTCGAGTTTGACCAAAATCGAGCCATACCTACCAAGAAAAGTTTAAAACAAAACCAAAAAGTAAACAAATTATATGGGTAAATCCTATAACTAAAACAGTAGAATGCAAATTATACTAATCAAATAAATCATATTGGATAAATTTTGTGCGATAGAGTCTCCGAAAAAGATGACCGAATTATAGTTAACCTATGGATAATATGTCCCTTCAAATTCACAGGACTGCTATAAATATTGTTCAAGAAATCGGCCAATTAATATATTAATTATCCATGGTATGAGTTTGGTTGCATGTCCACTTACTGTATTTTGTGATACAGATCTCTTATTTGGATCATTCATGAAAAATTATTAGTTTTTTTGCTAAAAATATTATTTTTTATTGTGAACATCGGTAGAGTTGACCCGTCTCATAGACTCTCTAACAAGAGAGCTACTAATGTGTGTGTATGTTGTCAATAGAATTGAAAAAATAGAGTATCTCGTAATAAATAAGCGTGGTTAATTTATGTACTTGTGTTATATAATGCGACTTTATTGATCCTTTAATTAATTACCAGACTTTAATAATCAATTTAATTTTCTCATATTATATTCAATTTGTCGAGAATAAAAAGAAAGAACAGAAATCAAGTCTCTCTTCAAATAAAGGAAAGAAAAATAAAAATCTATGCTGGCTTCCTCAAATTAATTTTCCCTCTTCTTCTCTTAGCCGTGTTCCCTATGGCTGCTTCTTCCAAATCAGGTGACTACAAATTCAAAATTGACCAAATTTAAATTGCTCTTACAAATATTTTGCTAGATTGTGTTAATAATTTGTACATATTACTTTAATCATGTTTCTTGGTAGATAGAGTAAATGTGGATTGAAGTTAAGGATGTCAATTTTCTCTACAAATTCGGACTCCGCGAGGAAAAACTCGAAAGGAGGACGAGGATTCCTGAGTTTTTCTGGTTCATGTTCGAGGATTTTATAAAATCTCTGAAATAGCTCTGCG
The DNA here is from genome assembly GCF_022965805.1 of Primulina eburnea. Classification (NCBI taxonomy): domain Eukaryota; kingdom Viridiplantae; phylum Streptophyta; class Magnoliopsida; order Lamiales; family Gesneriaceae; genus Primulina; species Primulina eburnea. The sequence goes on from NC_133118.1 coordinate 28,902,869, forward strand.
GACATGAGAATACTATCTTCATCCCTGAAATAATATTATTGTTACTGATACCCCATGGATGAGCCCACTACCCCTGGTCCATCTCAAGCCCAAAAGGAAGACCTGCCCATCTAGGGCCCAGGTGTAGACCGGCTCATCTAGGGCCCAGGTATTCTCCTATAAATACCAGGTTTGAGTGTTCATTTAGGGGACGATTTCGCTACATTGATTTCAGCAGCGCCTTTAGCTGCTCCCCCCATATATCCTCAGTCTCTGACTTGAGCGTCGGAGGGGCTACGCCAGGACACCCTCCTGGCCCCCTCCTAACGGTCTTATTTGTGATTTCAGGCCCAGGGTAATTTTGAAGCCCATGTCTGGATTAGTGACGCTTGCGTGGATCGGACCCTAAATTTCCCGTGAGTATCACTTGGCGCCGTCTGTGGGAAGTTTGAGTTGAGACGTAGATATGGTAGCTAAGAGAGGGAGTGGAAGAGTTACCTCAGCATCATCACGTCCTCGGAGGGGACCTGAACCATCTCGTGCTGAGACAATACAGGAACAGCCGCATCTTGAGACAAGACAGAAGCAACCTCGTCAAGAGACAAGAACCGAGCAGCCCCTTCACGAGACAAGGGTCGAGCAACCCTATCCCAATGAGAATGTGGGGAACTTGACCCTAGAACAGTTGGGTCAATTTATCACCCGGACAGTGGATGAGGCCATGAAGAGGAATCAAGAGTCTATGTTTGCAGAAGATCAGGCCGCTCGCCAGGAGCGAGAGGAGAATGTGGAGGGAAGTCAGAGTAGGGTGGAGGAGACGCGACCCCGCCCAAGTGAGGAGAATCCGGAGATGGAAGAGATGTGGAGGGAGATACGGACGCTGAGGCAGCAATTGGGAAACAGAGCTGCAGCCCCCAAGAAAGGAAGTCCTTTTTCCCTCGCCATTTTGGAAGAGGGGCTTCCTCCAAATTTCCGACAGTCAAACGTTGGAGAATACGATGGACATACAGACCCCGAAGAACACTTGGGGAGATTTGAGAATGTGGCTCTGTTGCACCAGTATTCAGATGAGGTCAGGTGCAGGGTTTTTCTGGGCACGTTGGTGAGGTCAGCCCAGCAATGGTTTAACACTTTGCAGCCCAGCTCTATACGTTCTTTTGAGGACTTCTCAGCTGCTTTCTTGCACCGATTTGCTAGCAGCAAGAAATACCAAAAAAACTATTTAAGCCTGTTTGTGGTGAAACAACAAGAAGCTGAAACTTTACGAGAGTTTGTTCAGCGTTTCAACAACGTAGCATTAGAGATACCAGCGGCCACTCCTGACATCATGATAAGTGCCTTTACCCAGGGACTTAGAGGAGGAGAATTTTTCAAATCGCTTGTCAAGAAACCTCCGTCGAGCTATGATGATTTGTTAGTTCGGGCGGAAAAATATGTAAATCTAGAGGATGCCCAGCAGCACAAGAGGATGGAGCAGCGACCCGGAGGAGGAAGAGTTGAGGGAGTAGAGAGAGGAGGAAGGAAGAGGGGTACAGGTGAAAGGGAGGAGGATAGAACTAGAGGTAGAGGACGGTTCTCATCTCATGTTCATCTGGATAGAAGTCATGACAAGGTGATGGAGGTGGGAGAGTCCGAGGGGAGGTGGGAGAAGTCGCAAAGGATTGAGAGCAGGGCTAGATTGCCTTCGCGGGACAGACAAGAAGGATCCGCATCCGGGAGTCGACCGAGGTCTCGCCTGTCCCCTAGACGTGGTCAAGGTCCTCCATGGGTACATCAGAGGATCGAGGGGTCGAGGAGAGAAAGTCGAGGTCAGGATGTCCCTCGAGAGCACGCAGAACCGAGGAGAGGAATGAACAAGGATAACCACCCTACGAGAGGAATGATTCATATGATCTCGGGAGGTGCTACTGATGGAGACTCTGGGCGAGCTGGGAAAGCACGTGGGAGAATGTTGGAGAACTTTGAGATATATAGGGGTGCAGACTTACCACAAGACACCGTCATCAGTTTTGGGCCAGAAGACCTTCGAGGCATCGTGGCTCCTCATAACGATGCCTTGGTGGTGACGGCCACCATTGCCAATTATGATGTGGCAAAGATATTTGTTGATAATGGAAGCTCCGTGAACGTCTTGTTCAAGAGCACGTTGGATCAAATGAAGGTGGAAAGATTTGAGTTTGAGCCGGTCTCCACCCCGTTGTATGGGTTTTCAGGACACGCCATCTCACCTTTGGGTCAGATTGTGCTTCCCCTATCCTTGGGGACTGATCCTCGGCGGGTAACAAAAATGATAGCGTTCACCGTGGTGGATACCCTTTCAGAGTACAATGGAAATTTGGGGCGACCAGCTCTAAAGGGTTTCAAAGCTGTAGCGTCCACATATCATCAGAAGTTGAAGTTTCCTATAGGGAAGGAGGTTGGAGCCTTATGCGGGGACCAGATGGTCGCGCGTCGGTGTTATGAGGGGATAGTGAAAGAAGATGGGAAGAAAGCGAGTGTGGAGCTTAACATGATTAGGAAAGGAAGAAATGAGTAACTTTGTCCTGGGGAGGTATAAGAGGAGCAGAGATGAAAGTTGGAGAATGCGCTGGGCAAGGGTCTAAAGAGGCTCAGGAACGCTTGCCACCTTAGAGAATATTAATCTTGACTTGAATTTTGATGTATTTCGTTTATGAATTTGTCTTATTTATCCGTTGGAATTCAATAAAATCAGGTTCCTCTTTTCAGTTCATGAATGTTGTTGTATTATGAGAGGGAAGAAGAAAAATTTTATTTTCCTACTAAGGCGTCGCCTGGTAGAGGAGCAGAGGGCAGGAGAGAAATGTTATTTTCCTACTAAGGCATCGCCTAGTAGAGGAGAAGAGTGAAGGAGAAAAATTTTATTTTCCTGCTAAGGCGTCGCCTGGCAGAGGAGTTAGAGGATGACGAGGTGGACTCTTTATTTTCCTGCTAAGGTGTCACCTAGCAGAGGAGTTAGAGGATGACGAGGTGGACTCTTTATTTTCCTGCTAAGGTGTCACCTAGCAGAGGAGTTAGAGGGTGGGGATGGTTGAATTTTCATTTTCCTGCTAAGGTCTCACGTAGCAGAGGAGTTAGAGGATGGGGGCGGTTGAATTTTCATTTTCCTGCTAAGGCCCGGCTTAGCAGAGGAGTTATGAGATGATGAGGCGATAGTTTGATTTTTCCTGCGAAGGCCTGGCTTAGCAGATGAGTTATGAGATGATGAGGTGAGAATTTGATTTTTCCTGCTAGGGCCCGGCCTAGCAGAGGAGTTAGAGGATGGAGGTGTTGAATTCCTATTTTCCTGCTAAGGCATCGCCTAGCAGAGGAGTTAGAGGGTGGGCGCTTTGAATTTTATTTTCCTGCTAAGGCATCGCCTAGCAGAGGAGTTAGAGGGTGGGCGCGTTGATTTTATTTTCCTGCTAAGGCATCGCCTAGCAGAGGAGTTAGAGGGTGGGCGCGTTGAATTTTATTTTCCTGCTAAGGCATCGCCTAGCAGAGGAGTTAGAGGGTGGGCGCGTTGATTTTATCTTCCTGCTAAGGCATCGCCTAGCAGAGGAGTTAGAGGGTGGGCGCGTTGAATTTTATTTTCCTGCTAAGGCCCGGCTTGGCAGAGGAGTTAGAGGGTGGAGGTGGTGAATTGTTATCTTCCTGCTATGGCGTCACCTAGCAGAGGTGTTAGAGGGTGGAGATGTTGAGTTTTTATTTTCCTGGCAGAGGAGTTAGAGGGTGGAGGTGGTGAATTGTTATCTTCCTGCTATGGCGTCACCTAGCAGAGGGGTTAGAGGGTGGAGATGTTGAGTTTTTATTTTCCTGCTAAGATCCGGCTTAACAGAGGAGTTAGAGGGTGGAGGTGGTGAATTGTTATCTTCCTGCTATGGCGTCACCTAGCAGAGGTGTTAGATGGTGGAGATGTTGAGTTTTTATTTTCCTGCTAAGACCCGGCTTAGCAGAGGAGTTAGAGAGTGGAGGTGGTGAATTGTTATTTTCCTGTTATGGCGTCGCCTAGTAGAGGAGCAGAGTGGAGGAGGAGAATTAAATTTTCCTGCTAAGGCATCGCCTAGCAGAGGAGCAGAATTTGAGAGGAAAAATATTTTTTTGGTTAGTCGATAACGAAAGTTGTTGGGGGAGCAGAGTTTACGAGGATCGACCTGAGGTCGCGGGCGAGCAGCTGCTGCAGGGCGAGCTTGGGCGAGACTGCTGCTGCGGCGAGGGCGAGACTGCTGCTGGGCGAGACTGCTGCTGCGAGGGCGAGCTGCTGCTGCAGGGCGAGCTTGGGCGAGACTGCTGCTGCAGGGCGAGCTTGGGCGAGACTGCTGCTGGGCGAGACTGCTGCTGCTGCGAGGGCGAGCTGCTGCTGCTGGGCGAGCTTGGGCGAGACTGCTGCTGGGGGATACTGCTGCTTCTGCGAGGGCGAGCTACTGCTGGGCGAGCTGCTTGGCGAGGGTGTGCTGGGCGAGGCTCGGGCGCTGGCGGCGAGGAGATGTAAAGGCGAGTGTGGGCGTGCTTGGGCGAGACTCGACGGCTGGGAGTTGGGCGAGAGTGGAGGGGTGAGGGCGAGAGTGTGCTGGGCGAACGCGCGCTGCGGATGGAGCGAAGGGCGAGAAGGCGCAAGCTGGGAAGGGTAGGCGAGGGTGTTAGGCGTGGTGCTACCGAGGGAGAGGTGTTGGGGAGAAGCAAAACAAATTTTGAGGAGGAAATGAGAATGAAGTGAGAGAGGACCAACTTGTGGAGACTACTGAACATCCGGGGAAAAATACCCAACTCGCACCCGGTAACCCGAGGACAGCACGACTAATCGAACTTCGAACCTGCGATTCAGTTCGACTCGGGAGGGGGAGACTGGTGATACCCCATGGATGAGCCCACTACCCCTGGCCCATCTCAAGCCCAAAAGGAAGACCTGCCCATCTAGGGCCCAGGTGTAGACCGGCCCATCTAGGGCCCAGGTATTCTCCTATAAATACCAGGTTTGAGTGTTCATTTAGGGGACGATTTCGCTACATTGATTTCAGCAGCGCCTTTAGCTGCTCCCTCCATATATCCTCAGTCTCTGACTTGAGCGTCGGAGGGGCTACACCAGGACACCTTCCTGGCCCCCTCCTAACGGTCTTATTGTGATTTCAAGCCCAGGGTAATTTTGAAGTCCATGTCTGGATTAGTGACGCTTGCGTGGATCGGACCCTAAATTTCCCGTGAGTATCAGTTACTATTATTAATAATATAATAATATTATTTTTTGAAAATATTAAAAATTTATAATTATTAATATTGATAATAATAATAATAATAATAATAATAATAATAATAATAATAATAGATAATAATAAGTTCGAGAAATCCCCAAATCCAAATACGCCCTATGAATATTTTTGAACCACGGATGGGGCGGAGATGAAGATTTGATCTCCGCAGGTTTGGGGATTTCGCAAACCCGAAAATGCGGAGATGATGGATGAAATTTGGAAATGATGATGAGGATGACAAACTCGCCCGACTTATTTGAAGACGAGGATGACAAATTTGAATTAATTATTTACTTGTTTGATGATTTGTAAGAAGTTATAAAAAATGTTGGTTCGATCCAAACTTACTTCTATTTTAAATACCATAATATCCCAATAATATACCATACTAAAATTTGATAACACATATTACAAAGTATGTTTCCAAATATTTTCAAAATATCATGTTTTCGGTAATTGCGAAAATTGAAAGATCTTATTATACAAAAATATATATTTCAGCTCAACTATCTTCCTTTAACAAAAACATTTGGACTTTTATTCTCAAACGATCAATACTTTTTTCTCACCCACTTTTTTATAATCTCTAAAAGATTCACTTCAAAATAGCATAAGCATTCCCAAACATTCCTTAAAACAACTTATGGTTGTGCTTAGATCGATAGATTTCAAATTTATGGATTCCAAATATATTCAAATGTAAATATGTTGTTTAAAGAAATAAGACCATAAACCTCAAATTCAACTCTTATTTGTTTATATACAATTTCATAATAACAATGATGAATTTCAAGTCAACTCAATAACGATATCTTTTGAAATTAATATTTTGAATTAATAATATGTAAATTAGTAAGATCTGCATTTAATATTTGAACTGTTGTTTTATTGCGAACAATAAAATTAATCGAAACTCATAGATTTCAAATCCGTCTTCTCAAATACACACGATAAGATATAAGAGTTTGTAAGTTATTTAAAATTGATTTGGCCAAAAACTCATCGCAAAAATTTATGTTAGACGGTCTCATGGGTCGTATTTTGTGAGACAGATCTCTTATTTGGGTCATCCATGAAAAATTAATACTTTTTATGCTAAGAGTATTACTTTCATTGTGAATATCTATATGATTGACCCTTCTTACAGATAAAGATTCGTGAGACCGTCTCACAAGAGATCGATCAAAACTCGTATGTAAGTTGTAACGGACCCTCAAAACCGAAAACAATTGCAATTTTCGAGAGTAATTTTATTCAAATAAAAATATAATTAAATAAATGATGTTTAAAATACCCGACATATAACCGGGTCGTCCATTTACAATTCGGATCCTTTCCTCCTGCTCTTCGACGGAGCCCCCAAAGCGACCCCCCCAACCACCATATATACTTACACGTATACTTACCTCCACGGCACTCCCCCACCTAATTCTCCGCCTCGATCTGCAAAGATGCAAAGCGCGGCCGTTGCATTCTCCTCCCATTCGCTCTCTCTCTCCGCCAATCCTGGTAAGCTCGCCGCCGCCCGCAGGTTCAATGCTCGCTCTTTTTTGCGGCACTCGGAATGGCCACATTTCGGGAATGTCACCTCAACGGTCTTTTCCTCTTCATCGTCCACGCCGATTTCCTGCTCGATGAGGCGAAGCGGCTGGATTTCCAGCTCGAATCCGGCGCCGAAGTCCGATTTGGTTCCACTTCGGGCCACAGCGGAGGGCGCGGACGCTGCTGAGGTGCCGCAGTCGAAGAGTGTGTCGGATACTTTGGTGCTCGGAACGCTGTTCGGGCTTTGGTACCTGTTTAATATTTACTTCAATATCTACAACAAGCAGGTGGCTATTTCCTTCTATTTTTTGTGCTCTTTCTTGCATCGGACTGCGATATATTGCCATTTGTTGTTAAGTCAGATGTGAAGTCGTGTTGCTTTGTTGATTATTTCATTTTTGTTGTATGTAGAGATTCTGTCCAGTAATTATGATTCCTGGAAGCAAATTGATAAGCCACCAGGCCAGACACGAATATGCTTGTATCGTGCATAATCGCTATGCTGGATCTGTTTGACGAAATGAAAAGGAAAGCATAATATGTAAAAGCTGTTTTTCCATTGCAAATCCTTTCAAGCTAAATAATGTCCAAAAATGAATACTGTATAAAGTGATTATACTGATTTCTTAAATGGAATTCACGAATCAACGTGATCTGTGAATCAAAAGAAAGGGAAATGGAACCTTTAAGTTGTGCAGACTTACGGAAATGAAATATGAAAAAAGTAAATCAATATCTTACTTTTGATTGTAAGTCCATACCGCATTAAAGTTTGCTTTTGATACTTTACTAAAGAAACGGTGAGTTCGCAACTCCATTTATATGGATCCAATTGATGATTTTTATTCGTTGTGTGGAATTTAAGTTTTATCAAATTCATACCTCGATTCTTGACAATTTCATATTTAAATTGTCAATTTAATGTGAACAAAAAACTAATTAATAAAAATGATAACGATGCTGAAAGGTGTGTTGCATAAAGACCATTTAGTATTGAACTTTGATGATGTTGTTTATATGTTATAGGTTCTCAAAGTTTATCCATATCCAGTAACAGTCTCTCTAGTTCAATTTGCCGTCGGGGCTGTTATTGTTTTTTTGATGTGGACCTTGAATATCTACAAGCGGCCTGCAATCAGTGGTTCCCAGGTACTTGGGTGACATTAAGGAACTTTTTTTCAATATTTTTTCATGAAGTTTAGTAATTGTGATCATGAATCTAATACTGTTTCCACCACTGTCAGCTTGTTGCAATTCTTCCATTGGCAGTCGTTCACACTTTAGGAAATCTATTCACCAATATGAGTCTAGGAAAAGTAGCTGTTTCATTCACTCATACAATTAAAGCAATGGAGCCATTCTTCTCAGTTGTCCTTTCTGCAATGTTCTTGGGAGAGGTATGTGATTTATTTGCTTTTAAAATATTCTGTTTTGGTTAACTTGTACTGTATCTCTACATGGAGCTTCCAAAACTGACATGAAAAACAATTATTTGTTGAAACAAGCTCACTCATCCAGTTTTACACGAATTGGTATGGTTGATTGTATACACCTTTACAACTAATACTCAATGCTCGTGTCTAGAAGAACTGTCCTTTTCCATAGATCGTTCAATAGCTTCTCGACTTGAGAGATGCCCTAGTATCTTATTATGATAGAAAAACACATGTTCCAAATTTTGCTTCACGTAAGCTTCAATTTCTGCTTGGTTTATCTAGTTTGGAAAATTAAATATTTCTAAATTTTGCTTCTTGTAATATGATTTTTTCACTTCTGTTCTTTGGCAGTTTCCCACAATATGGGTTGTTTTCTCTCTTTTACCAATTGTTGGTGGAGTTGGTTTGGCATCAATGACTGAGGCCTCTTTTAATTGGTATAGAATTATGATATTATGTCAATTAATTTATGTAATCACTTTGTATGGTATCGAATTTTTTTTTTAAAATTTACTTATGGAATTTTCACTACTATTGTTTTTGAAGGGCTGGTTTTTGGAGTGCAATGGCCTCAAATTTGACGAATCAGTCTCGCAATGTCCTTAGCAAGAAGTTTATGGTCAAGAAAGAGGTATGGTACAAACTCTTTTTTATTTTGTGAGTCCAGGAGAATGCAGTGTTGTCAATATTGCAGGTAGTCCAATTGAGTTTCATAAGGTCTTCACTGGTTTCAATTATTTTCTTGAACACGGGTCATAACAAAATCACTTGTTTCAAAATCAATGAGGAAAACTGGAGAAATTCTCATTCTTATCGAATTTGTGGAAATGATGCTTTAGCTTTAATTTCTCTCGATGCAGGAGTCCTTGGACAACATTACTTTATTTGCAGTTATCACTATTATGTCCTTTATCATTATGATACCAACTGCTATTTTCATGGAAGGAATCAAGTTTACTCCTTCATATCTACATGCTGCTGTAAGTAATTTTAATAGGAAAGTTTAAATTTATTTTTAATTTGTTTGATCCTGGCATTTCCTGAAGTTTTTCCTTCCGTTGATCTTTTTTCCTATAGCTTGAATATTGGAGTCTTTTTAATTTTTTTCCTTCATTTGGTCTGTTGCCAGGGGTTGAATGTCAAACAAATTTGCATTAGGTCCCTTCTGGCTGCTCTATCCTTCCATGCATATCAGCAGGTAGGCGCTGAAATTTTTTCTTATAATGTGTATACAAGATAGTTACCTGCGGCTGTTTTTAACGATATTAAGCGCTCACCAAATTTGATGGACACAATCTCATGTGGTGTTGTACTCTGCCAAGTGCAATGCAACATTTATATTTAATAGTTTTGGCAGAAGTACTGAAGGAAATCTAGGCAATAAAATTTTCAATTGAAGCAACTTTAGCTTGATCTGCTAAGAAATACACACCGAAATTTGTTTTCATCATTTGCAGAGGTTTATTTTTTGTATTTGCTTCCTGCGTGATTGCTTAATGATTTGCTTATCCGATGATTTTTCTCTTGTTGCTTGTGGAGATACTTGTGAAGTCTGTATGGGTCACTCAGGTTTCATTTGATAGAGCGATTACAATAAAATCAGATATAATTCATTTCGAGTCCATTTATTTGGTGCGCTGCAGTCCGTGAGGAAGAACCTATATTATGCAAACAGATGGAACAAAGAAAATGCAGTGGCGTTTGGTTGAGCTTTCAATGTAACTTAACGAAAGATTTTTGAGAAAAATGTCTGAAAACAACTTTGAGATAATGTTCGGATATAAAATTCTGAAATATAATGTAATATGACGAAGAAAAAAGAGATGCAATGTAATGATCATAATAAGGAGGTAAAATAATAAACTTATTTGTTAAAAGGTCTAAGGAAAATAAAAAGAATCGTTGTGTAAATATTTTGTTTTGAGTAGATTTGAAATATGAAAGATATGTAGTAAAAAATTTGAAAGAGTAAAGGATGCATGGTGATAAATCCAAAAAGCTCCTGCCCAAGCAAACAGAATCTGTAGAGTAGACTTCAGAAAATGATCTGATTCTGCGTTTTGTTTTGTTTATGAATCTCGATATTTCTGGTATATCTAATTGATAGTATTATTTGTACCAGATTTCTAGATAACCAGTCGGGAGATGTATATTTACTGCAATCTTTTTGCAGGTTTCTTATATGATACTACAACGCGTATCTCCTGTCACTCATTCTGTGGGGAACTGCGTCAAGCGTGTCGTGGTGATTGTGTCCTCTGTTATCTTCTTTCGCACAGCAGTTTCACCCGTCAATGCCTTTGGTACGACCTATAATTCTTCTATTTCTTTGGCAATGAAATGATTGATTCTGAATTATGATAACAGAAATGGTTGACTGTCACTCCGTCTTCTCGTGGCTTTTGCAGGTACTGGAATAGCCCTTGCTGGAGTATTCCTATACTCGAGAGTGAAGCGCATCAAACCAAAGCCGAAGGAGGCTTGAAGGTCTTGTTTGTTTAAACTACACTTTGTGGCAATTTTGTGATAGGTTCGAATCGTGACGGAAATTTTTTTTAGCCGGAATTTTTTTGCTGGGTTTCTTAAGCTCTTCTATCTTTGGTCTTTCCTTCCATGTATTGGCTTGATTTTACAGGATAACTTAGTTCTTTAATCGGTTTCTGTAACACTGCAAGTTTTAAATGTGGCTTTGGTATTATGTTGTTGCCCTGAATATTATTTTTCCTTATCTAGATCCAACAATTTGATTTAGCGTATTTGGGAAAATGATATATATTTAATTGATGTGTGAGATAAATATAATTTTTTTTTTAAATAAAATGTATTACGTTAAATTTAAATACACACACATATATAATATAACATTTTTATTATTTTAAAGATTTTATGTACAAAATTTAAAATTTTGATAAGTGAAGAACATCAATTTTGAAGTTTTCTACCTGACCAGTGACACGCCTTCTCGATCTGGCGATTATGAATACATGAAATTGTAGGCAAATCCTCCATATATTACAAACACTAAGAATTCTGACAAAAAGAACTTAATAACCTCGAGTTGAAACTACAAAAACTATCACGGAAAACATCGGCACGCTAGTTAGAAAATATGACAAAAACACAAACGGTTGACCCTGAAACTCCATATCACTAGCAGTTGGCCTCGAAATCTTTAAAATACAGACAGGACAATAGTCAAATTAAGGAACTCTCGGTTTGTTATCCCAGATTTCTCTGGCCTCTAGAAGTTCTGGGCAATATCGTTGTGCCAACAAATCAACACGTTCCGAAAATGGCTTGGTACCATAGTTACCGATGTGCATAACCATTTGGTTCCAACGCTTCTGACACAAGTCTCCAGATCTGTGATCAAGAAGAGTATCCCAGTCCACATCTTCCATGCAGCCTGCATCCATGAGATAAAGCTTTCTCAGCATGCGATAGTCGTCAGAGTCAGCCCACAAGCCTTCAGCCACCATAGGTGATGTCAACTGTTTATACCACTTTATGCAACAATTTGCTTGAGCTCGAGTGGATAATTTATCGCTAATTGCTGTCCAAGAGATGTTATCCCGCAGCATCCCATGTTTCGATCTTTTCTCTTCAGAGAGTTTCTGTTGCAGATCGATGTTCACCAGATCAAAAAGGTTCTGATACTCTTTCTGTGTCCACTGTCCTTTATTCATGTTTTGCAGTTTTATTCTACGCCAAGTATCCTTTACATGCCATCTATGTTTGCCAAGTTCATCAGCCAATGCCTTCCACTCGTTACCAATAAGCTCCTGGTACTTCAGAATTATATCGCACTCTTCTTGAGTCCATTTTCGGCTCTCAGACCTTCGAAATATGACTTGAGCACGATAATAGACAGCACTATATGGCCTATAGGGTATGGCAGCTCCTATCTCTTTCCAACAACCTCTCAACTCAGGGTGCTTACTACAATTTAAAACCATGTCCAAACCATCTTTACCCAAATCATGATCCTCTATGAAACGATAAACAGCCGCTTTGACAATCTCGTTTTCCTCTGGAGTGAACCGTTTACCTCGCAGTAGGTTCTCTTCATCATATATCTCCTTGGTATTGGAATCATCAGAAAGAGGGAAAACCTCAACCTGACCAGAAAAACTCACCTTCTTCTTACTTTTGGAAGGCGTAGGATCATCTAAATCATTACCCACTAGTTTGGCCTTTTTATTCTTACCTTTATTTGCCTCTTCTACTTCATTACCATCAGTCTTGTTCTTTTTCTTCCTTCTTTTATGTTTCTCCACATCTCCACCCTCGTTGTGTTCATCCTCTACAGCCTTCTTTTTCTTTCTCTTAACCATTTTAGAAAAATCATCGTTGAGGTCCTCGGTGATCGACTCATACATTTTTTTACTCTTACTTTCATTTTCCATTGTCATATTTTCCTCCGAACCATCATAAATTTTGGACTCCTTAGCTCCAGCACAATTACCTGTGTTTGCCTCTTCGACTTCATTACCATACGTCTTGTTCTTTTTCTTCCTTCTTTTATGTTTCTCCACATCTCCACCCTCGTGTTCATCCTCTGCAGCCTTCTTTTTCTTTCTCTTAACCATTTTAGAAAAATCATCGTTGAGGTCCTCGGTGATCGACTCATACATTTTTTTACTCTTATTTTCATTTTCCATTGTCATATTTTCCTCCGAACCATCATAAATTTTGGACTCCTTAGCTCCAGCACAATTACCTTTGTTTGCCTCTTCTACGTCACTACCATAAGTCTTGTTCTTTTTCTTCCTTCTTTTATGTTTCTCCACATCTCCACCCTCGTTATGTTCATCCTCTACAGCCTTCTTTTTCTTTCTCTTAACCATTTTAGAAAAATCATCGTTGACGTCCTCGGTGATCGACTCATACATTTTTTTACTCTTACTTCCATTTTCCATTGTCATATTTTCCTCCGAACCATCATAAACTTTGGACTCCATAGCTCCAGCACGATTACCTTGTGACTCTATGCAATAATCATCCTTGCCATCTGTTCTTCCTCTCTTCCTTTTCTTCGCCTTAACCTTCTCAGTAACATTACCTTCAATATTATCATCAAATGCCCCACCCTGTTCTCGGTCTTCATATTCTCTCTCTCTGTCGCCACCGTTATGGATTTCCATTGATATTTGTTTCTTCCCTTCTTTCTTAACTGCTTTGCCACTTTTATGTTTGGAAACTTTTTCTTCCACTGGCTTTTCTAGAACCTCGTTTCCCTCAAGTCTCCCAACCTCGTATCTTGGGAAATAGCATGCCTCGTTTTTACTCTTTTTCTTCTTTATTTTTTCCTGATTCCTTGCATCCTCACTGCCATCTTCACCATAAACACCGATCAATTGTCCGTGACTTGAATCCTTCTCCATGTCAACCGCCTCAGCATCTTTCACTTCTTTATTTGCCTCCTTTTCTTTGTTCTTTCTAGGATTCCTACTCATTTCAGTAATATCTTCGGTCTGAGATCTATGCTCATGCTCACTCGCCTCATTCCAACCAACATTCTCAATCCCATACAATCCCGTGACACTTTCTTTACCAGTTTTACCTTTCTTCAACTTTTTCTCAATCCTCTTCTCCATCTTCTGGAGCACATTATTTTCATCTCCTTGATCTCCCATTAAACTTCCTCCTCCCCCTCCTCCTTCTTACTGGTTTACTTCTGAATGAAAGAAATAAAAAATAAACTTAAAAGAAAGGTGAAAGAAAACCAAATGCTAAATGCTCTCTTTACAGAAAATCCACCCGTTTACAAGAAAGAAAACAAAATGCATGTTCAATACACTACTTGTAAAGCATTCCAAAAATGTCATCTCCAAACATCACCAAACACGTGCATTATAGAAGATCGAAAAAAATAAAGGAATGAATGCCTATGATAGAGAAAGAAGTAATCAAAACCAATTACATCACCACACAACCTATATTATATCCAATCATAACTTTTGAAATCCCATTACTTCTTCAATGGCCACCTCAAATTTATAAAGAATCAATTCTATAAATTTTCAACTTGTGCCAAAAATATCCCATAAACAGCGCAGAGAAAAGGCATTTCGATAATGCATCAACATATAGAACTGCAGTAGATGAAAACAAATACAAAGGAACAAAAATATAAGCCAAAAAACTAACCCTATATTTGGAGGCCGAATATTTCACGGAATTTGACATGTTTTGAAATTAGACATTTCACTTTATGATGGTATATGTATTAGATTTTTTTAACTCAATGAAATCCCATCAATACGAAACGAATTTGATACGATTTGAATGACAAACAAAAATTACCATCTGATAATATACGATTCAGCATACAATATCACGTAAATTAACAAATATAAATCATACACAGGGCATCATCGTGAAAAATAACTGATGTCTCATACCTCAACCATTTACTTGTAATTTAAATCCTTAAGAAAATCCTGGAAATGTCAACTCAGACAAATTACCTGAATATTAATTTAAATAGTCTTATTATAATATAAAAACTCCACAACCATTTAAATTCAATAAAAAAATCCAATTACAACTATTTACGTATTTTAAATTCCTAAAATTCCAATATCAGTCAATCATTTCTATTTTAATTCATCGCAAAATATTATTTTTAGCTTTAAATGACGCTAAACTACAATTATAATTAGCAATACTAAGGCATCGAACTAGTCAATACTCGATTTATACATTTCCATAATTCGAAAATCTCTAATTAAATATTCTGAAATTTGTTTGATACCTTGAATCAACTCAAAGTTTGTACCTACATCCAAAAATATAACAAATATCAACATTGATACTAAATTTAACCAAAAAATGGAGCAACCTTTAAACAATTTCTGGAATGATTTATACCTCAATATATATATCAAAATGAAACTTACGACCCAGAAAACAAAAGTCCTCAGTCAATTTTCGAACTCCGGCGATGTCCGGCGACGATTCAACGGATAAAGGGGCGGCGGTTTTCGACGGGTGTTCCGTTAGTCGCGATATTATCTAGAAAAAGTGGTAACAATGAAAAGCTTACGTCGAGAGCTTTCCAAACATATATCTACTTAACTATTTCGGCCTCCGGTGCGGCCACAATCGGCGGTCAAAAGTGACGGAGATTTGAAAGGGGTCGGCGAAAGTTACGGGAGAGAATATGGGAATATCGGATGATGATTATTATTATCTTTTATATATATATATATATATATATATATATATATTAGTTTTGATATCCTGCACACCTACCGTGCACACTTTTATGAGCACTGATGAAGTGCACACCTCCGTGCTCACAAAGATGTGCACGGTAGGTGTGCAGGATATCAAAATTTATATATATATATATATATATATATATATATATATATATATATATATATATATATATATATATATATATATATATATACTATCTTATTCTTATAATAGTTACTTTAGAGAACACTCAAATATTTAATTTCATAATTACTTTTTTTACTTTATTAAAAATCTTCTTAAATCCTTCTATATTTTACATAGCAAAAAAACTAAACAAAAACTTTCATTTTAAATCGAACAACTCTTTTAAATTGAATATAATTTCGCGTTAATTGTTTAGTATTGTTTGATCAAAAAAAATAATAATAACATATGTAACAGGTGTATATCTTTTACTAGTATATATCTATACTTCTATATTAAATATGAGGGCTTAGAATAACTACCTTTGAGGACACCAAAATATTTAATTTCATAATTATCCTTCTTACCGTACTTAAAACCTTTTCAAGTCACTCCATATTTTAAATAGAAAAAAATCAAAATAAAACTTCTCTTTTAAATCGAACAACTTTTCTAAATCGAAAATAATTTCGTTTTAATTATTTAGTATTATTAGATCAAATTAAACATAATAATAACACATGTAATGCATGTGCGTCTTTTACTAGTATATATATTAATATTAAACAAGGAAGCCTCAATTCTTGAGTTGTTTTACTCGGGTTTTCAAGAGGAACTAAACATGTGTTAATATTTGAGCAGATTTTATTCAATAATTTATTTTTTGTTAACGTGTAATAAATAATTTAATACAAATAAAAAATAATTAGTGATTTTTTCGTAAATAAATGATATAACTAACAATAAACACTTCAAATTTTTAAGGTATTAATAAAATATAATCGTGTCAAATATAAATTTTAAAAAAACAAAAATTCGGAAATAATTTATGTCAATGTTAAATATGAGAAAAATGAAGTGAATGTTGTAATATATTAAGACAAAAACTTGTGTGAGACGGTTTCATGGGTCGTATTTGTGAGATCTCTTATTTGGGTCATCCATGAAAAATTATTAGTTTTAATGCACAAACTTGTGTGAGACGGTCTCACGGGTCGTATTTGTAAGACGGATCTCTTGTTTGGGTCACCCATGAAAAAATATTACTTTTTATGCTAAGAGTATTACTTTTTATTGTGAATATGGTTAGGGTCGACCCGTTTCACAGATTATGATCCGTGAGACGGTCTCACATGAGACCCACTCTATTTTTTATATTAAGAGTATTACTTTTTATTGTGAATATGGATAGGGTTGACACGTCTCACAGATTAAGATCCGTGA
Source organism: Primulina eburnea (assembly GCF_022965805.1). Taxonomy (NCBI): domain Eukaryota; kingdom Viridiplantae; phylum Streptophyta; class Magnoliopsida; order Lamiales; family Gesneriaceae; genus Primulina; species Primulina eburnea. Next base: position 28,919,688 of record NC_133118.1, read on the forward strand.
GACGGTTTCACATGAGACCCACTAATATATTAAAAATTGGGATGATTAAATTGGTGCATTTATGTGTGTATGTTTGAGTACAATATGGTATGTTACATACAGAAATTTATAAATTTAAGAGTTTGTGAACTTTGACCTTTTAATCTTCGTAAAATATACATGCATATTTTAATGTATAAAAGATTTATTGCTCGTATTTAAAAACTGATTAGATAACCAAAACGAATGCCTTGAGTATTATTATTTTTCGGTTAAAGCCATATGTATTATGATTACAGTGATTTTTTTATTTTTATATTTGTAGTTGTACGAGTATTATTTCATGATGGAATTTTGCGTAATAAAAAAAAATGCGAAATTAGAAGGAATTTATAAAAGTGAAAATATAGAAAAAGAATTGAGAAAGGGCAAAAGCGGAAAAGTTTAACATTCTGTCTTAAATTGGACATACAATATATGCTCATCTTAAAATATAGTCATATATCTACTCCGCAAATAGCGTATTATAGATTTGAAAATAGAATATCCATATTTAATTCATGATATCGACTTTTAAGTTTTCACACCTAACAACATTATTGTCGTTGGTAGACTTATGAATTTAGTAACTTTTACTTAACTATTAATTGTGATATGATATATTAAACAATCAATAAAGGCATATAAACCTTAGTTCAATAAAAGAAATTTGAAAACATGTTAATGTAGACGTGATCTCGACAAATATAAAGTTTTTTTATTTAAGAATTTAGTTGGCATATTTATAACTTTGGTAGCCTCAATTTTTTAAGATATTTAAACATGAAAGTTAATTTAATTCGTAATATAACTAGATAGATTACTACAATGAGATATTAATAAAAGAAATTAAATTATATGAATATAAGTTTTTTGGAGCTCCTACCCTCAATTCTACATTTTTTACCCTATTTTTCAGAAGAATGAGTTTTTTTCAACTTCACGAGGCCTTTTCTTATAAATAATCCGTGTACTGCTAACAAAAAATTATCAAAGAAAGTACACTAAATATAAAAAACGTCTTAGAAGAAGGTTTAATGTGAGCTCTACCGGGGAAGAGGTTGGTAATAATAAATCTTTTTTTATGTGAAGAGGTTGATAATAATAAATATACGTTCTAGATTGTAGGATCGAGCGCTTGTTGCTTTACCAAAAGCTATAGTTAGTGGTAATTGTGCAACTCAAATCTTTTGAACCGCACAGCAGCTCAAGCACCACGGTTCGATCGCTCTATCAAGCAGAGACAATTATTGCACTCCTTGCAATCAATGAGAATCGAAACCGTGACATTAGCTCTGATACCAATTGTAAGACCAAGCGCTTGCCGTTTTACCAAAAGCTATAGCTAGTGGTAATTGTGCAACTCAAATCTTTTAAACCGCACACCAGCTCAAGCACCACGGTTCGATCGCTCTACCAAATAGATACAATTATTTCACCCAACATAGATTTTATTTATTTAATTTAAAATTCTCCGTTTTATATCTCTTGATTTTTTAAAATTATATATATTGAGTTTAAATTAATTTGAATGTAAATCAAGTCTTCTATTATCTCTATAAATATTATATATAAATATATGTAGATATATGTATGTGTGTGTGACTATTAATGGTAATATATGTATATTATATTAAATAATAAATATCATAATCTATACTCTAATTATTATTAAAATATCATTGTTTGGATATCATTTTGATAAATGTTATAATTTTTAGAATTTTATTGTGTATAATATTTTTGCTAAAATTATTATTTTTAAAAATATTTAACGGTTTTGCGAATCCAATTAGAATTAGTCATACGTGTAATGTGTGTATTCTGATAAGCTCGGAATCAAATTCCCATATTAGTCAAACCCTAATTTCAGAATCTCATTTCAGTCGACTTTGTTTTCGAATTAATCCGAAAATGTTGAGGCACGCAGCTAATAGGGTTCTCGGCCAAGGGCTACGACCTACGGCGACTTCCCCTGCGACGGTCGCGGTGCGCATGTACCACGAGAGGGTGGTGGATCACTACAACAACCCTCGGAACGTCGGATCGTTCGATAAGAGCGATCCGAATGTCGGGACTGGGCTGGTGGGAGCCCCTGCTTGTGGCGACGTCATGAAATTGCAGATTAGAGTCGATGAGGAGAGTGGGAAAATCGTCGATGCTTGTTTTAAGACCTTTGGGTGCGGCTCTGCTATCGCCTCTTCTTCCGTTGGTACGTTAGTGGATGAAATCAATGAATTATATTAAAATCGCATCTTGTCTGTCTGAGCTAGGTTTACGTGTTTTGATTTTCCTAGCAGTGTATACGTATAACAGATCATGTTTTGGTAAAAGGAATATCTGAATGCTTCAGCTCACTTCATGTGATATGGAGTTACGAGTTATAGATAGCTAGCACTGCAACTACTGTCTGTGTGTGTTCGTTATGTTCGTCCCTGTGTTTCCGCTTATTGACTTTGGCACTTGTTTTAGTTAAACAATTTGTAATTTTTATTTCAGCCACCGAATGGGTGAAAGGTAAACAGATGGAGGAAGTCCTGTCAATCAAGAATACGTGAGTCCCATTCTTTTCCTTGTTCTACTGACTGCATCTATTAGTGTTGTATTTTTCTGTTTATCCGTGAACTAATGCATCATGTGCATTGATATGTACTACTTGATTTCTTTCTGCTTTGTAATGTTTGCTTGGCCAGACATATGCTGCTTTTGCAATACTTTGCCTAAAGGTGGGTGTCTATCTCCTCCTTTTATATAATTTGATTTGATTACAAATGTGCCACTTCGCTCCTCACTCCTCCATTTTCCCCACGATAGTTTTGCTATATTATTCTTAGATGCTTTTCTCTATCATAGAATTACATCATGGTCTATGTGAGTTTTTTGTTGTATTTCTTCATGACTTATTATTAACGGTCATTCCTTGAGGTGATCGTGATGAAACATGCATAGAAGAGCCATATCCGTTGTTTTGTTTCCAAATTTAATGTAATACACAAATGAAGTTCGGTATGAATACCAGTAAATGAAATTTCAAACTAAGTAGCAGTCGGGTGTTTTTTTCTCTTTTGTGTTACTTTTATGCCCATTGCATTTTTTTCTTTTTGTTCAAGTTTTCTCTGTCTGAAGTTCTCACAACCAAATTTCATGATTGTAGATTATTTATCTGGGTAGATCCATGATAGAACTGGATACTCTTTCTTTGGAGTTTTTATACTACTTATGGTGGAATACTGTTAAACCTATAATGAGGGGTTCTCTGGATTGACCCGATGGAAGTTCTGAAATTGTACATTTTCCATGGCTCAAATGATTGTTTGACGACAGAAATATTTTTTTTGCTTATTTTATGATCTGCATGGAGTATAAAGAAATAGTGAACTACCAAGAAATCTTATTCTTCTCTCTGAATGCAGTTCTGAGTGTATTTCAACTACTATCTGGTTCAGTAGTTGTTGGATATGATTATCGATATTTAGGCGATATTAGGCTTCTAACCAATTGGATTAAAAAATGTCAGAAATTTGGTGCAGTGAGTAATAATTTTGACAGCCAAACAAATTTTCTCATGTTTATATATTTGGTTATATTCATATTGTTGGCCTTGTGAGTCCATAATAAAAATACTTATTTGGTAATGGCAAGCGTACCTTTGTTGACTTGGATGGTGATTTGTGATTTTGGCTACGAAACCATTTATTTCATACATCCTTCTTTTTCTCATATGCGTGCTGAATGTATTTTTCCTTGACGATCTTCAAAATACAGAGAAATTGCAAAACATCTTTCTCTTCCACCTGTGAAACTCCACTGCAGCATGCTTGCTGAGGATGCAATAAAGGCTGCTGTCAAAGATTACGATGCCAAGCGTTCCAAGTCAAGCGGAGGTCAGGCAGCCGCTCCTGTGGAGAAAGCTGCTGATGCCTGAGGAAGTTTATGTGTTGCTGCTATTTACACAATACTCAAAAGCTCATGTTTTGTATTTAAGGACAAGGACATAGTCCTAGTAGTTTTTCGTCTGCGTTTTTATATTCTTGCATTTTCGTTTAAGCAGCGTATGTATATATAATACACTCTTTGTGTGTATGGGAGAATAAATAAGCCTTACTTCTCAAGGCAACAAGGCTCATGTTTTTGAGCAAATGCCATAAAATTATAGTACCAGTCGCCTTTCATGAACATGGTCCACTCGGAATTTTGGCACGTGAAAGAAATGTTCTTCCTCGTAGATTTTCTGTGCACATTGGCCACTCGTTTTGTGATTCTGCTGATAATGGAATATATTTTTAGTTTTTGTTTTCATATATATCAAGATATTTTTATTTTGATTTTTTTGTCTTTTTAGGCGTGTTTATTATTGCACGCCTTTTTTATGTTTAAATTATTTATAGTAGTATCTAAATTTTCTTTGCATATTGACTACTCGTTTTGTGTGCTAATAATGATATATATTTTCATGTTTTGTATTTATCAAGATCTGTTTTCTTGTAAATATTTTCAGGTATAGTATTTCGTTAAATTGATTTAGTGTGGTTGAAAATTTCATTTTATATACAAAGCAAATCATATAAAGTTCTGTATGATGTTTATAATCATTTATTAGCAGAAACAATTGATTTTTGTTGTTTTATATGATTATACTTTATGTAAATTTTAATGCAATATCGATTAATACATTTTTTTAAACCTTTTCTGATATTAATTTATAAAAAAACCAAAAAATAAGAAATGAAAGTGTCAGCCACAAACAAATACTGATTCAGAACCAAAATGGATTTTCCAACTCATGACGACATGCAAATTCATTACCGTGTGTCTGATGTATAAATTAATGTTTGTGTTCTAAAGAAATGAAAAGAGAAGAAAAGTCAAATCTTGCTTGTTCAAAGAATGATTATTTATGAAAGAATCAAGAATGCAATAAAATCTACAGTTCTATCTCCAATTGAAGATGTCAAAGGTTAAAAAATAAATACAACTTGACTATGTCCAGATCTTGAATTAATCCGTCCACCTCCGTTTAATCCCTTGCTATCCACTTGATCCAACGAGACCAGCAGAATATTAGTCAAAAAAATTTAGATTACTCGGGCAAATTCACCGATGTGTTAGCAAATTTTGGAAGTTGAATAAGCATCACAGTTATGTCGTCAATGGCGCCTCTCGAAGCTGAAAGATCGACAAGTTTTTTACAGGCAGACAGTGCCATCGGCTTCTCAAGGTTTGTGACCAGAGGTCGGGCGATATCAATGGCTTCTTGATTGCTGACCTGCAATGCAATAAAGAAGGGAGTCAGCATCCAAAAGAAAGTGTTTGTTTCAAAAACCTCTAAACAAAACATTTTAGATCAAATATAATATAATTTGATTTACCTTATCCCATAGTCCATCCGAAGCTAGAAGAAGGAACTCCTGCTCGGGTTTAAGCATAATGATCCGTGTGTCTGGTTCTGCCGTGATCCATTGCTTAAGGTACTGGTCTCCAATAGCTCTGGAGACTGCCAAAGTTCCTAAAACTCTCCAGACACCATTGCGGTTTTCAACAAATCCACCCTGTTACATTAAAACCAGGCAATCTAAAGATTATTGTCGGACACGTGATAATATCTAAAGTTCTATACGAACGAATACAAAAACATAAGAATGAAGTGAAGCTGGGATGTGACGGCTTGCTTACCAGTGCCTCAATTCTGTCTCTCTCGTCTTCACGAGAAGGGCGGTGATCAGAAGTGAGCGACTCAGCAACCCCACCTCTGCTGATGACTGCACGACAGTCACCGGCATTGGATACAACTAGATTGCCTTGTGTAATCAATGCTGTCACACAGCATGTTCCACCCTGCTGATCTTGCATGAGAAATTCGGAATCCGTGGTCAAGAAACCTTTCTTAACCGCGGATTCAATTCCTTCGTCGTCTTCCCTTCTTTCTAATTCATGTACGACGTTCTTGACCAAGTTCTCGGCTGCAAACTCAGCAGCTTTTACGCCTCCATGCCCATCAAAAACACCAAAGAAAGCCTGCAAATTGTAAGAGATGGCCCCATTAATCTCCATAACATCGCTGAAAAAATTCAGTTCAATGTTTCTCATTTTTTATACCTTCAAATAACTCCTCTGTTCCCCACAAACTAGTTAATACACGATGGAACACAGGCTAACAGGGAATTCACCAAAATCAAATGAACAAAGTTTAAAATTTTGTTCTTCAGTTTCTTCGTTTTCTTTTTCAAAAAATTATATAAATTTCGTTCCAAAAAACACCAATCCTTAACCAAAGATTAAATTGCTAGATTACCTCAGATGAAAAACAAAAAAATCGAAATTAATCTACGCGAAAGTAATCCAAATCAACACAGAAACTTGCAGGAAAAAAAAAACAAAAAACAAAGGGGGGAAAAGGATTTAACAGCATAAAAACATGAATTACCTGATCCGAATCACCATGAAGATCAACAACAGCAGCGTACCGATCCTCCATCACCTCCCTCCTCCCCTTCTTACAACACACGGAAAACCCATCTCCCTCCACCTCCACCCACTCCGCCGCCGCTGTCTCCCTTTTCACCGACGAATCCACCAAAACCATCGGAATATCCAATCTTGGCGGCCTCTTCCTCTTCAAAACAGCCGGAAAATCACCACCAGCCGAAGCCCTGATGAGCCCACTTGGCGAAGACGTTTTCTGGACCCGAAAAAGCCTCGGAGACGAACAAGACTTCGGAGAACACATACAAGAAGACGAAGAAGGTGAAAAAACCGGAGAATTTGACGCTGCAACAGTACAAGAAGTCATTTTTCAGATCTCTCTCTCTGAACACTACTATAACGGTTCAAAATTGGGATGTTAAGAAATGGGGAGAGAATCGAAATGGGTATATATACTGGGGAGACCCCACTGCGGAATACGTGTTTAATCTCTGTGTTTGTTCTGTCAAATTCTTCGGATGGTTCATTTTTCAAACGTTGTGTAGGCTTGACTCGAATTATCGAAGAAAATAGCTTTTAACTATTCTTTCTTCGGAAACTTCTTTTTTAATAAATGCCGATTTTACCTAATTAAAATTAAACTGATTTTAATTACCGTAGATCGGGTCGGAATTGATAGGTTCGAGTTTGTCAGGTCGGGCATTGATTTCGACTACCTAGTCTTCATTTTTCTTTTTTTTAAAAAAAAAACCTTTTCACAAAAAATAAAAACCTTTTTAAATGAAAATGGTCATATTCCTTTTGAAATAGTCATATCTTTATTGAAACACAAAAATGTTTGGATATATTTTATCCATTTTTCTTGCAGTAGTATGAAACGTTTCATTGTTAATAGTAGAACGTGTACCCTTGAGTTATGTTTGTATGTAACTCTATGTAGCTTCCCGATCGCCGGCCTTCACAGTAAGACATGAGTAGAAGCGAGTGATTCAGGTAGATAAGCTTCGACGCTCTCAACCTGGTTCGGAATCACCGAGGAAAAGGCAAAAGTAACTTTATGTCATGTGTAGTAGTGGTAGAATAACTACAATGTATCCACTGTGTTTTATCTTGTATATTATCTAACTTTTTGTGACAGTGGAAAGTTTAGTATTATTTAAGAAAGAGTATTCATTTGTAATCGTGACGCAACGTTATCCAAGTGAAATAGAAGTTTTCTTTTTCAATTCTTGTAAATATAAGTTCGATATTCTACGTGTTTGCTTGTCTCACCAGCTCTCAAGAATACTACTAAATTATGTATGTTTTTATTTGATTGCTTTGATCAAATCAAATTAACCAAAAGTTAAAAGGCTAAAACTCAAATTTGACTAATCAGCGTGATGAAAGAGAAAAGAAATAAAGGGAAAAAAGGCCAAATAGTTGTTTTCCCAATTAAACTTTCAGTTTCTTGGGAAAAAAATGTTATACATACTTGAGGAATTGACTTCAAGAATAAGTTTTGAAATATCATAAATATATTAAATTAGATAGGATAAAGATATTGCCACCGCCCCAACTAAGAAACCCCACGAAGAATATGAAAATTATACTGTAGAAAGATTGACTTGTTGGACTTTTGTGTAATAATATTGGAGTGTGATTTTCTGTCTGCCTACTTTCAACGCGTCTTGTTCTACCAAGATAGTGGATTCTATCCTAGATATTACTCACATCACAGAATGGATCCACTGATTTTTTTTACGAATATGTGAATTTTGTCTATCCAAATCATGTAGAAACAATACTTTTTTATGTAACATCAGTTTAACCAATATGATATTCAGTTTTTCGAACTTACCAGTAAAATTTAAATGATCTTTTTGTAGTTATATTTCACTTTTTCTTTTCGTTTATTCTAAAATTCATTCATATTCATATTTGATGAAAACGAGGGAAAAAATATTATTCATTCGCATTCATATTCTAAACATAATTTTTTTTTAAGTGATGTAACTCAATTAAACAAGTATTTGAAAAGATAAAATTATTTCTAAAATAAATTGAACTATATGAAATAAAAAATTTGTATGTTATTTTCGTGATGTCTGAAAAACAAACTAGCAGTTATATTTACAACGCCGAGTTCTAAAGAACAAAAGGTAACATAACATTTAAGATATTGGTCCTATGACTTGAAACCAACTGGTTTTTTTGTCCCGAGAAAGTTTCTCTTTCTATAAAAATATCATTAGATCATATGAACCTCCCGTATTTAAGATATTAATCCATAGAAGACTCCTGAGCGTGTAAGCCAGCAAAACCATGGATATAACCTGAACCTGAAGTTAAACGTTTGTTACGCTTTTATAAGATTACAAAAGCGACAACGCAATACTGCAATACTGATGAGTTGCATCAAGAACAGAAAAGAAAACCAAACATGTATTTCACATGGCCAATCCCAAGAGATAAGAGCAGAACCTGCTACTCAAGGCGACAGGATATGAGAACACCCACAAATCTTCGGATAACTTAACAAGATCTCAACGAAGAGAGGGCTTACTTTACGACGAATTTTCAATCGCTTGAGTCTTACGAACATTGGATAAAGCTCGCCTCAATTTGTGATAATCGTCGAGAAAAACATTAATTGACCTGTTCTATCGAATTAAATTCGTGTTTCGTGTAAATTAAGTAAAGAGTAACAAAACAATGTTCACAGAATATGTAAAGCCTCACCCACACCGATCAAATACTTCTAGTGCTTGTTCCTTTTTATCTTGTGGCATGCTGAGATAACTTGAGCTTCCTAGACAAGTTCAAACAAATACAACCCAACCAATCAAATGATAGAATAAACTGGATTGTGGAGTTCAGATGGAGCTCAATTGATCATCGATATTTGATTATTGAGCAACGATGAACACTGTATTTTCTCTGCCAGACATTCAACGGTCTCTGCAACCAGGACAGCAGTAGACACCTGCCTATGTCTGGTGAATCTGACTAAACAAAATTGCATAAAAATCAAAGTAATGACTAACTATGGAACACTAAGACATCATATAAGCCAACATTGATAGCCTCCTCTCGATTAAGCACAAAGAGACTTGAAAGACAAGTTGGCCATAACAAGGTAGTTAATATAGCTTATGATTATGTTAAGTGCTGCTCAAAAAGTATAACAGCACTAGACCGTCAATAAGCACTACTATCGCAATCAAATTATTTGCAAAAAGGGATATTTTATCGTTGAAAAAGCAATAATTGGCCTCAGAATTGCAGAATATCAGCAAGGCCCAAAAAGGCCATCAGTCCCGAAAGATGGTGTTCTTATTCAAAAATTTCTTCACGGGCCATCAATAACCAAAAATAGAGAAATATCCAGAAAAACACAAGAGATTGAGAAATTACACATAAATAATGAAAAAAAGATCAAAAATGTATTTCTCCTGGCAAACCAAATTGATAACAGCAGAACCTGTTACAGAAGGTGATGTAATATGAGAACAACACAGATCTTCGAAAAATTCAACAAAGAGAAAGCTTCTTTTACAACTCTACAACGATTATCTAATCACTTGAGCCATGCGAACATTGGTAGAAATATACTTTATGTTAAGTGTTGCTCAAAGTGTTGAACAGCACTAGACCATCAATAACCACCATTTTCTCAATTAAATTGTTCTATAAACAGGAAATTTTATTGTTAGCAAATAAATAATTGGCATCAGAATTACAGATATCGGCATGGCTCAAAAAAACCATTCAGTCCAGAAAGAAGTGTTATTTGTCAAATATTTCTTCACAGACCACCCATTTTGATTAGATCAAGAAAAAAAGAGGAAATTTACGTCAAAATTTCACGAATAAAAAAAGAAAGGAAAAATATGTATTTCTGATGGCTAGTCCCAGGTGATAACAGCAGAACCTGCTACACAAGGCGATAGGATATCAGAACGCCCACCAATCTTCGGAAAAATCAACAAAGAGGGAGCTTATTTTACGATGATATTCTAATCACTTTGAGTCGTACGAACATCAAATAAAGATCGCCTCAATTTTGTGACAATCATCGAGAGAAACAGAGCAAAGACCTTTTTTTGTCAAATAAAAACTCATAAACCAAAGATATTAATGGTTACATTGTCAAGCTACTATCTTTCCATGGTATATATTATCTTCACAGAACTCGTAAAATAACAAAATTAGAAAGAAGGGAAGAACAAGCCCACAGAAAAGTCACTCTTAAGCTAGGTAATACATCACTGGTGATGTGGGATCCAGATGTAGCTCAAAGAATTATGAGGGAAAATAATTGGGCAACGATGGACACCTCCAAGAGAAGCCAGACTAATAGATGAGAAACTCATCCATTACCTTCCTTCTCTATCATCGATTTTCCAGATATGTAACAGCATCTACCATGGATAATAGCAGACACCTGACTAACATCTGGAATCCCAGTCTTTGTAGGTGAAAGAGAAAGAAAGAAAAAAATCTGCAAAAAATCTACCAGAAAGCAAAGAAAAATCAGAGCGAGTGATTTCGCAAGAAGTACTCCACTCCTCAATGCTGACCACCGATTTCTGATAACCCCATTACTGAATTCTGAGGACTTTGGAGAGCATGAACAGAAAACGATGTACAGCAGATTCAAACATGAATAATTCACAACACAATCATACATCTTAAAAAGGGTAAATCATAATTTAACGATACCACCAACAGATAAAACGATTTGCCCTATAACGCCCCAAGCGAAATCGGAACATAAATAAAGTAATCAATGGCACAAAAATCTTCCCTTTTGAACTAATCGGGCAGGCACTGTGAAAGGTTATTCAAAAGATTGGAAGATTAGTTAAAAAAAACATTGAAAAAAAAAGCTGAGGAACAAATTGATGGTTAGAAAACGAGATAGAACCATATTACTGAAGAAAGCTGCGGAGGACTTTTGCGTGTATTTATACACAATATTTAGGGTTGCGGATTGGGACGGAAACGACCAAATCCTTCCATCCCAAATCCGTAGCCCTAAAATTTTTATCTTGCGGCGGATGTTTGCGTGTATTTGCTACTTATATACACCGATAACCTAATCTGCAACCCTAGTTTTTTGGGGATCCAGATTTGTAGCCCTAATTTTTTTGAATGGGCTCTTGAATGACCCAAAGTTCTGAAAACTATATTTTTAATCAATGTTTCGAAAATTTTATATAACTATTCTCGATTGATTTAACAAACCTAAAATTGGGAAAAGAAAAGTGACTTCGAGTCATTTTTTATTTCGAAATTAGGCAAAAATTTATGTGAGACGGTATCACGGGTCGTATTTGTAAAAAAATATCTTATTTGAGTTATCTATGAAAAAGTATTACTTTTTATCAAAAGAGTATTACTTTTTACCGTTAATATCGGTAGAGTCGGTCTCACATATTAAGATCCGTGAGACGGTCTCACATGAGACTCATTCTCAAAATTATGGATTAAATTTTTAAAAAGTTAGAAATAAAATAATGGATCACTATGAAATTATTCGAGAAAATATTAAAATTGATCTCGTAAGTTGGTATAATTCTACTATCTATTTTTTAATTAACAAAATTCAATTTCAATACATATGCTTTACTTCTTTTTTTTTTTTTTAAAAAAAAATCTATTTCATTTTCACGTTAGCGATATCTAGTATTACCACAGTAATGATTTATCTCATTTCAACAATATCCGACATGATATCACTATTCTGACAAGAAAGAACCAAAGTTGTTGCAATACGATTGAAATTCGACTGAGCAGATGATCGCGAACAAAATTAACTCGATTTAAGAACCATTTTTTTTTATTTTGATTTTAATGTGAATACAATTTATTTTAAAGACGGCAAAGATATAAAAAGAGAAGAAAGGGGAAACACGTTTAAAGAGAGAAAAAAATATGACTGGTCGTCCATTAATTAATTAAGAAGGATAAAACCTTAAAGGTGTCTTTGACTACCAGGATTTAGGAGGATTTCATGGTATTTGGATTTCAAAATCTTATTTTTACTGTTTGGCAAGATGATTCAAAAAAAAGATTCGGATTTGTTTAAATTTTATAAGATTTCATGGGATTTCAATAATTATATCCAAATCCATCAAATTTGATAAGATTTGGTGGGATTTGGATTTTAAAAACAAACAATTACTTTTTTATCCAACACACCATTCTCTACCAAAAGTTTCTACATGGTTAGACTTTTTTTCCTTTAATTTTTTTAGAAGTTGAAAGATTTCGTTTAAATTTTATTAGCTGATTAATATAAAAAAATTATTATTTTTTATTTCAAAAATATTACTATTTATGATGGTTATAAATCGGGTCAACTCGTTTCACAGTTATAGATAGAGATGTCAAAATCAGACAAGACCCACCAACTCGACACGATTCAACCCGAGAAAAAAATCAGGTTTGGGGTTTTTTTTTTTCCTTCGGATCAGATCGGGTTGGACCTGGCAGTTGGCCCGAAAAAATGACTAAGTTGGGCTGACCCGCAAATTTTAACATTTTAAAAATATATATATAATTAATAAATGTTGCCTACATTTTTATATATTATTATATGTCTGAAAAAATATATATATATTTATATCATAAATTTTCATAATTTAATATTTATTTTAAATATTTTTTATTTTAAAATAATTATTTATTTGAATTAGTAAATATATTTATTTTTATACAATTAGACTTTCAAATTTAAATCATATATACGAGAGAAAATTTTGTTATTATATGTTTAAATTAAAATATTAATTTTTTTAAAATTTTATATAATTTCTTTAAAAAAAATTCAAAATCGGATTAATTGGGTTGATTCGGATTCGAGTTGACTCCGGTTCGGGTCGAACAATTTTTGAATATATTGTTGCTCAATCCGACCCAATCGACCCGAATTAATACCCTTAATTATAAACCATGAGAAAATAAAACATATATACTTCAACTCATTGATCTAGTTAATTCACCTCAAGTTGGATAATTAATCACTCCTAAACCCACATTTGTCGCATATAATAATCGACTGATTATATAGGTAAGACTCCACTAATTATACTACTAATGCTTAGTTAATTTAGTCTAATCGTCAAATTAGAGCATCGGGTTAATCGAAGATCCAAACGCATTCATCAATCCAGTCCAGGATCCATTGATCCCGCCAGGATAACCTATCCCCGTCTCAGGATTACATGCAGCTTCTTGCTGAAGATTATGCCATTCAAGTGACAAAATATTGGATGTGTTCATTGGCTTCACATCCAGCTCGTGATGATTCTCGTACTGCAGCTGCGTCCCTGCAGTACTGAGATTTTCGATCCCAGATTGATAGAAAATCCCACCGAAGTTATCGTTGATCGCGCCGAAGTTATCTCCGTTGATTCCCATGAAATCCCGGCCCCCAAAAAGGGACGCATACTTGTTCTCCGAGAAGTGATCGACCGGAGCAGGATTTTCGAGCAAGAAACTACTGTGGTGAGAGTTCATGTTACCATTCAAAATCCCATTTGAGTGGAGAGATGGGAAGTGGATTTGATCAGGAAAAGCGAGCGGGAACCGATCCGTGGGATCAGCATTATCATGATTGTAATACGAGGACAGAGGAGAAGGTACTGATTGAGCAGCGGCACCCTTATAAGTTTGCTGTTGCTGCAGGCTCTGGTTATTATCATTCAAAGACGACGATGACGACGACTTCTTGGCAGAGGATTTCTTGTTCTTCCGGCAACCACCCCCGACAGGGATGTTGCGGAGGGTGCCACCTTTGGTCCAGTAGCGGCGGCAGGCTTTGCAGAAGTATCTGGGCTGGGAGAGGCTGTAGTTGTTGTAGTAGCAGAATTTGGTGTGCGTGGATTCGCACCGGGGGCATTTCAAGGCTTGTTCATGCTGCGGTCTGATTACTCTCCCCTCCAGTAGAGTTCTCGTGCATGTGAGCATGTCTTCTTGATCAGATTGCGGCGTGATTGTAGAAGAATCCATCGCTGTAATATTGGGTGTGCCCTGAAAATTGGAGAAGAAGTTTCACATTTCATTTCGTCATTTGGAATTTGAGTCCTCTATAGATTTCAACTGGCTATAGTTATGTTAAAAATAGATGAGCTACTGCATAATTTTGTTTATAAAGTTCAAACGTAAGATAATACCTAGAAAAGCTCTAAGAAACTCGAGCGTATTTGAGTTCTATCAACCAGTTTAGATCATTCAAACTCAAACCCAACTCGAATTCGAACTTTAGCGACTCATTACCACAATGTAACTCAAAACTTCACAAATATACATGTACATTGGCGCGCAAGCAAAATTACCTGTTGGAACCAGTCAGATGAATCCATGCAAACTTGGAGGGAAGTCATATCCGCACGAAGGCAATCGATAACCAAGATTCTTGAAATCTCGTTTTAGTACCTAGATTCAAGAGAAAAGAACCACCGACCCTTTGTACTATATTTGTACAAGAATCATCTCTAAACGAGGAAATTTTGGTGTGGGAATGATTTTAGTTTAGGGAAGTTGGGGTAGAGGAGGGGAGGCAGTGTATATATAAAAAAGGACCGGAGAAAAAGAGGAGCCATGCACTGTAGAATGAGGTGACATAATAGGAGAATTTTTGGGTCCAAGATAAAGAGATAACAGACAGCAGACAGCTTCATTTTTGGACCCACTACGTCTCCCTTCACAAGCAAAGTATAATTCCCCTCCCTCAGACCCCACCCAGCATCTTAGTAATCAAATCTTTGAGGAGAAAGATAATTAATTCGTTTTTAAATTAAAATTTGCAAATCTTTAGTTTAAGCACAAAGAAGATGATGCATATATGTTGAAGCTTCAAATATGCACCGATTAATCATCGTTGATGTGATCCGGATGAATCGGGTGAGCTGGGTCGGGACAATCCACCGAATCTGATTAGAGTTTTGTTAAGGAAAAATGAACAAGAAGATATATCTTGAAGAGAAGATATATCACTATGATATGACTTCAACTGTGTCCTACAAACAAGAAGATGAACTCGTGAATGAGCATTAGAGGGGTGTCCAACATGACCAATCTGATGCTTAAGTCATCGGGTAAATATGAACTCTCATACCTTATTTCTGACGACTTGTTCTGACACGTCAACCCATGTGGTTCTGAAAATAATGATTGTCAAGTACAAGGTATCTCATGCTGGCCTGGTGCACTTGAGTTATATGTTACTTTCGAGGTAGCCCCGATAGAAAGCCTCCCATGAGCTCGTATAAAAACCCGGGCTTCTGGTATCCCAGAAGAAGATGTCCTTGACATTCATGATTCACCTGTCCGTTTTCAAACGAACTCTTCCTGCAGATTTACGTTGATTTGAGTTATCCATATAATATCTTGGTCATCCATGACCCAAACTCAGATGAAGGTATCACCAAAATAAACAAAATAAAAAAGAGACAAACACATAGAATAAAAAAAATCAAATTTCCCTACTTATTATCATATTGAATGAATATATAGATTTCGACCTAGGGAAATTGCGAAAATTCTTTAATATTGTAAATACTTAAATTTATCAAAAATTTAAATACTATTAAATTTTGGAGAATCTTGTTTTTTTTTTTTTAAAAAAAATAACATAATAAAATATGGCACTTGTTGCTACAAAACAAGAAGTGATACATATGAACATTATGAATTCTGTTTTTTCAAAAACCTTTTCCATTTGGAAAACAATATACAATCTTTATCACTTTGTTCTTTTATGTCCACTTTGATTCAAAATGGCAATTTATCAAAATAAATATAAAGTGGCAGACCAAATCTTCCAACTTTACAAAACTAAGAAGTTTTCATGTACTGATTAATTGAGGCATTTGAGCAAGCCTAGTGATTAACTGTATATTCTAATTTTTAAATCAATTTCAATTTTTATTGAATGAGTCATCCTCGATTAATTTTCAAACCCATTTTCTCCATCAATACTATTTTCCTTTTACTAATATTTTGTTTCATTAAGTTTTTCTCGATAAGGCTTTAACGAGATACATCTATCGTTTAGAAGGTAGTCAAAGAAAATATTTATTGTTGTATTATTTTTCCTTCGCTTACAAGATTTTACTGTCGATGTTCTAACGAGATAACATTTGAGACTCGATAAAGCTTACAAGTGTACGTCTTGCCAAATGCAAATAATCATCTAAGTGAGAGTGTTATAAATATATTTTTATTGTAAATGATTATCCTTATATAGTTAGATTTGAGTGATTTGTGATCAAGATAAATGACAAGATAACATGTCTAATGATTTGTATGCGGTTATTTTCCTCTATAAATAGGGTAATTGGGTTAAATCATTCAAGAAACGGAATTGAAAAGTGTCATATGGATCATAGGAGAAATTACAATTTTAGTCATTTGAGTTGTAACTCGACAAAGTTCCAAAAACTTGAATATTTTTTTTCTTCTCGAAACCACTAAATCCATCAAATTCGTTTATTTGATATTGATGTTCTTCTATATGACATGTGTGACGAGAATAAAACTTTTATTATTTACAATAAAATTCATCTAAGAAAAAAGGAAAATAAAGCAAAACGACCCTTAAGACTTAAAAATAGGAGGAAATTTTTTTTGTCTCCTTTTATTTTAATTTGTAGAAGTACATTTTAATGTGTTTAATATCGAATTTATTCTTGTCATATGAGTCATGTAGGAAAATATTAATATCAAATAAGCAATATTTGGTGATTTGGTAGTTTATGACAAAACAAGACCAAAAAAAAAACTTCCAAATTATTAGATGATCAAAATCAAACTTTGATAAATACATGACTAAAATTCGATACATATCAACTCTAAAATTGCAATTTTCCTTTATATGAATAAGTGAACATATGATATACGAATTATGATTATGACATTTTTTTTCATCTATTGTGTTTTTTTATATGGTTATCTATACTTCTTTCTATACTATATTATTAAGTGTGAGTGGGTTAGAAAAACTGTTTGAAGAGGACACCAAAATTTCTTCCCTTTTTATCCTCCTCTTCAACACTACATATAATGATTTCAACCACGTCAATCATATGTCTGAGATCTTCCCCAAAAATAGAATCTCTAACCGTACCAACACATTTGAAAACTTCTTAATTTAAAAAAACCTTGCTGTTAGTATTTTTAACACAAAAATCTTTCTTTTTTTCTACCATAATATTATTATATTTTTTTTATTGAAATTAAGTTTAATAGAAAAATAAATTTTTTGTCATACACAACAATGTGTACGAATTCACTAATTATAACATTCATATCAAATTACAAATGTCTAATATTCATTCTATAAATTGATTAAACAATATTTCAAATATCTAATATTATGTTACACGCAACGCGTGTGTCTCAACCGTTAGTATTGATAAATACTCCTAAAATAAATAATGTTATTCAAACGAATTTCAATATTTTCTAAATTTCTTAATCACGTTTACAACTGTTAATCAACCACCGCACGTCATGTAAAACCAAATATATGAAGAGTGAGTCTCATGTGAGACAGTATCACGGATCCTAATCTGTGAGACGGGTCAACCCTACCCATATTCACAATAAAAAGTAATA
This sequence comes from Primulina eburnea, assembly GCF_022965805.1. Classification (NCBI taxonomy): domain Eukaryota; kingdom Viridiplantae; phylum Streptophyta; class Magnoliopsida; order Lamiales; family Gesneriaceae; genus Primulina; species Primulina eburnea. Next base: position 28,937,736 of record NC_133118.1, read on the forward strand.
CTCTTAGTATAAAAAATAATATTTTTTCATGGATAACCCAAATAAGATATTCGTCTCACAAATACGACCCGTGAGATCGTCTCATACAAGTTTTTGCAATATATGAGTTAATTATGGATTTTTTTTGACATTGAATGATTTTATCTTTCATTATTATGGCCTTTTTAAGCTATGTCCAATATTAATTAATTAAAAATATTTGAAGAATATTTTTGTTTTTCCATACAATTTGAATATTTAAATTAGAAAAAAATTTACTTTCTATTTATTATATGAGGTGTATAGATAATTTGAATCTTTGCTGTTTTTAAGGAATTAATTAGCGCCTTAAAAAAATCGAGTTTTGATATCAGAGTTGTAAGGACCGTGTATCGTATTATCGTAAATCTTATATGATTATCGATAATTAATGAAATTGTCATGGATTATGTATTTGATGTATCTCGTGACAATAAATTGAGAAATGAATATTGTATATGAATTGACGTTGTACGAACTTGATTTGAGAGGCCGGACGCCAATTTAGTACAAACATAAATATTTGTACAGAACGTGTGGCGCCCGGGAGGTAGAAAATGACCGCCCGAGCGCCAAGGAATGAAAACTTGATATTCGGGCAGAACACCCCGCGCCCGAGCGGTAATTTTTGACCGCTCGAGCGCGGTGTAAGTTGAAGCCGAGGGCAGAATGTCTCGCGCTCGGGCGCGAGAATTCTACCGCCCGAGCGCGAGTGAGATGGGGATAAGAATGAATTTCTCTTTCTTCGTTTCTTCATTTGCAATTCAGAAAGTTCGAGAGATTACGAGAGATTCTGATTTTCTTTCGTCCGAATCGTTTTCAAAACGCTGTCTAAACGCGAAACAAATTATATATTTGTTATCGTCGCGTCGAAGGCTTCTGACTGAGGTAATTTTCTTCTAGTTCCAGCAGCTATAAATATCAAGGTGCTGGAATAGCATGTATTTGAAGTTGAATATCTGATATGTAGTAGAATAACCGACAATAAACGTATATTTGAAGTCGGAATTAAATTATGATATGATTTTGATTTGATATGAATTTCTGAAGTTTCAAATGATATTTGAAACTCATATTAATGATGTTGGAGTATGTTATTGATTGGAATGAGTATGTTATTGATGTAGATAAAGTATTATACCGATATCTTCAAGCTACATCGACTGGAACGAAGAATTGAGGTATGTTGCGACCGGGTAACATACGACATGTATCTGTATTATATGATATATGTTGGATTGATTGGATTGGAATACGTGTCTATGTGCCTATTTGATGATTTGATGTGGCATACATGACATTGAGATTTGAGTATCGATGTATAAAAAAAAATGTTTTGTTAACACACATCATTTTATGCATACATCGATACATGACATGCACGTTGAGCTATGATCCTTGGATACCCTGATATGATTTGATTGGATTCCGGGGTTTGTGAACACAATCGCTATGCCGATATTATATGACCCGTAAAACATAGACAATTGTGGCCCCATATGATTGGATATGAGATGTGGGATTGATGGCGCTTCGTCGACGCTATCATATGTGTATTCCCATATCGGCCGGTGTGCCAGCTCGAGAATTGATTTGATTTGATATCGATTCGATTGATTCTGACATGTGCTCAGTGGATGGGCATTTGACCTGATACCTCGACGACATACATGCATTGCATACCATATATCATTGTTTAGATATCTGTGGTATATATGATTGGTTGTTCCATACGGAGCTTTGCTCACCCCCAAGGGGGGCTGTTGTTGTTTTTGTGTGTGGACAATGGCAGGTACTCCAGGATATCAGGAGACCGGAGAGGGTACTTCTGGTGGGAGCCACAGCTTGGGCTGAGGTTTATGTTTATGTCTTGTTCTCAGTATATATGTATATGTATCTATATACCGGGGAATGTCCCGAGGGTATGAGTTGTTTGTATGTGATTGGTTTTGGTTATGTGTGGGCGTGTTTATGATTTGAATTTAGATACTATTGTTAGTATTTAAATTTCAGAAGAGATATTTTGGGCTAATTGTAAAGAAATTTTAAACTCGTTTTCCGCTGTGATTAATTAACCCTAATCAGATTGCATTGTAATAACGATTAGGAGTTAAGAGCCCCACACAGTATGGTATCAGAGCATAGCTGGGAATGCTCTATTGAGTCTTGTGTACACTTGAATAGGCACAAATGAATTGTGCGTATGTGTTTGAGTTATTTGTATTACTTGCTCTTATGTGATTTGATTTGAGTAAGTATCTGATGAGATTGATGATATGAGATGATGATATGAGACGATGAGATTATGAAATTGATATGAAATTGTGATATTCATCTTTTAATTTGTAGATGGATCACACAAATAAAACTGCGAGTAGCAGTACTGAGAGGATTGTTGGGCAATTTGAAGGATTGTCCATGGATGTTGTGATGGCTCGATTCCAGGATCTGAAACCACCGAAGTTCTTTGGCACTAAGAGTGCTGAAAGAGCTGAAGCCTGGTTAAAGGATATCGAGCACTTGTTTAATATTTTTGAATATTCCAAGGCTCGGACACTGAAACTTGCTCTTTATCAGTTAAAGGACCGAGCTAAATCTTGGTGGGAAGCCGCTGAGATTGGATTGAAAGAGGCCGGGACTGAAGTCACATGGGATGTCTTCAAGGCCCAGTTTTTGGAGCAGTATTCCCCTCCTTCTTATTATACTGCACAGGAGAATGAGTTTAATAATCTGCAGCAGGGAACGATGTCTGTTGCAGAGTATGCTTCAAAGTTTTCTACTTTACTGAAGTATGCACCTCACGTAGCTAGGAATGCGAGGGCAAAATATAATAGGTTTGTAAATGGTTTACATCCTACTTTGTATACCTATTTTGTTTCTGGATTGCCTACCAGCTACGCAGAGGCAGTGCAACGAGCCAAGGCAGCCGATGCTGGACTTAGGCGTGGAGGTCCACAGTATACTCCTCCACCTCCGGTGTCAGCTCAGCAGCCTACATTGCGACCGAGAGGTAAAAAGTTCAAGAAGACTGGCTCTGCTTCTTCGTCTTCTTCGAGCTCGAGTGGATCACAGAGAGGGAGTCCTGTGATTGCTCCTTATTGTAGCCATTGTGGGGGTAAACATACTATCGAGCAGTGTCGAGGTATGTTTGGTACTTGTTTTCAGTGTGGGCAGGAAGGCCATTTCTCTCGAGTATGTCCGAACAGGAGTACGACTTCTGCTCAACCCCAGCCAGGATTTAGAGGTGGCCCTAGTATGACGAGACCTGCTGTTCCTGTTCCATCTTTTCAGCAGTCAAGTGTGCCACGATATCGAGGACCGGGTGGTCAGAGTGCCCAAGTTCCTCCTCAAGTGAGAGTATACGCCATGACTGAGGATCAGGCAAGAGAAGCTCCTGGTGGTGTGATTGCAGGTATTTGCACGCTTTGCGATTATCCTGCACGTGTTTTATTTGATACAGGAGCATCTCATTCATTCATATCTCATGCATTTGTTGCATCTCATGATATCGAGTGTACCCCGTTGTATGATACTTTGTCGATAGCCACGCCAGCAGGGAAGATTATTTTGTCTGAAAAAGTTGTGCATAATTGTGTATTGATATATGAGGATAATGTGGTATTTCTGAATTTGATTGTCCTCCCTATGCACGACTTTGATTGTATTGTTGGCATGGATATCTTGATGACAAATCGAGCTACTGTTGATTGTTGTCATGGAGTGGTTCGATTTCGACCGATTGATGGACCCAAGTGGAATTTTTATGGCAAGGGTTCCCAAGCCAAAATTCCATTGGTATCTTCCTTGGAGATGTCTCGATTGTTGACTAGCGGAGATGAGGGTTATCTTATCTACGCTATTGATATTTCGAAGAAGGAGTCTTCCTTGTCTGAGATTCCTGTTGCGAAAGAATTCCCGGATGTATTTCCCGATGAGATTCCTGATTTTCCTCCTCATCGAGAAGTTGAGTTTAGTATTGATCTTGTGCCGGGGACTGCTCCCATATCTAAAGCTCCTTATCGCATGGCACCATTGGAATTGAAAGAATTGAAAGAACAATTACAGGATCTTCTTGATAAGGGATATATTCGACCGAGTGTATCACTTTGGGGAGCTCCAGTTTTATTTGTTCGAAAGAAAGATGGTACGATGCGAATGTGTATCGACTATAGGCAACTGAATCGGGCTACTGTGAAAAACAAGTACCCACTTCCGCGTATTGATGATTTGTTTGATCAGCTTCAGGGTACTTCTGTTTACTCGAAGATTGATCTTCGTTCTGGGTATCATCAAGTACGAGTTCGAGACGAAGATGTGCCCAAAACTGCTTTTCGTACGAGGTATGGCCATTATGAATTCCTGGTTATGCCTTTTGGTCTTACGAATGCTCCTGCTATCTTTATGGATCTAATGAATCGTGTCTTCCGAGATTATCTGGACCGATTCGTTATTGTGTTTATTGATGATATTCTTTTGTACTCAAAATCGAAAAAGGAGCATGCTGAACATTTGAGACTGGTACTTCAGACTCTTCGTACTAGTCATTTGTATGCCAAATTGTCCAAATGCGAATTCTGGATGGACAAAATGGTATTTCTGGGCCACGTCATTTCGAGACATGGCATATCTGTTGATCCTGCGAAGGTCGAAGCTGTATTGAATTGGCCAAGACCTACAAATGTTCCTGAGATCCGTAGCTTCATGGGTTTAGCTGGATATTATCGTCGTTTTATTGAAGGATTTTCGAAGATAGCTAAACCTATTACTCAACTGACACAGAAGAATCAGAGATTCATTTGGTCAGATGAATGTGAAGCTAGTTTTCTTGAATTGAAGACGAGATTGACCACAGCACCTGTGCTTACTATTCCCTCAGGTACCGGAGGATTTGTGGTGTGTACAGATGCGTCTGGTAAAGGTTTGGGCTGTGTTCTGATGCAACATGGCAAAGTTGTTGCTTATGCGTCTCGTCAATTGAAATCTCATGAAACACGTTATCCTGTTCATGATCTCGAATTGGCCGCCATTGTGTTTGCTTTGAAGATTTGGCGCCATTACTTGTACGGAGAAAAGTTTGTTATCTATTCGGACCATAAGAGTCTGAAATATCTCTTTTCTCAATCTGATCTGAATATGAGGCAACACAGGTGGATGGATCTCCTGAAGGATTTTGATTGTGAGATTCAATATCACCCTGGATCGGTGAATGTTACTGCGGATGCCCTGAGCCGTAAAGTTCATGATTCTGTCTTAGCTTCTGTCAATGTCGCCAAGGTACATGAAGATATATGTACTTCTGGTTGGACTTTTCACTCAAATTGGAATTCTGTCACTGTCTCAGCATTGCAAATTGAGCCGAGTTTGATATCGAAAATACGAAAGGCCCAACGAAGCGATGCTCAGATCCAAAAGTCGAAAGAACTGGTATCTGCAGGACATCAGTCTGGATTTCAGATTTCTTCTGATGGTTCTTTACGACTTAATGGTCGGCTGGTAGTTCCTGATGACTTTGATTTGAGATCTGCCCTTCTTCGAGAAACACATTGTAGTAAATACAGTATTCACCCTGGAGGCCGAAAGATGTATTTGACATTGAGACCTCAATTCTGGTGGAGACGTATGAAGAAGGACATTGCTGAATTTATTTCTAAATGTCTGGTCTGCCAGCAAGTGAAAGCCGAGAGAATGAAACCTGGAGGATTGCTCCATAGTCTTGAAATCCCGAAATGGAATTGGGAACATATTGCTATGGATTTCGTGACTCATTTACCTCGTTCGCCCAAGGGCTGTGATGCTATTTGGGTGATTATTGATCGGCTTTCGAAATCTGCACATTTTATTCCGTATGAACGGACTTATCCTTATAAGAGAATGACCCGTTTATACATTGAGAATGTTGTAAGACTGCACGGTGTGCCAGTCTCGATTGTATCTGACCGTGATCCCATGTTTACTTCTAAATTCTGGGGTAATTTTCAGGAAGCGATGGGTACGCGTTTGGCTATGAGTACTGCTTATCATCCTCAAACTGATGGCCAGACGGAGCGTACGATTCAAACTCTAGAGGATATGTTACGTGCGATTGTGATGGATTTCAGAATGGGATGGCAAGATGCCTTACAATTGGTTGAATTTTCATATAATAATAGCTTTCAAACGAGTATCGGTATGGCACCGTTTGAAGCTCTATATGGGAGACGATGTAGATCACCGTTATTCTGGGATGAGATTGGTGAGAAACAATTGACTGGACCTGAAATGATACAGGAAATGAACGATAAGGTTCAGTTAATTCGGCAGTGGATGAAAGCTGCTCGGGATCGTCAAATAAGTTATGCGAATAAACGAAGACGACCCTTGGAATTCCAGAAAGGTGACAGAGTGTTTTTGAAGATATCTCCCTTCAGAGGCACTGTTCGGTTCGGCTTGCGAGGGAAGTTATCTCCTCGATATGTTGGTCCGTACGAGATTCTGGATCGAGTTGGTGATCTTGCGTATCGATTAGCATTGCCACCAGCTTTATCTGCTATTCATGATGTGTTTCATGTTTCTATGTTGAGGAAATATGAACCTGATCCATCACATGTACTTGCACCTGATGAGGTTGAACTTGATCCTTCTCTTTCCTATGTTGAACAACCTGTTCGCATTATGGATCGAAAGGAAAAGATATTGAGAAACAAATCGATTCCTCTGGTACGAGTGCAATGGACACGACATGGTGTTGAAGAATCGACATGGGAATTGGAAAGCAAAATGCGAGATGCATATCCGCATTTATTTGATGCTGATCCATCTGTTCCATTGTATTCTATGTATTCTGATCCTTATTCTAATTTTAGTTTTGATATGTACTATAACTGGTGACATATGTATGTTTACCAATGTTAGGTATATAGTGATGTTTAAGATTTCGAGGACGAAATCTTTTAAGAGGGGGAGAAATGTAAGGACCGTGTATCGTATTATCGTAAATCTTATATGATTATCGATAATTAATGAAATTGTCATGGATTATGTATTTGATGTATCTCGTGACAATAAATTGAGAAATGAATATTGTATATGAATTGACGTTGTACGAACTTGATTTGAGAAGCTGGACGCCAATTTAGTACAAACATAAATATTTGTACAGAACGTGTGGCGCCCGGACGGTAGAAAATGACCGCCCGAGCGCCAAGGAATGAAAACTTGATATTCGGGCAGAACACCCCGCGCCCGAGCGGTAATTTTTGACCGCTCGAGAGCGGAGTTGAAGCCAGGGGCAGAATGTCTCGCGCTCGGGCGCGAGAATTCTACCACCCGAGCGCGAGTGAGATGGGGATAAGAATGAATTTCTCTTTCTTCGTTTCTTCATTTGCAATTCAGAGAGTTCGAGAGATTACAAGAGATTCTGATTTTCTTTCGTCCGAATCGTCTTCAAAATGTTGTCTAAACGCGAAACAAATTATATATTTGTTATCGTCGCGTCGAAGGCTTCTGACTGAGGTAATTTTCTTCTAGTTCCAGCAGCTATAAATATCAAGGTGCTGGAATAGCATGTATTTGAAGTTGAATATCTGATATGTAGTAGAATAAACGACAATAAACGTATATTTGAAGTCGGAATTAAATTATGATATGATTTTGATTTAATATGAATTTTTGAAGTTTCAAATGATATTTGAAACTCATATTAATGATGTTGGAGTATGTTATTGATTGGAATGAATATGTTATTGATGTAGATAAAGTATTATACCGATATCTTCAAGCTACATCGACTGGAACGAAGAATTGAGGTATGTTGCGACCGGGTAACATACGACAGGTATCTGTATTATATGATATATGTTGGATTGATTGGATTGGAATACGTGTCTATGTGCCTATTTTATGATTTGATGTGGCATACATGACATTGAGATTTGAGTATCGATGTATAAAAAAAAATGTTTTGTTAACACACATCATTTTATGCATACATCGATACATGACATGCACGTTGAGCTATGATCCTTGGATACCCTGATATGATTTGATTGGATTCCGGGGTTTGTGAACACAATCGCTATGCCGGTATTATATGACCCGTAAAGCATAGACAATTGTGGCCCCATATGATTGGATATGAGATGTGGGATTGATGGCGCTTCGTCGACGCTATCATATGTGTATTCCCATATCGGCCGGTGTGCCAGCTCGAGAATTGATTTGATTTGATATCGATTCGATTGATTCTGACATGTGCTCAGTGGATGGGCATTTGACCTGATACCTCGACGACATACATGCATTGCATACCATATATCATTGTTTAGATATCTGTGGTATATATGATTGGTTGTTCCATACGGAGCTTTGCTCACCCCCAAGGGGGGCTGTTGTTGTCTTTGTGTGTGGACAATGGCAGGTACTCCAGGATATCAGGAGACCGGAGAGGGTACTTCTGGTGGGAGCCACAGCTTGGGCTGAGGTTTATGTTTATGTCTTGTTCCCAGTATATATGTATATGTATCTATATACCGGGGCATGTCCCGAGGGTATGAGTTGTTTGTATGTGATTGGTTTTGGTTATGTGTGGGCGTGTTTATGATTTGAATTTAGATACTATTGTTAGTATTTAAATATCAGAAGAGATATTTTGGGCTCATTGTAAAGAAATTTTAAACTCGTTTTCCGTTGTGATTAATTAACCCTAATCAGATTGCATTGTAATAACGATTAGGAGCTAAGGGCCCCACAAGAGTAGATCTTTTGTGAGACGATCTTACAAATCTTTATCTGGTGAGACGGGTCAACCCTACCGATATTCACAGTACAAAGTAATATTTTTTCATGGATGACCTAAATAAGATATACATCTTACAAATTACTATCGTAAGACCATCTCATACAAGTTTTTGTCCTTATTATTTTGAATGAACCAATATTTTAAGTTCGACCCACACCTCCAAAATCTCTAATGCAAAACTGACGGGTTACATTTGTTTATATTAAACTAGTGTTATGTAATTTGACAAATACTCCTGCCAAGCTAAATTGCACATTCACCCGAATCGAAGTAATCTATAATCCTGAAGTATTTTGCTAACAAATTATAAAATCTTTTATTTAATAAAAAATTATAAGTGAAGTATTTTCTCACCAAATAATAATATTCATCCTTCACACAATAATGAATGAAATATTCATGAATATTACCTTGTCAAGGAGCTACATTGTGGTTGATCTGAAGCCAAGAAAGCATTATAATTTCACATTCCTAAATTTGCAAGAAACAAGCCAGGATGGATTCTAGACGACACTCAAATCGTTTCAAACACTACTACGAATCGAAAAATGTTAGCAAGAGGCCAACAAGAGGTGTTTGGAAACCAATAAGCATGGTGAATATGGCGTACTACAGAAACGACATGGGCTCATCAGAGTGAAATCGAAGTCGCGCAACTTCAACATGAGTCAAACACGTCGGTTGTAAGTACCACACAAATGGTATATCAAGATTTTAACAGGAGGAACTGCAAAGAAAAATGTTAGCTCCCACTTTGCCTCAGATGGCACTGGTTCAAAGTGGCTAACTATGTGCAGTGAGATAAGAAGCACCATTTTGTATGAGAGCCAAATTGAAATTTCCAGTAAAATCAGCCTTTAACATGTTTGGAAAAAGCAGCGTTAGACATTGCAATTATGTGTTCCCATAAACAAAATCACATATAGCTCACATGACAATGCAAATGGCGCAGGAAAATAATGTTATTAGGATATGACGTGGAAAGAAAACAGTCATTTGCTATCATCTGCAACTTGAGTATTTATAAACATGCCGTCCCTTCGCTTTACGGCACCCGTAGCTTCCACAGTGGAACCTCTAAAGTTCAGCTCAGAAGTTGCTCTGTACCGGGGCTCGACGGATGCAGGCCTAGAATCTGTATCAGTGCTAGGCCGGTAAGGACCACCTGCTCCACCTTGATACCGCGATGGAGACCCGTACCTTCTTGAAGGACCTCTTAAACCACCCCCTCTAACATCCATGATTTCAGAATTTCTAGAGGATTCCGCAAAAGACCTTTCACCTGTAGCAGATCCCAATGGAGCTCCATCTGTGACGGGTGTGGAACTGAATGGATCGTTGGGTCCCCAGGAAGTGAGCGCCTCCTTTTTATTGGCAAAAAACTGCCATGCCCCAAACAGGAAAAGAATGAAAACCAAAACCGGGCTAGACCACAAGATGCTATTAAACTCGTTTTTGAACACCGGAAGATTGGAACGATACATTGCCAAGTATCCATTCCCAAGACCAAGTAAAACAAGCTTCTCATGGTCGCTTGTGATTAGTGGTATTTGCATTCCTTTATCATCATTTGTATTGATCACTTGCTGATGTAAAAAAGATGTTATAATCTCATCAAATACAGTGGAAAACAGCAATCTCAGCCCACCAGCGCGAACATAATGCTGGGATGATACATTGTACACAAAAATCTTCTCCCTATTTGCAATCAACAAATAACCTTTGATTGCCTGTAAGGCTACAGACTCGTCAAGATCCACTTTTCTTTTTGATCTAACTCGACACTTAAAATTCACGGTATCGCCCAACAACAATGTGTGAATCAATTCTCCTTCTGAGGTGATCCCATATACCTTGGACCTGTCCGTGGCATCAAACACGTAACTCTTCACAACAGAATTGTTCATCCCTTCACACTCGGATTCCTTTACTCTCATTGTCCTCAAATCCAACGAGCCTGCCCCAGTCTCAGTAAGAAACAATAGCCTTTGCTTCATGAATACAACTGGTCTCCTACTTGGAGTAGCGGTCCCAGCAACCATCCCACTCTCTTTAAACACGGTAATTTTCCCACCACTATCTGTCGACAAAATGTACCTATTTCTCCCAAAATGATGCATCTCCAATATATTAATCCGTAAGCCCCCTCCCTCTGGCATCATGAATCTTCCCAGTCTCTCCACCCGAAGAAAACTCAATTCCTCACTATTCAATACCTCCCAAACACGATGAATCACAATGACCCCATTCTCATGCCCTGTAACAATCATGCTCTCATTCTTGCTAACAGACAAGTAAGACACCATAGCAGAAACAGGCGATGATTCCTCCAACTCCGAGTGTGTGTCAAACTGCACTGACACATCTCCACTCCGCAAAAACACATAAACCTTACCCTTATCATCCCCAACCGCAAAATACTTACTCATACCCTCAAAATCCCTATAAGGCAACACATTAACACAAGTTGGGCTAGAACCCAACTTCACAGCAGAAACAAACTGAAACTTTTCGGACCAAAATGTACTGTACTTCGTCACTGAGCCCAACAGATCCCGAGACCCTGCCCCAGCTACTTCGTCAGGCAAAACATCTTCTTTACTCTGCAATCTCACATCTTCTTCAGGTTTTTCAACAACCCTTGTTTCAACCTGAGGTAATGATGACAAAGGTGAAACCTTTACTCCTTCGGAAGCATCAGGCAACCGAGATTCTAATCTAGAAACAAGCTCCGTCAGGTTTTTCACTAATTCCTCAAGCTTTTCCAATTGAAGCTGCTGTTCTCTCAGCACAACAGCATCAAGGTCGCTTCCACGATCCAGAAAATCTTTCCTCGATGTAATTAAATCCTCACTCTCCGTTTCGATTACCGAGTATGAATCCGAAGATGGGTCTAACTCTGATGCAAGAACTAACCAAGAAAACAGTGGAAAACTAAAAGAAACCCAAAAAAACAAACAAATATTCAGTAAAGTTACTAACTTTCCTTTGCTACGAGAGGTGGCCATTCAATATGATGCTCAGATGTCGGCACCGGCTGTGGCGAACTGTGACCGTTACACAAAGCCACTGGAGCTTGAATATTGAGATCTGAAAAACAGGCCTTCGGGGTTCAAGTTGTAATTTGCGGGGACTTACTGCTGAATTATTGGGTTTCTTGAGGGCATAATTAAAATTTCAAGTCTCATGCCGGAAACAGCGGCGGCTGGGAATTTGGTGCAATAAAATCTGGTTTTATTACAGTCAACGGTATTCAAAATCGACCTTGTGAGGACCGAATTTGATCTAGCACGGTCTCGTATTAAGATATATCAGAAATCGAGCCGAATTCGAAGTCGAACTATATTCAACATTTTAATTCAATAGGATTAGCTTCTACAAATATAATATGGATTTGGATCCTATTTGATTTCAGAAGTGGATCAAAAGTGATTTTTCAAATTATTATGTTTATTTATGTAGAAAAATATTGTAATTTGAGTAAGTCTCTGGTGAAACGGTCTAAGGAATCTTTAATAGTGAGACGGGTTAACCATAACGATATTCACAATAAAAAAAATAATATTTTTTCATGAATGACCTAAATAAGATATCTGTATCACAAAATACGACCCCTGAGACCATCTCACACAAGTTTTTCTCTAGTAATTTATTATTAAAAAGATTTAAAAGTTAATAAGATCTTCACTTTTCTTTTAATATTTGTCACTTATTTTTTAAAATTTAATCAAAGAATATTTAAAAAATTTAATATTTTGTTAGATAAATAACATTGAACATATATTCAAAACATACTATAAAAAAGAAAAGAAAGAAAGAAAAGAGAAAAGAGAAAAATGATTTCAATTCCGTGTCAACCCAATCTTAGTTTGTGTCATTTCGATCAACGATCGGTTATATACATAAACAAAGTATATTTAGAATATAATCATTTTTGAATTTATAAATATTCCAAAATAATGGTCCCATATGAAAATAATTCTTATTTATAATTATTTCAGAAAACATTATAATCAAGAGTAGTTGTTTGGTGAGATAATCTTATACGTCTTTATTCATTAGACGAGTCAATTTTATCGATTTTTATAATAAAAAATAATATTTTTTTACATAAAAATTAATATTTTTAATGAATGACTCAAATAGTATTTGTGTAACAAAATTAACAAGTTTGTACATGATCAATTTGGGAAAAAATTAATAAAATTAATTAATTTTTTTTATTTTATACTTCTCAATTCTAAACGTTAATGTCCATAAGAAAAATGTTCATATTTATAAATATTTTCTTAAAATCATATTCTGCTCTTTTCATACCATTTTATTTTTTGTAATATATATATATATATATATATATATATATATATATATATATATATATATTATACCAAAATAATAAATACACGATTCATTGAAATATGTCCCAAAAAACAGTACAACACCACAAGCAATTAATTTGTTCCCTTACGTGAATCAAGCCTACAAGAATTTTACCATGATAACTCAGCCAACCGACGGGGGATCTTCTCCGGCTACCTCTTTCACCATGCCGATCATTCCATTTTCTCAGCTCATTAATGGTTAATGCATCATACGCAGAAAAAATGACATCGGCGACTAAATTTCTTGCGGGGAAGTTCAAATTTTATCGACCTGAAAAAGGATATGCAGATATATTACAATATCAGCTAGCTTAGTCAATCAACCAACAGCACAGCCTTCAAACTCAGTACAAGGCATGAGACGGGAACTGGTGTGCATATATAGATTCTTAAACATCTAGGCGACCTTTGGGACGAGGTTGCTATAGGTGGTGTTAAGCGCCAAATTTAAGAACATGGAGAAATTTCTTCAAACCTGTTCCCCTGTAAGGAGTTCAAGTAACCATCATATATGATGAATGACTGCATGAAAGTTGAAGAAAAACAAGGCTGCGATTGCATAGATGAAATGGATCCCGGCCACATGTTTTCACAGGAGGGTTCTTTAAAAAAAATGGACTCTTTCTTCCTCCGGCTCATTATGCACCGTGTGCATGTGTGGGTGGATCCCAAACATCTACATGAGGGAGCTAGACAACATCTGGAAAATGGCAAATTTGTTATCAAATAGGCCACGTTTCTCAAAAAATAATTTTGAAAATGGCTTGGCTTGATGAACTTGGGGTCCTCCTTTAGTCCTTTAAGACTCTGATTGCTACTTCTGTTTCGTGATTTTTTTGGTTTAACTTATTTAACGGGTATTATCTTTCTTCCAATAATTGGATCTAGCTAGCCTCCTAAAATTTATCAGGCTATACTTCATCTCCACCCAAAAACCTGCCTAAGGACAAGATCTTAATCCACATGAACAAATGCATATAAGCAACATCAACAACAAAGGTCGCCAGTCTTTATGGGAATACAGATCTCACTACTAGATAAAACGGACTGTTTGGTATTTAGTTATTTACCTTGTTTTCTTCTTCAAGTAATTCTTGAACAGGACGGCACGCAATAGCTATACAAAGATTCTGCAAAGAAAAAAGTTCAGATAAAAAATTCAACTATTCTGACCATTATAAAAGTTAGCACAATACCTTTAGATCACTCCCTGAATAACCTTCTGTAGCATTTGCAAGTTGTTCAAAAGGAAACCCGGATTCCATATTTTCTTGAGCTAGAATTATCTTGAATATTTTCAATTGATTTTTAGCATCTGGTAGATCCACTTATATTCCATAGAACCAACAAAAAGTTATTTCTTTAGAAACTCTATACAACAGAGTTGCTGTGAAATGTTTTTAAAGAACATTTGGGAGCAAGTGATTCCATAATAGTTACCTTCTTGGTAATCAGCGAATGACAGCATCATCAAGGTCAGATGGCCTATTAGTGGCAACAAGGATAAGGCTTCTCTGGCCTCTAGCACTGAGCAAACTGTCAACCTGGATGCACAGACACACTGTATTTTGGTATAATTGATAGCTAATAATTGAGGTTAAAAGGCATGCTATGAAAACATAAACTAAAGCAAGGTTGACATCAATTAAACACAAATTGAAGGGAAAAGAGAACTAATAACGGCCTTCAAAGTTTTCCATGCTTTAGAAACGATTGGATATAGCTTTATGGTGAGCCGATATTCTTTTGAACCGCATGGCTTGGCCCTAGTAAAAATTCATTAAGCTTCTATCAAGTGCTTCAACGCGTCGATCTTGCAATACTGAACATCAAAGTAAATAAACTAACCTCTGCCATATTTCATCAAATTTGGCATTTCTAAGGAGCCACACACACAGAACTATTCAACTTAACAGAGAGGGATTATACACATCATGCAAGATATCTGACAAAAGAAATGAAGGACAAAACTTATTCTCAGGTATTAGTCAACCTCATCATAGAAGGTGGAATATCTTTAGGAACTAAATCTTCACCTCGTCATGCTCGAATTTTCTAACGCGAAAAATTCACCTAATCAGCACTATATTTTCTTTAAAACTTTTCTACTGATACGGCACACTTTCGCTAATTCCCCAAAATTATCTCACCCAAATCAGCTATCACCCATGCCAGTCGCACTGTCTCTGCATAAATTCTCAACCACACCATGGATAAAAAAAAAATTGAGCTATTGTGTATTCCCAGATAGTCCCCATCAGCCGTCGAACATAGCAAAAAGACGAACAACAAAACAACGTAAAATTGGAATGTTGCCTTTTCCCTCATGGCCTCACCAGTTTTAAAAGCAGATAGCATATGAAACATGAATTTTGGATATTAAATGAGTTCTAGGCAGTAAATCAATACAACAAATGAAATTCAAGATATTCAAATTTGACATGTAACTCTATTCATCCTTTCTTCCTATTTTACTGGTTCAAATGTACAGAAAACCTATGCCACGCTTCCAAATTTGGAAATTTTGCTCCAGTTTCATTGCCATTTGGCCAAAGAACCCCTCATACCCATGCCGATATATTCCACGAAGACATATTACTTTGGCGCAATAATCTTCTGATATCATACATAACAGGCTCCTCGGCGGCAGTCCTAGTAAATAAGCCAATATGAGCAGCCAGGATCATACACAAAATCAAGCACAGTACAAACCCCTATCTACTATCTAAGCCACCGACATGAATATTGCAGAATTTCCATGCCTCCTTGCAGTCTTGCACAATGGTCTTAATCTTCAATTTTAAGTTTTAATAGCACAGAATTAATAAGGATTCACCAAAAAGGTTAGGACTAGATGTTAGGTGAAAAAATTCTCAAACAAACATGATTGTTTACATGTAGAACTTTCATGTATGGCCTAAAAAAGTTTGAATCTTGTGTTCAGTAACAGGAAGAATACTCGAATTAAATTCTCATGGAAATGCAAAAGAGGATAATTTATTTCCCTCTTATATCATGCATAATGATTCCTTCCATTTATTTGAATAAATCTAGCCAACTGAACTAGTACTTTGTTAAGAAGAGTTTAGGAATTATCATTCAACTACTGATGATACCGGCCTAGTTTTAGGCTTTGTGATATGTGAGCAGCTAATCTTGGTGAAGCAGGCCCTGTCATAAATCAGAATGTAATCTGCATAATGTTACAAATATCCAAAGCTATTATCTTCTTCACCTTAGATGTAAGTGTTGAACCAGTAATACTCATGAAATTAGCCCCAGTTTCTGTTGCCAGTGCCTTTGCAATTAGAGTTTTCCCAGTTCCAGGAGGCCTAAAAAGTAATATCCCTTTGCAAGGCTGACAAAAAGATGAAACATGTTAATAAGCTAAAATGCAAAACATATAAAAAAAAAAAGAAAAAAAAAACATACCAGATATATCAATAACTTACCCGCAGTAAATTTCCGTGAGAGAAAAGCACGAGCCTCTGCATTGGGAGAATCACGAGTTCATTCAATGCCTTCTTTACATCTTCAAGGGCACCAACATCATCAAACTTCACACCAATCTCGCCTGGGGGGACTACTGCTGAAACAAAGTAGTTCTCGTATTCATCCTCAGCAAGACTCTGCCACAAGTTTCGCTTTAGCAAAGGAAAATGGTGTCAATCAAATCTATATATTCTAATAAAAGAGTAGTTAAAAACCTTTATTGTTTCCTGCTCCTTCAACCTCATAATTACTATTTCAAGGCTAAACATGACAATTGACAGAAATTAACTTAAAATAGAAGCTGATTCTTATTGCACACCAGTAGATTTAAGATAATGCAAGCAGGGAAATTTTCTATATTAATGGTATTAAGTAAAAAATGCTCCCACCAGTTCAGGACTTTATCCAGTTTTGACATTTCTTGTTAAGGAGAATGACATGACTTTAAATATCTTAAACATTGTAATACTGGAAAGTACGACCAAAATCCTTCAAATGATGAAGTTGAATGGTTTATCAGATATATATCCAATTCCAGGCATCTGGTTAATGCTGAGATTTTGAAAATCCTTCAAATATTGAAGTTGAATGATATATATAATAGAGAGATCCCATTCCAGGCATCTAAATGTTAAATATCCTACCATTCAAGAATATGCAATTTTTGACAAACAAAAAGGTATACAACTTCCAGCAACAAAATTTCACCACATCCAGCTACAAACAGCCAAAGTACATAAAGTATCCACCTTCATAATCACCGAAACGTTCACTCCTATAGCCAACCCAGCCCAACTTATCTTGGGTCGTGAGTCAGACAGACCGATCCGCTTATTTTTTTAAAAAAATACTAATAAATTTGATATATCATTACATTTAAAATATATAAAAGAAGTATCTTTTATGAGAAGAAACCCGTAAGTTCAGTTGAATATTCAGAACATCTTAATAAATTATTTTTAAAATCTAAATTAATAATAATAATTATTATTATTATAACAATTAAATTATATTTCATGAAACAATTTATTTATGTTTTAAAAAATTAATGTGCAATCGCAATTTGCAAAAAATTACTTGAAAAATATATCATATTGATTTAGTTATTATTATTTTTATTATACAAAAATAAATCGTGTGTAAAGTTGCATAGATACACATGAAACTAATAAATTAAGCAATATGATTGATTATAAACATATTTAAATAACTTAATTAATTCTTAAAAAAAATCTGGAATGAATACCGATGCATGTGTATATAAAGGGAATGAACATGATTGGTACTTAACTAGCATATAAGTATTTTTTAGACCGATTTAAATTGATATAAAAAGACATAAAAAAACTAGCATATAAATAACGAAATTTTAATATTAAATTTAAAACTTAAAAATATAAAATTCTACCTTAATTTGATTAGAATTTAGGCTGGACCCTATCTTGGCCTGCCTCCAAACGGAATGCTATTTTATTAATTCAACCCGCTCAATTTTATAGCGGGGCGGGACGGCCGGATGGACTTGACCTAATTTAACTAGTCTAAAGGAGGTATCTTATTAGATGTCACGTGGATTTTTAGCATTTATTTAAACAATTTTAATAGAGTTCAAATGAAAAGGGTAATGTTGTCATATCACTTCCAAGCACTTCCAAACATATTGGAAGGTAGATTTGTCAAATTGGGTCAGGCCAATCGGGTCGGCTCGTCCCGCTATAAAAATTGAGCGGGTTGAGTTGATAAAATAGCAGTCCGTTTGGAGGCTGGCCAAATGGGGTTGAGCCCGTTTGGGTTGCGGGTCAAGATGGGTCGAGCCCAAACGAGGCGGGTTGGCCCGCCAAATTTGGGAAGAAATTTATATTTTTTTTTATATTTTTGAGTTCTAAATTTTATACAAAAATTGGAATAAGTCACATGCGCTTCCATCACTCTATTATCTTATTTCTTTCTTATTTTTCTCATTGATCTCACCTCCATCACTAACTCTTGTAAAATATGAATCTCTGTAAATTTTATTCATGAGTCTTAAAGAGAAGAAATTTCTTTAAATTTTATTCATTAATCTTAAAATAATTTTTAAACATAACAGTTGTTTGTTTGAAGTCCGACGAATTGTAGTGAAATTTTGTGGACCCAACGGAGGTTTGATAATTATGTGTATTGTTGAACACATAATATTTTCTAAAATTTACAACATTATCTTTCCTCGACTTTTTGTTCTCTTCCATGTCTCAATCTTCATGTTTGGTTTAAGCACTTTATTTTTTTTGAATTATGTTGATGCTTTCTTAATTTCTCTTATTTCAATGTTTTTAAATATTTTATGAAACTATTTGACTAAAATATATTTTTCTTCTATATTTACTATAATATTGTTTAGTATTTTTTTTCTTAAAAAAAATAAGCGGGTCGGCCCGCCTAGCCCACGGCCCAAGGTGGGTTGGCCATTTAGAGGCCCGCGAAAATGGCGGGCCGGCCCGCCCCGCCCCGCCTAATGACGGGTTGCGGCGGGTTGCGGGCTGGCCCGCTTCGCCAGTCCATTTTGACATGTATATTGGAAGGGGAGAGAAGGGTAATGTTGTCATATCACTTCAGCCTTGCAAGAAATGATATAGTCATTGGCCCAATGGTTTGGCCCATTTTCTACTTTATCCATCCAATATAATATTTCGGCCCATTAAAGGCCCAATATGATTAAATAGAACAATCAATTATGTAACCGGAGAAGCAGCTAACCGCCATTTTGTCCCCAAATTGTTTCTCTTAGAAACCCTAGATTGCAGTACTTCAAACGAATTTGGGGGTCGAATCAACCTTCTCTGTCGAGGTACTTGTGTCGTTTACATTAATTTTTATATGTAATAATTTCAGTTGGTTTATTTATAGCATCATTGTCTTTTTTACATGTGGGGGCTTTCAAATTTGAGGTTGAATGTTGCAGATAATGTACGTATATTTGTACCAATTTTAGGTGAAAGCATTACACATTACAATGAGAGAAATTTTTATGCGAATTTAACAATGTTTGGTTGGAGTTTTTCGTTTTTGGCGGTATTTCTGGTGCTTTGTTGATTGAACTTCTTGGTTCGATCATTTGGCCGTGAGAAATGAAGAAAGAAAATGGTCCGTCCGGGAGGGGTGAATGAATTTATAAAAATAATTTTTAATTTTTAACATTTGATGTAAGCTGCAAAGTTGGTTTAGACTTTCTATACTTCTAGGTGAACTCCTGTTTAAGCAATAAATGAAGTCGCGGAAGACTTGAACAAAATCTGGTTAGGAGAGCCAATGAGCAACCAAGGGGAATTAACATGATAATAGTAAAAAGTGGAGAAAATAAAAGGATAAAGTTTTTTTTGTAGAGGTTCGAAGGTAAAATAATCATCCTATGTCTCTTAGCCTTTTTTACTCCATTTCGAAAGGAATTTAGTAGAAGATTAGATTCTAACGAATCCATTACAGGCACTTGTCGTATCCACTTAGATTATGTCTAAGGTTGAAATACTTCAACTCCACTCAGATTACGTATAGTATTTCTATACCATATTTGGTAGAAGTGACTGACTGGCTGCACCTGAGCGCATGGGGAAACAAGGTGCCCTGCACATGTCTAGATCACCACCCAGGTGACAGGTGTGGCTCACGCGCTTTTTGCTTGGTGCAAGTCTTGCGCCACACGCGACAAAGAGGTGGCCAAGGAAATTAAGTCAGGCTTATGTCATTCATAATTTTTAATGTTGTCAAAAATTCATAATTTTAATATTGTCAAGGATAGATGGGTAAACGAATCAAGCTGGCTCGCGAGCTTCGAACCGGTTCAAAAAATATTTGATTATTCGAAATTATCCAAAATCGAACACGTTCAATTTTTTTTTGAGCCGAACTCGAGCTCGAATAATTTTTTCAGTAGTTTGCGATCTTTTATTTAATATTTCTATATATTTCCTCTCACTATCCTAACAAACCCTAATGATTTCCAAATCTTACACTCCGCCACATCTCTCATTGTCTCCGCTTCTTCATCGTTCAATCTTTTGAGTTCTTAATTCCGAGAACTCAAATCTTAATGTATGACGCCGCGTTTCCCACCGACTTTGTCTCTTTCACGCTCCATGTTCTGCGTTCTGACCATTTCCTTCCGCGACAAGCTGTTGGTTATTGTAGCTTGAAGTTGAAATCAAAGAATCTAAGTGTAGGAATTAGGATAATCAACTCGACCACGCTGTTCGGATATTTTGCTGATTGAAAATCCGCCTTTTCAAATCTCCGCTCTAAACATTGTTTTATGATCCGTATTTACTGTGAATTAATGTTTTTAACAATTTTATGGTGATTACATCGAACGCGAATAATTTTTCTTTATCATTTTTTATTTAGTATTTTTCAGTGGAAAAGTCTTGTAACTTGTAAGTTTGTTAATATGTTTAATTGGATCCTTATTTTTGGCTCAATTTGTTTACAGCTGTAGAATCAAGAATAGAATAAATATATTTTAATACAAAGCATATTCGTGAATAATTTTGTTTTAGAAAAAATACTTGGTTCGTATTCTGGGTATTATAGTGCCACTTTGTTTAAGGTTGGAAAATGAGAACGCTGGGAAGTAACTTTTATATACTTCTGTCATATCATGAATTTTTTTCTGTCGAGTACTTCTGATCGAGACTGATAAATTTTTAGGGGCATTGGATTGTTTGCTCATGGATGCCAAAGAAAGTTATGCTTCCTTCTTGGAGAAGGTGAAAAGGACTATATACATTGATAACATGTCGCCAGCGGTGACCGACTCCGTCGTGAAAGCTGCTTTTAATCAATTTGGTAATGTGTTGAGTGTTCATTTCATTCCAAACTATCTTGAACCCAAAAATGTTCCACGAGCTGCTTTAGTGGAAATGGAAAATCCAAAGCAGGCTGAAGAAATTATAGCAGAGATGGAAATCTACCCTTTCATGATATCGGGAATGCCAAGGCCAGTTAGAGCATGTCCTGCTAAATTGGAGATGTTTGATGATCGTCCCAAAAACCCAGAAAGGAGGATACAATGTCGTTGGATAAATTCTAAAGAACCTAATTTTGAGGTTGCTCAGAAAATCAAGAAACTTGTAAAGACTCATGCTGCAGAAGCATCATTCTTGCTGATGGTAAAGTCTTCCTTTGTTCACTGGTTGAATGAGTGACTTCAGTATCAGCTTATATGAATATATTTGCAGATTATGATGTGTTTTATCATAATAATGTAGGAACAACTGAAAGAGGAAGAAAAGCTCGCAGCCCAACAGAACGAAACCTTGAAAGCAAATTTTAGGAAGTTTGAACTGATAGATGGCGTTCATGAAGATGGAACAACTAAACAATTGGCTCATTACTATAACATGCATATTTCAGATTCTTGATAGTACGTGATCGATCATGATTAGTTAGCTTATTCAGGGAACTTTGCAATTGGTATGCCCACGTCGTATCAAATGCACACCAGATGTGTTTTTTGGCCTTGCGTAGTTGTACATTCTAACTGGCTCTCATTGGGCAAGGTCTAATGTCACGTACATATATCTAGTATTTGGATATATTGCGCATCTCTTGGTTTTGCTTATTGAATATAGATATAGTGTAGAATGATGGTATTTTTGTGCATACCAATGTGAGTGGCATGAGCTCTAAACAAGCTACGTGAGGTAAAAACGAAAAAAGGTGACATTTCGGCGAGCCCCTTATACAGTAACAATTATGACTTCATTGGTTATTAGTTTGAGCCTGATTTCTATAAAAACCCTTTTGTGTTATTTTCTTAAATTATTGTATTTGGATCGATGGATTTGAAATTATAACTTTCAAAGCAATAATAACTAATTTATTGGTTTGTTTCGATAAATCTGTTTGACAATGAATTTCAAATCTCCAATCGTTTTTTTTAGGTATTATGGTGGAGTTTTCCAATCTATCCTAATATGATTTCTCACATCATCCTTTCAAATTCAAAATTTTCAATCCAAACGTGGTCTAAGATTGTAAGGGAAAGATTTGATTAAGGAAACTTGACATATTGACATAAAGTTGCATTTGTATTGATGAATTTCAAATTAATGGATTTTAAATGTATTTTTATTGTTTAGTGGAGTACTATAAACTTCAGATTCATCTCTTACATATTTATATAGAATTTCAATTTTATGTTAGTTATGATGAATTTTAATTCATAAAGAATGATGTCATTTGAACTCTATTCTACTTTGTATTATTAGTATGTAAATAAGCAAGTGTTGATTTAAGATTTGATATATTATTTCATTATAATTTGTAAACAATTAAATTGTTATCAAAATCCATAGACTGAAAATTATAATCGAAATCCATAAATTTTCATATCCTCAAGTGCATCGACCCAAATGGATTTGGAATCGGAGGAAATGAATTTCAAATTTATTGAGCATAAAAAAATCAAAACAAATATGAATTTTAAAATACTTGTAGTTAGATCCACTTTATTAAGTGCATCAACGTCAGGTTCTTTGTTCAAAATTTAAAATTTAGGGTAAGAGAGTTACTTTATTAAATTTTGATATCCATTTTTCACTTCACAACAGATTAGTTTTTCCATATGAGAAATAATATTTTAGTTTGTAGGCGGTGCTTGGCTCATGAATAAGATGATAAATGATACATAATATATAAATGATAAAAGCATAATATAAAAATAATAAATCCACGTACTTGAATAAGATAATAGTGCATGACACTGATCTTTTGTAAAACTTGAGTCAAACGTTGGATAAAATAAAGATGAGTAATCAATCAATGTCTTGTCTTTCGCATCAAGCGATAGATAAATACAAGCACGCAACAAACCCAACAAAGAATAGAATCAGATACAAGAACAGAATTATTGATAATCACAGATCACTGGGTTCACAATTCCAAGCTCCCTATTTACAATATACAACATAGGTATTCCTATCCATATCTATCTCCACATAATTAGTATCAACCGTTTTACTACTGGATACAACACGGGAGCTATTCAGAAGTGTAACAATCTGTGGAAATAAGGTTAAATAGAGATCAACGAGGACACTATCCTAACCATATCTATCTCCACATAATGGCACCCACAAGGCATGCCTTCCACTGTCAAATAAGATCAACGAGGACAACCCTTTAGCTGGTAACAAAGAACGGATAAAAAAGTTAATGCAATTGGACGATGTGAAGTTCTTGTTATTGGACGATGTAAAGTTCTTGTTTGGCTATGAAATAGCGGCCGATCATTTCTGATGCTTCTACAGTAAACTGCTCTTGAAATGTCCCCATACGCTTACTGGGTATATCAATTGAAAGGTCCTGAAAATTTGGCAAGCCCTCCACTTGCACACCATCTCCACATATCAGGAACTGATTTCCAACAATAAATGACCCTGTCACACGGATTGCAACTCCATTTTGACCATGAGCTCGGCATTGAAGCTTCTCTACGACATGCACCAACTTCTCAGGAGGCCATTCACCAGCCAATGTCCTCCGAATATTTGTCAAGGTTGTAAGGATGTTGTCTGGACCAACATGTTCTTTCCCACCAAAACTGGAAACAACATTGACTTCATTAAGAAAATGGTGGTAATTTCAAATGCCATGAACATGAAGTCGGTAATGGGAATTATCTCATGGATCTGCAACAAAAATGGTACTTGTTTGGTTTCTTCAGATTATGGAACCTTGAATGGATTGTTCACATGTTTACGCTACATTTGAGAGGGATGGGCCAAGGACTTTTTGTTGAGAGGGGTAGCTTATTATATTCTGATGGTGCATCACATAAAATTTGAAACTTTCTCAATTGAAAATAATACTACTCCTTCTTGTCCTTTTCTAGGCCCGCCTTCTTTACCAAACACTGCAGAATTCTAGCAACAGTCTAAACAAAATTGCATGAAAATTTGGTTGGAAGGGTTTCAGTAAATGTTTGGTACCTGAAAATTGATTTATCTTGATACAAAGTCTTTATGTGATGCCAAAGATCGTCGGATCCATCAAAAAGCAAGTAATAGTGTATTGTTAACATCTGTTTGAGACAAAAACATAACACAAAGCATATATCAAGCACCATTAATAAGTATTACCAATAGAAAATTGATCTTGTTTTTCCATTTGCATAAGATTCATATGAGACTCAGGTGGGCAGGCAACCATTCTTTCGTGTGAGAATTTTCCAGTTAAATTGACAATATGATAAAAAAAAAACTTGGGTTTTATCAAGGGCCCGCTTGAAAATACATTTTTCGTGTGAGAATTTTCAAGTTAAATTGACAATATGACAAAAAACTTGGGTTTTATCAAGGGCCCGCTTGAAAATTTAAAATTAATGCAAGCTGTACCAAATGCTCTTTACTCTATTTTGTCCATCTATGAAGCCACAAACAACAATACAATAAGCATAACTTGAGGAAATCCAAAACCGAGAGTTCAACTCACATCTGCAAGATCCTTCATCCTTTCAATTGGATCAAATATACCTCGGACAAAAGCACCCAAGTTGACCTTGGCATCCACATACTTGGTAACGAACGGGTGTGATAGCAGCTGCATTACAAGCACAAAATTGATTGGGTTTATATTGTAAGATTGGAAGTGTGGCAAAACAAAACAATCAAAATCTAAAAAATACTAAACAAGAAGCAATCAACAATCATAATCTCGTAAAATACTGGTCAAAAAGCAATGAACAATTTTCACAAAGGCCATATTCTATTGACAGAATCCTTAGTCTTCTTGCTAATGCAGGTAGGACTTTAGGTTTCTCAAAATAAACAGAAGGAAAAAGAACCGAAAGTTGAAATTTTATAACACAACTCAGAGAAGTATTGTAAAATTGATTAAATAATTGGGATCCTTCGTAAACATGCACTAAATTGGTCATTAAAAGTTATAATACCATACAAAATGTGTTATCTCACAGTCAAAACAGCCCATTCAGCATGAAAACCAACACTAGTTCAAAAATTAATGATTGGACAAAAACTTAAAAATTATCGAACCCATTACCAACACAACTCAACTTGATGGAACCAATACAGCCAAGCATGATTAATCCTCACGCAGTAGCAGACAAGAACTCTACCTCTTGCTCACCTGCTCAGCTGTTGGCCTGGCAACTGGATCTTTCTGGAGGCAAGCATCAACAAATGAACATAACTCTGGAGAAAAGATTTCCTTTGACAGAGATGGAGATTTATCATCCAAAATCTTCAATATAAATAGTTGTTAGAACCCAAGACAAGATATATGCATTACAATATCTCAGAACAACATAGAAACAGGATGAACTGTTACCATCTTTCTCAAAAAATAATTTAAATAGCTTTTCAAACACATCAACTTTCTCAGTACTTATTTTGCAACATAACATGGATTGTAATGCACTTTTAGTGACTAATATAGTTCGTTAACATGTTCAAAATAGTTCAAGGTCATATGGTCAACAAGTTGTAAAAAGGAGGCATAATTAGTTTTTGTTTAAATCAACCTCACTAGTAGCAAAACTGCTGTAGTTAATTTAATATCATTCATGATTTGAACATCTAAGTGACAAATAGAATTGAACGTAATAAAATTAACAGCCTTCACTTGAAACAACATATATGAAAATTTTCATAAATGAACGAGCGGCAATACAAGGTAGTGTGTCAAAAATGATTACCTGCAACATGAGATTAACAGGGCCTTCATTAGCAGAGTATGGAAATTCACCCGCAGCACACTCAAAAAGTGCAAGCCCAAGGCTCCAAATATCAGCAGGATAAGAGTAACTTTCATTTCGTATTCGCTCAGGAGACATGTATGTAACAGTTCCAACAAAAGTAGCGCACTAATAACATAACAAACAAGTGTCAGGAACAATAATATCACCAAGTGGATTGAGATATATGCTTTACGAAATTGCGGCACAAACCATTGCCATTGAATCCTCGAGTCCAGCGCTAATACCAAAATCTGTAATCTTTGACTCTCCTTTCAGATTCACGAGCAAATTTGCAGGTTTGATATCTCTATGAACTAAATGTCTAACTCCGTGCAAGTAACTTAGTCCCTTATCAAACAAATGAAGTCAGGAAATAATTCACGAACAAGAATTCATGAACTCAAAATTTGCTTATTAATACAACTGAAACTAAAGAAACCATCTTACAAGCAAAAGTTCTTTCACCATAGAGGAAAGAATTGGCTCTGGTATACTCTTCCGAACACAAAGGATATCTGCCAAAGATCCACCATCCATGTACTCTAAAGCTATGCTAATCTGCCCAGAGCCTGGAGTGTAGAAAGCACCATAAAACTGGACAAGACCTTGATGACATGGTGCTTCACATAATGTTCTTATTTCAGTAAGAAGCTGTTGCCTTTTCTCCTAATATGAAATGTAAATGCTCACATTAGACATAAATTCAGTATCTTACAAGTTGAATTCCCAACAGTTACTCTTCTTCCATATAGTACCATCTACTTGGCGCACACATCATACATATATAATTTACTGCAATCTTTAAAATATATGTAATTATAAAATTCAAAAAATAATAATTATTAATATAATTAATTTATAATATGTGAATGAGACACACGTGTAATTAAATTTAACTAAACCATAATTAATGCTAATATCAAAGTGAGTGAAAAAAGATAACTTTAGAATAGATTTTATGAGATTTGTTGGACAAAATAAATAAATTTGAATAATTTATCAATATAGGATGCTGTAATAAATATTTATTTTTAAAAAAAGTGAAGGAATATTTTTCCACACTCTTAACAATGTCAAAGTTAGTTATTCTTAAACACTGCATGATATAGTATGGGTAATATAGAGATACATCTCCATTCTTCTTCACCACTTCTTACTTTCCTCTTCTAATATAGAGTTATTATTCATCCTTGTTTTAACAGCAAATAATTATCGTGCATACGGTGTATTCAAATTTGCTCTGTTTTCTCGCATATATATAGCACCATGATGCTGACAAGAACAAAATAGTTAACCACGTGGTAACATTATATGGCGAGCATTACTCTAGATCCAAACTTTTGTAGGGTTATATAATTCAGATAAACAGATTCACTTATGAAAAGAGTGTTTTATTTCTCAGTTATCACTCCTAGCTTTTCCACCCAACATTGAAGCCAACATTATCACATTTGGAGATTGGAAATCAACAATGAACATAAAAAAATTAAATATCAATTTCATCCAATCCAATGTCTCAAGAACACAACAAAATTCAAGAAAACAGTACAAATGTTCACAAGTAAACAAAAATGCAAACCTTTTCAAAAATATTTATCTTCTTTAGGGCAATGATCCTGTGATTTGGAATATGAATCGCCCTCTGAACAACACTGCTCGCACCACTACCAATGCACCCAAAGATCCTCATCTCATGCGAGGCACACCTGTATGTTTTCTCAGAATCATCTGCGAAAAACGCGGATGATGCGCATTTCTGCAACCCAAGCTCATTGATGTTGTATATATTGTACGATTTGCTCAGTAAATTCACTGCCCCACCATCGGATAGCTGATCCAACAAGTTCAAATAAAACAAGAAACACAGAGATAACATCAAAACTAACAAAAAGATAAAATCTTGAAAATCAAGAGGGAAAAAATCGAAGATTTACCATGCAAGAATCTGAAGGGTCGATTATTGAGTCAGATGGGAACCCTTTTTCTGCATCAAATAGTGGCACTAGCTTCCTCTTCAATTCCTCCAGGCCAGCCATGGGAAGCGCAAATTCTTGAAAGTATGCTAAAGCTATACACGCATCGCGGATTTACCCAAACCCAATTTCTTGGTAGGAACGACTCATCGGAGTCAGGAGAAATATGGATTTTTTTTAAATAAATAAATAAATACAAAAAATAAATAAATCTACCAAAATGTCAAATTATTTGTTTTTTATTTTATTTTGTTAAACCCGGCCCCTTCTGGTTTTATCAAGTTTATTTTTTAAATATTTAATAAATATAATTTTTAAAATATTATTTAAATTTAAAAAAACTTAATAGTAATAATGTTAAAAATTTTAAAATTATAAACAATAACATTATGAAAATTATTAATGATTTTTTTAAAATTAAACCGAAGCGAATGGTGGTATCGATTTAATTCCTGAAAGAGGTTTGATTGATTTAGAAATCCAATTTTTCTTTTAGAAAAAATCATACCATCCTATTATTTGGTTCGATTTTGATTATTCTAAAATAAATCTAGTTTTAAAATATATTTTGTTAATTTTATATTCGACATTTATTATATTTTAGTCTTTTCTCGAATTTAAATCATGGCTGCCAATTTTTTTTATAATAGAAAACATAACTAACCGAACCGAATTAAAATCGATTTTCAGTTGACAAATAATATCGATTTTCTAACATTGCCTTTTTCCTTATCTTATTTATATTTTTTTGGGGCTGGAATTTTTTTTATGGTAGACCGAGTTAACTTTACTCGCAAGGTTTTGAATTTCTTCTAAGCCAGTAACAGTTGCATAGACATGATCAAGAAACCGGAATCTTGGATTTATCCGTTTTGTCGTCGCGAAAATGGGACTCGTTGAACGTTCAATGAGAAATAATTTCGGGTTGGGGATGAATGGCTTGGGTAGAATTCTTGAAGGGGACAAGATCTACAAGGCTATCAAGAAAAAACAATATCAAGTTTGGCAGTTTTAGTTGAGATCGGATGATTCGTCGGTCTCATCGCCTTCGAGTTGATGCTTAACTTTCAAATTATCTTCAATATTTGATTGTTGATCGTTCAACCCGGTATGGAGCAGTTTAATTAATCCGAGTTCCGAAGAATTTGATTCTGGTGTTGATAATTTAGTCTCTCCTAAAATGTACGTGCATGATATGGAGTTCAAGCATAAATATGTTTAGACTTGTACACGTCGTTGGGATGCAATAATTATCTTGTTATATAGTTTAAAATTGTGAAGTTGTATCGTTAGCATCGACTATAAGCGCTGCAATATATAATTATCAATATTTTCTTCCTTTCTTGTATCAAAATTATGTTTCTTCTTCTTTTTCTCGAGTACTTGCCGATGGATCCTCTGAGAATTTGATCTTATGTTGCAATTCTAATTTTGTAATTAATTAAAAAAATATCACAATTTGTTATATTTAGTAATGTGATATTACAAAACAATTAACGATGTTAAAATAATGTAAGATGACATATATTGTTCATAAGAAGTCCAAATGATTTGAAATTTGGAGATTACATAGAAAATTCAAAAAAATAGAAGTTTTGTGTTTTGAATTTTGAAAATTTTAATCGTTTGAGTGGTTCAAAAGGATAGATCGATATTGAATATGTTAAATATGATATATTATATTATTATAAAATAATATTAAAAATAAAAATTACAAATTAATTGAGTCGGTGGAATTCATATGAGATTGAGATAGAGACAGAGAAGAGAGAACACAATTTCGATTTTTTTTTTTGAATTTGCGATTTATTAGTTTATCCAATTGACGAACCGATTTCAATTCTGGGATCGTTGACACGAGGTCTTTGATTTGATGTATAAATTTTATATTTTTGGTGCTGTTTGAAATTCGTCAATTTCTGTAATAATCCGATAAATTGTTAAATCATACCGAAATTGAAGATTGTTGGATATTGTATGATATTTGAAAAAATAATAATATTATTATAATGGTGTTATTTTGAATTATTCGCCATTTATTATAATTAAGTATTTTAATTATTAGATTGAAATTGTAGAGCTGTTTATCAGTTGTTATTAATTCTGATTATATATTCGGAGTCTACGAAGTATAGGCTATCCATTGATATGAAATTTTTGTAGTTTAGAGAGTGTTTTTATCTAGCTTATTAATTGAAATTAATTTATTAGGGTGTATTTAATGTTAGTGTTGATAACTAAATACATCGGAATATTAATTATTGAACGATGAAGATCAATAATCGAGTTTTATAATTTTGGGAAATATTTGTTGTTGAGTTATTTGATGTTATATATTGAGGCTACTATGATTGTTTTGATACAGTGACGATGATATGATAATTGTTGTTAAATTATATAAATAAGTCAAAAGCCTCGGGATCAAAGAAATAACAAGATTTTATATATACTCGATTATCAGGTACGCGTTGACGTACGAACATATGTTGTTATTGTTTAGTATTGATAAATACTATTGTATTGAACAATGTTAATTGTTAAATCTAGGAAATAAGTGATTTGATATTATATTTGTTATTGTTTATTATTGTTGATGTTGTTGGTTGTCGGTGATTGGGCAATGATTTGCTATTGTCGCAGTAGTGGGGAAGCTACATTTTGACGCTATTGATGTTGCCGGAATTGGGGTGTGACGTATCATTCATATTGTTTATCGCATTATTCGGGGAGCGATGTATTGAAGATATTGTTGTCGTCGGAGTCGGGGTGCGACGTATCGTTGTTGTTGTTTGTTGAAGTGGAGAGTGATGTTTGTTGGTATTGTTGGTTGGATTGGTTGTTCAGAAACAACGAATGGACTATTCTTGTTATGATGTCAGTTATATTTTGTGTTGTTAATATAAGTATATAACTGTTATGTATTACGATGATTATTCTTATGGATACTCACCTTTAGGGGTTGTTTCTATTAGACAAGTTATAAGACAATACAGGTAGACATGATAGAAGTGAATGACTATGTGTGTAGTTGATAGTTGACAGTGACAGTATAACTTATTTACGCGTGTGTACTTATTTTACTATTTCTGCTACACTGATGTAAAATTATGATTATTGCACTATTTTGTCGTATATGTATTATATTATTAAATCGTCGAAAAGAAATTTTTATATATATGATGTCACATTTGTATGAGATTTGAGGTGCCACAAATTTGTAACCCTGCTATTAAATAATAGAATTTCATTACAAAAGCAATGAAATATAAAACAATGAAATTTAAGTTCGAATTATCTGTTTGTTTATTTACGATTTTATTAATATATGTTGTTGAATTTTGATCTCTTTAACAATGCAACACTCATGTATGTCATTTCATATCAACACTCTCAATTAAAAAATTAGTTTATAAAATTGTCAAAAATTTAAAAATAGAGGACTAAGACATAATTTTAACAACGTATATTACGAAATTTATGATCAAGCAAATACATAAAATGAAAGGTAAAAACTTGTGTGAGACAATCTCACGGGTCGTATTTTGTGAGACGGATATCTTATTTGAGTCATCCATGAAAAAATATTATTTTTTATGCTAAAAGTATTACTTTTTATTGTGAATATCGGTAAAGTTGACTCGTCTTATAGATAAAGATTCGTAAGACCATCTCAGAGAAAACCTACTCAAAATGAAAATTGAAAATTTCCATAAAATTTAATAATAATAAAACAAACAAACAAACAAAAGAAAGAAAGTTTGGCTATCACAAAAAATAACATCTGGTTATTTATTAACCATCAAAATTCTGATTTTTTTTATACCCACGGGATATTGCCCCTGTGAAAACTCATATTATTATTATTATTTTTAAAAAAATACTTTCTAAAAAAGATTTGCTAAAAATAAAATAAAAAATCACATGGTGCCTAAATTTCCATGTGACATCATATGCAATGGAATTTGTTTTTAACTAGAAATTTGTGGAACAGCTTAATGTGCACATTTATATCTTGAAAATGACTTGTTTGAAATATATTATAATAAATTTATTCTTTTGTAATAAATTAAAAATTAGTTTTCTCTCGAAACAAATTTGATTTAGAATGGTGCCAAAATAAATAAATTGCCATTCAAAACTTATGGGTCACTTCATATTATTTTATACTGGTGATCACTGACACGTTTGCGTGTTTGTACAATTTTTTATAATTAATTTGATTTATATTTAAATAGAAGTAATATCATAATTATAAAAATTAATGATGAATCAAACTGCAATTTAAAATTATTATATATTGTAATTTGATTTGATTATATTTAAATGAGTGTCACACCATAATTGTAAAATTAAGTGAGAGACTAAATCATAATTTTGAAATAATTAATTTTTTAATAAAAAAACGGACCATGACACCGAGTATTTTGGTTCTATTAGGCCAAACTTCCATCTATCAATCTAATTTAGAAAATTCAATCAGTTTAATAGTATTTGAAACTTAAATCATGTTATATTATTATACATAGTAGGTCTCTTGTGAGACGGTCTCACGAATCTTTATCTGTGAGACCGTCAACCCTACTGATATTCACGATAAAAAGTAATACTCTTAGCATAAAAAGTAATACTTTTTCATGGATGACCCAAATAAGAGACACGTCTCACAAATACGACCCATGATAACACCTCACACAAATTTTTGTCTATTATACATTGGACAGTCATTTATCACCTCGATTTATAGGACCGCCTAATTTATATATAGATTTTTTTATTTTTTTTAAAAGATTGTTCAGTATATTTTTTTTGTCAATTTATATCGGTTAAATATGAGTAATATGATATTGATTTTAATTTTGAATATGATATAGAAGAATTATTGAAAAAATACGTAAATAAACAAGAAAAATTAAATATTTATGTAAAAAAAAAAACCGTCTAGACGCCGAGGCGACCGCCTAAGACTCTAGTCGGTAAGCGGATGAGGCTAGACGGTGGGTGACTATTGACCTACCACGTACCGTTTTTTATAAAATTGATTTGAACTCAATAAATCATTCCCAAAGAAATATCATTTAATTTTTTTATCCAAAAAAATATATATAATTTATACGGAGAGAAGAGGAAAAAATCGAATAATCTTATCCGACAAGCAAACTTATTTTATAAAATTAATTATTAATGATTACCACAATTATTTTTTCCAAAAAAAGATGACGTGGCATTGTCCAAATCTTGTAAATTCTAGAATTTTTGTTTATCTATCAATATCAATCTCTTATTATATTCGACTCCAAAAAAAAAAAACTTATTTTATTGAGAAAAAAGAACTTATTTTATCATCTCTACAAATTGAGTGTTGCGATTATGGATCGAATGTTTAACTGTCTAAGCAGTAATTATAATAGCAAAAACTTATATGAGACGGTCTCACGGGTCGAATTTGTGAGACGGGTCTCTTATTTGGATCATCCATGAAAAAGTATAATTTTTTATGCTAAGGTATTACTTTTTATTGTGAATATGAGTAGGGTTGACCCGTCTCACAGATTAGTATCCGTGAGACGATCTCATATAAGATTCACTCAATTATAATATGTTGATCAAATATTTCGAATAATTTGTTAATGAAATCTATATAGTATGTTTGCAACACTTACTTTTAAGAAATGTCATTTTAGTCATATGGATGTGAAAAATCTATCTCAGGATAAAATGAAGATATTTTGTATTTGTAGGTGACTAAATCAAATCAGAATCCAACAAAAACAATACCATTTCTTGATCTAATGATGTCATATATATAGAAACGAAAATTCGATTCAGAACAGACGCGATTTTTCATCAAACATTGCACCTTTTCATGAAAATCAATAATGAAACAATGTGTTGTTTCCAAAGAGCTGTCTTACACCTTGCGAATGATTGTTTGGTTTCTGAAAAACTTTTGGGGGCAACACCCATGAGATGGCTCTGCCCCCTCGACCCTCGCAACATAACCAGACAGATCGACCTCCGTAATTTTTACAGTAGTATACATTGTCTGTTATCGATAAACTAAATAATTATAACTATGAAAATTGTTCTAACATAATATATCGTATCTGAACTAATGTGTCATTTTTACTATATAACGAGAAGATAATCGAAACATGTCACTGAAAAACTCTAATAATAATTTTTTAATGGCTATAATTGAAAGAAGATATCCAGTCCAAATGAACAATCTCCATGGCATAAAACTCCAGGTGCCAAGTGTAAAAATATAACCCAAATTATAATGCTGCACCGTAGTTCATCAATCACGCCCCTCTCGTGGCACATTTGCTTTTTTCAGCCGTGAAATTTTTTATTTTGGTATTGAATGTTGGTCACTTTTTTTTAAAGATTTTGATTATCTAGTTGTATTATTTTAGTCAAATTTTCGATGTATTGATGTGATATATCGACTATTGAGTTGATATGTATGATGACACGTAAATGTTAAGAGAAAATTAAATTATTAATAAAAATTGAAATATAAATGACTAAGAGTTTGATAATATAAAAAACCAAAATCGTAAAAGTATTAACAAATTTATATTTTTATTTTTAAAAATATTTTTATGGCATCTCTCAATATTAATATATTATATTTTTATAAAATAAATTATATTTTAAAATATCTCCCATATTATTATTAGTAGTAAAAGTATATATTTTAAATCTGGCAACACTAATTTAATTTTGTATGATATGATATCGCAGTACAAAATATATCTTAAAAAATAAAATACCATTTAAATATATCTTCTCTAATGTGTAAATTCTAGAAATATTTCTCAAAAATATGAAAATAGATTCAAATGCAACCATTGTGTTTATACAATAATTTTATATTTAATCCCATTATTCTTATTAGGTTGAAAACTTGATAGGATCACCCAAGTTAATTTTGTGATACATGTATTCTACGATTTTGTTACCCTGCACACATGATGTGCAGGGGTATCATGTGCACCTATGTGACAGTGCATTATTGGTCAGTACATTTTTTAAAAAACAAAACAAAAAATTTTGTATGGTTGTGGGCATGTCACGTAGACAAGTGCCCACAGGTGTGCAGGAAAAGGGTGTGCAGGATATCATTGCTCATGTATTCTATTTGAGCCACTTGTGAAAAATTATTATTTTTTATGCAAAAATATTATTTTTTATTGTAAATATATACATGATTGACTGTCTCACGAAAAAATATGTGAGACGGTTTCACAAGAATCTTACTTAATTAATTAATGAACAAAAGACAGAGAAAATAACGATAAAAAATAATTTTTAAATAATTCAAATATAAAAGAATGGATATCAATATTATTTTGAAAAGTTCTATATGATCTTTACAAATGAGTTTGAATAATTTTGTGGGATGTATCCAATCCAATGATTTAATGAATATTTTAAAGAGGGATGATACCCTGCACCCTTGGGTGCAGGGTATCCGTGGGCGACAGCTGAGCTGTCGCCGACGTGTGCATTTTTTTTTTAAAAAAATTGTAACCGGAATTAGCGACGGTTTTGTTAGAAACCGTCGCTAAATGACAATATTAAAAAATTGTAACCGGAATTAGCGACGGTTTTGTTAGAAACCGTCGCTATATGACAATATTAAAAAATTGTAACCGGACATAGCGACGGTTTTTAATAAACTGTCGCTAAATGTCTAACAAAACCGTCGCTAATTCCGGTTACAATTTTTTTAAAAAAAATG
The DNA here is from genome assembly GCF_022965805.1 of Primulina eburnea. Taxonomy (NCBI): domain Eukaryota; kingdom Viridiplantae; phylum Streptophyta; class Magnoliopsida; order Lamiales; family Gesneriaceae; genus Primulina; species Primulina eburnea. Next base: position 28,973,857 of record NC_133118.1, read on the forward strand.
CACACGTGGGCGACAGCTGACCCTGCACCCAAGGGTGCAGGGTATCATCCCTCTATTTTAAATGTTATATAGATTTTTGAGAATTTGATAGATTTTTATTAAGTTTCGTAGAACTTTCACAAATTTGCAAACTGAATTCCACTCATCTTTGTAAAATCCGGCAAGACTTTTGTAGACATTAGTAATTTTTTCATATAAATATGAATTTGTATATTTAATTACATCTTATTATTTTTAGAGTAGGTCTCTTGTAAGACGGTCTCACGGATATTTATATTTGAGACGGGTTAACCTTACCAATATTCAAATAAAAAGTAATACTCTTAGCATTAAAAGTAATATTCTTTCATGGATGATCCAAATAAGAGATCTGTCTCACAAAATACAATCCGTGAGATCGTCTCATACAAGTTTTTACCTCGTTTTTATTGATTTATATGACATAAATGATTATTCTGATGTAAAAAAAACATTGTTTGATATAACATGAATTTGTACTTTTAATTATGGATTTGCACATGTATATATGTAAAAATATTAAAACATTATTTTTCATTGTGTAAATATAATATTTGAATAAAAATATAATAGCTTATACATTAATTAAAAATATTAAAATATAATTTAAAAATTTTATACAAAAAGTTAATACAGAATTTAAATTCTAGTTATTAAAAATTTATTATTATTTTTAATTATATGGGCCAACCAAATTTTATGATATTTCTATATTTAGTGAAATAATTTTATTTAGAAAAATTCATAATTATAATTTTAAATCTGGTAGAATTATAAGTTTAAAAGTCATAAATAAATATAATAAATTTAATTTTTCAAAAACCGAAGGAGAAAAAAATATTTTATCAATTATATCAAAGTTTATCTATAAATTATAGAGTACAATCTTAATTTTTATTTGTTTTTTGCGTGATTACTCAAATATTTGAGAATTAAATCACATTATAATTTTTTGGATCCTATTTCGTTATTACGAAATATTACAATAATTGATATAAATAATAGATTAAAAATCATAAAAGCGATTCATAAATTAAAAAATTTCTAAGACATTATAATTTTTGTTTTGTTTTTGTTTTCAAAATATTGTAAAAATAAGTGAATTAAAATTAGGTCAAAAAGGAAAATTGAGTTATTAAAAGTCTATCGCAAAAACTTGTATGAGACGGTCTCACGGGTCGTATTTTGTGAGACGGATCTCTTATTTGGATCATTCATGAAAAAATATTACTTTTATGCTAAGAATATTACTTTTATTGTGAATATCGGTAGGGTTGACCCATCTCACAGATAAATATTCGTGAGATCGCCTTACACAAGATATTAGTGCGAACATCTTGTGCAATACAAAAAATATTGATGAATCTCACATGATTTTGTTTTTTTTCAAATGTTCATGCGAACATCTTAGGAAAAAAAATGATCGGAAGTAAAACTCTCGAATGATATATTGTTTTCAAGTATCTTATAAATTATTATAATAATTCATTTCTTTTTACCATCAATTAGATAAGATGAAGAAATATGAGATTAAAACTTGGGCAAAAACTTGTGTGAGACCGTCTCACACGAGTCGTATTTTGTGAGGCAGATATCTTATTTGGTCCATCCATAAAAAAATATTATTTTTTATGCTAAGAGTATTTTTTTTATTCTGAATATCGATAGGGTCGACTCGTCTTACACATAAATATTCGTGAGACCGTCTCACAAAAAAACGTATATGACGGTCACATTTTTTATTCAACCTTTTTTTTCTTATTTTATTTTATTTTTCTAATGGGTTGGGGTTTATTTACCTTATTTTCTCATGTTTCTTTATAATAAATAATTTCCTTCTATAAATGCTCACCACAAACCTCCATTTTAACAATTTCTAGCTCTCCATTCTCATCACCATACTCTGAATATCTCACAATTTTCCAAGATTATTCGAAGAAATGCAAGCGCACGATGCTGCGGTTTCGCACTCTCCGAGTTCCAACGGCCATTCTAACAGCGACCTGACGGAGATAGCCGCCCGGGCTGTGGAGGAATGCGCGGCGGAACTGGAAGAGAAGTCCGATGAGTTCTACGACGATGAGTTCTACTTCGAGAGGGAAGTGGATTCAGAATCTGTGAAAAGGGAAGGTGGAGAATGGGATGGAGATGAGGATGATCAAGGCTTCGAGTTCGAGTTCGTCACGAGGGATTCGGAGTCGTCTACGATTTCTGCCGACGAAATCTTCCACGACGGTAAGATTCGACCGGTTTACCCGTTTCTAAATGGAGATTTGTTGATCAGGAAAGTGAATATGGATGCAAACAAGGAGAAGAACGGAAAGAAGACGATTCGGCTGCCGTTGATGAAGCTTCTTATCGAGGAAAGAGAGACGGCAGCGACGTCGTCTTGCTCGTCGTCGGATGTGGATGAGCTGGAAGGAGTTCCGGAGGAGATGTACTGCGTGTGGCAGCCGAAAGCCGCCTCGGATGCTGATGAACATGAAAGTGGTACGGAGGAGATGTACTGCGTCTGGCCGCCGAAGCCTACTCCTGAGGCGGCGGAGTCTCCGGAGGAAACGGTGCGGCGGTGCAAGAAAAGCACCTCCACGGGGTCGATTTACAAGAAACTGAAGTTGAAAGAGCTATTGAGCAGGAGCCACAGTGAAGGAAGGAAGGAAAATTTCGTCTTTTTAACTCCCAAGAACAGTTGGAGCAGAAGAGAGAACGAATACCGAGTCGAAGAACCGCCGGCTACCGCCGGAAAATTGAGACCGCCGCCGCCGCGGCGGACGTACTTACCGTACAGACAGGATCTGGTGGGGTTTTTCTCCGGTGGAAATGTGTTGACCAAGAATTCAAAGCCTTTTTAAGATTAATTTTTTTTTTTGTGATTATATATTTTTATTATTTAATGTTTTGTCTTTGATAAATTTGAGCTATACTTTTTAGAGATTTGTTTGTTTTTTCAAAAGAAAATTCAACTTCTTTGCTTGTTATTTAAGGAACACTAGTTTTTTTTTAATTAATGAATTTATGGTTGCAGTTTAATTGTGTTCATATGTTGATTCTTACAATACTAAGTTTTGGTAATGGAAGACAATTTATTACAATATATTTTGTAATAAAATAAAAATATATATAACAAAATCTGAAACAAAATAGAAATTACTCGATGGTTGAACTCATAATTGAGTGAAACAATTAGCATGTGTAATAATCAGCAAATGGATAGACAACTTATTGCATGCTTTTCTTAGGATATTTAGTTCAACTACATTATAATGGCATGGACATTTTATTGTGACGATAATAAACTTTCTTTTCCTCGGAAATTGATGGGAAAGGTCTCACGATATCCATGTTCCATTGTGCGAAAGATGATGAGCACTCCAAAGATCGCAAAAAGCCAGCAAGCTTATGATTGAAATTGACATGTTCTTGGCACGTCTCGAACGTTGCCTTACTGTTTACTCCGCATCACGCCTCACTGAAGGCTAGAACTAGCCATGTCGTAGAGCTTTTCCCGCCAAAGCCTTTCCTCCCATGTGATTTTCGCGGATTTCTTCGTGGACTGACATGAAATACGTAGTTAGCTTTATTTGGAGCAAGAGTCTTCGAGTAAAGCTGAGAATAATTTCTTTTTTTATATATGTCGATATTAATTGATTATACATTTTTGTTTTATCTGTTTTTTGACTCAACTTTTTTGAAAATTTAAAGTTATAATCATGTTATTCATATGACATACATTTTTCATCGTCACATTCCACGAGTCAAATGATATCTAATAATATATCCAAGTGAATTCTATTTTTTCCTATATGGTATCGTGATGTAGCATAAGGGTAAAAAGACGTAGAAATGCAAACTATTTTAAATGTTCGACTTTTCCACATTTGAGTTCTCACATTAAAAATACATAAGATACCATACAGGGGTGTCAATCGAGTGGGTTGGGTCGGGTCGGGTTTCGGGTCAACCTGTGATTTTTTTTTCCAACTCGAACCCAACCCGAACTCAAAACAACCCGAAAACCGCAACCCGAACACGAACCCGTATAACCCGACTCAACCCGTCTAACCCGCCTAACCCGAATTCTATTAATTTTTTTAAAAAAATTAATGAAAAAAATTCAAAAAAATAAAAAACAATAATAATATTTTAATTTGAACACATAATAACAAAATTTTCGATTTAAATTTGAGAGTTTAATATTAGAAAATTAAAAGTATATTTATTAAATCACATAAAAAAAATAAAAATATGCAATATATATATTAAATGATGAAAATGTATCATATAAATATACAATAAATTTTGTTCAAAGATACAATATATAAAAATATAAGTAATATTTTCAAAAAAAAGTTCGCGGGTCAACCCTCGACCCAACCCGACCCAACCCTCGAACCCACATAGCATAGCACTAACCCGAACCCAACCCGAAAAACCCCAACCCGAACCTGATTTTTTTCGTGTTGGGTCATTTCGGGTTGACGGATCGTGTCGCATTTTGACACTCCTAATACCATATATTAATTATATAAAACATTAATTAATGCACTAAAAATATAAAATATATGAGTGAAGATGATTTTTTTTTTTAGGATTTTCGGAAAAAAATAATAATTTAATGTAAGTGCGAAAAGGAAACTTAAGTTCCACGTACAAGTTGTGAACTATTAACTATTTTTTTTCCAATTAATTTTACATATTCATTTTTCTTTTCAAATTTAATTCTCCGATGTTGGAGTTCATAGACTTGACAACATTCGAATTATAGAACTTAAATTATTCCTACATCACATGACTCGTGAATCACAATATATATGTTCTTATTTTTCTACCGAAATTTAAGGCATTCATTACATCCTAAGACTTTAAAAATATAGATGAAAATTATGGATTTATCGGGTTGAAATTAGAGTAGGTTCTTTGTGAGACGATATCCACGAATCTTTATCTGTGAGACAGAGTCAATCCTACCGATATTCACAATAAAAAATAATACTCTTAGCATAAAGATTAATATTTTTTCATGGATGATCCAAATAAGATGTTCGTCTCACAAAATACGACACGTGAGATCGTCTCACACGAGTTTTTGCTTTGAAATTATTGTAATTGATAACTTTTTATCGATATACGATAATTTACTAATTAATATTTAAAATTTTTGCACAATCTTTGTTTGGTTGCTAAAAAAGTCATGTCAATAGATGCTAGGCGAACGAACAGGATTGAGTAATAGAGTGAGTCTCTTGTGAGACCGTCTCACGGATACTAATCTATGAGACGGGTCAACCCTACTCATATTCACAATAAAAAGTAATACTCTTAGCATAAAAAATTATACTTTTGTATGAATAACCCAAATAAGAGATCCGTCTCACAAATTCGACTCGTGAGACCGTCTCACACAAGTTTTTGCCTGAGTAATATGGGAGAATTGTGATTTTGGTTTTATTTATATATATTTTGTGATTTTGATTATCTATATTATCAAATATTAGTTTTAGTATACTATTTTTTGTTTTTCGATAAGTTATTTTTTCGATATATTGCTGATGTGTTAACGACATGACGCTCCGTGAAAGAGAGACAAGGCAACACTCTTATGAAAAATTGAAAGATACATTATTAAAACTAGAATTCAATAATATAAATGATTATAATAATAAAATAAAATATAAACAAAATTTTCCCTAGTTCTAAACCACAAGTGAAATTTTTTTCAGTTTATACATAATAATTTTAAATGCAAGTTCCAATTTATATGTAGCAATATTCGATATCACATTATTTTTTTAATTAGTTTTTGTTATAATATTTTATCTTAACATATTTGTTGTGATAGGAATATTTTCCATAAAATAATTTTTTTCTATAAAATTATATCTTGTTTTTTAAATATTTTTAAAACATTGTCCAAGGCTGTCACATGATCATGCATGGCGCATTAATATTTTTATTATATTCTGCTAGTAATGCTAAAATTTCAAATTTGAAAATTAAATAAACTGTTAGACCATTTGTCAATTAAATTGTACTCGTACATTAAATTAAACTTTATAGAAACTTTAAATCCTAATAAAAAGTAAAAAATGTGACAACAAAATTCTGCATAAACTTTGATTTCACACTGCACATACACACACATTCTCTTACTATTTTTTTTTTCTTCAAAATTTCTCCTCCTGTGTAAATGTTAATAATTATTTATAAAATTATTCAAAATGATACATCCTTTATTATATAGTTTTCAACTTCATTCTAATATATATTTTTAGTAATTTTTTTTTCAAATTTAATTTATAAAGTAAAAAAAAATATTTTAACGTGCATGCAGACATACTAGTACACAAATATAGTCGGGTGGGATGTTATATATTTAGAGATACATGTCAAAATGGACTACGCTCGTCGCTATTACACACACCATTCTTGCCACATCGCCTTCAACTCATTGCCACACGAGCTATTCAATGCTATCCTTGCGCTTAGTAGGGGAGCGTCGAGCGCGCGCTAACATTTATTTTTATATGTGAGATCCATTCTTAAGGTGGCATCGAATTTTCTGCCACACCTCCCTTGTCACCTTCTTATTGCATTGAATTAAATGGATCATTTATTTCCTCCAGGTAAAGCCAAAGTCAATATAGTCACAACTGAAGAAGATAGACAACCAAAAACCAAAACGGTACAAGAAATTTCGAGGTTTTCACGAGCAGATCAGGTGTATTCGGTTGATGAAAACACATTGGATAGCCACAATAATTGATAGTGGAAGACGACCGGTTACATTGTCATCATGTCTCGTTTCACATAATAATTTGTAGGTGTGTCTACACGTCGAAATATACAGCAATATACGCTATAATCAAGTCAATGCAGATGCATGATCTTGGCAGTACTTTACAAATCTTACTAAAAAAAAGTGCAGAGACCAGGGTGATGAGTTCTTGAAACTGATAAGTTGTCTCATCCCTTTTATCAAGGACATTAAAGTGGTATATGTACCTGAATTCAAGATGTACTGATGTTCTTCAATCTTTCGGGCCTACAAATATGAGCCATTATCTTCCTTTTGTATCTCAGTTGAAGAAACTTGGGAATACTCACCATCGGTATCAACGAAACCACCTGATTCAGAGATTTTTGTGATTCTTTGCAACTCATCGGTTACATCTGGAGCACGAGCTAGTGATTGATCATCAGTCAATTCCTCTTTCTGATATGGTCGCTTCTTTGGCTGTCGTATAGCTGCAGCGGCTTCGAGCATCGCAACAGGTGGTGGCTGGGGAGGTATCCATGAATGCTGAACCGGTCGCTCAATACCCAACCTGTTGGAAGGTCCGGACTTCTGATCATTGTCGGATTCAATTTCTGTGATTCTAGGATTCTGTCGCTGCCACCAAGGCACTGGATCGTCTCCATTCAACTGCTTATCTGGGAGTCTGTAACTTGAAATGTTACCACTTTCTTGAGTATCGACAACGTTGGTGGAGCTGTTCTGAGATCGACTAAACCCCCAAGGCTGATTGCAACATGCAAAACATTATTGCTATTACCCTAAAGGTCTGCCACAATTGTTCTCATAACTTCAAAAAGTTTATGATCGTGCAAGAATACCGCGTGTCTATGCCAGAGTTCAATTAGCAACAAGATATTTGGATCACAGTAACTAAAGGAGCATGGACACACAAAGGAGCCAAGGTGATAAAAAAGCATAGGGGCACCGGACGAGTCACATGTCTTGAGATCAGGACATCAAGGCATTATATTGGGGAATCCGGACGTATCCAAAATTTATCACACAGAATTGAATATCTAACTTCCAATGCATTGACTAAATAAAAAACAGAAAACGTAATCTATTATACTGTGTTTCACATTGAATTTTAGAACCGTTCATTCATAATTGTGAGGCATACTTAAAACTCACCTCGAGCCTTTAAGGAGAGTCAAGGTGCATGTTTCGTGAAAGGAAGTATTGGCTTGTGTCTAGACATGTTTGAATAGCTTCATCCAAGTTAACAGAATATGATTTATGGTACTTATGTCTCCAGGATATAGATAAGACACAAAAGACAAGAAGACCATATAATACGGATGTATCAGATGAGTAGTTTTTAAAAATATCCTGCATCGCCAATTGACGTCGAAACAAGTAACAATTGACGTTTTTATTAGAAAGATATAATCGACAATTATGGGCAGCAAACCTTTGGCCTAGGCTCTGAACGAGGATTTAACACTGGTTGATCTGGATTTGACGAAGCATCATTGACATCCTGAGGCGACAACATGCAAAAATTGATACACCAATGGGGACAACTTCAAAACTATAAGCAAGAAATAAACAGAAACAGTATTAATAGCACTGGACTAACCCTGATATTGAAAGGGTTCTCCCCATTCTGAATCATATCCATGATCTGCAAAACAATTCCGCATATTATAAAGAAAAAAGGAAAAGCGAATATAGAAAAAGAGTTCAATGCCTCTTGAATATTATATGATTACAAAAGGCTTGACATATTTCCATGCTCAGGGACAGTAAATACCTCCCCATACGACTTAGATTGAACACCAACAGAAGGTTCCACGTATGCAGGCGGTGACAGAGATCTCGCTGCAAAGAGCACTCAAAATAACAAAAAGGTGATAGCCAACTCATTAAGAGCACGATAATTCAGCAACTGATGAAAGAATAGCAACCTGAATGTGAATCATTGTTTGCCTTGCCATTGCTATAAGGTAGCTGGAAAACCACAGCACATGTTAAAAATCAACATCAACCCCGCTAATAATCAAAAGATCAATCATCATCAATGGTACTGAAAAAGAAACATTATGACAAGCTCACTCGTGAACTGGTCAGTGAGACCCTTTGATAATCCTGTTCATCTACGATAATTCTTCTACTGATACTTTGACCTGATATGACCAGAAAAACAGAATCAGTTTACATAAATTACATCTTACAGATTCTGTGGAAACTAATGATGTTAAGCAGACACAAGAAAAGAATCTTGAAGAGAACAGTCTTTACACAGCAAGTAGAGAAGGATGAGTAAGGAAGGTATATCTGTGAAACACTTAGGTTGAAAACACACATATGACGAGGTCGGTAAACTCTAAGAACACACACAGGTTAGAACAGATGGCAGACTTTGACCCAAACTTCAATCAAGTGAACCCAGTGCTCCCAATCACAATTAGCTCCACAGATTGTGGTTTCAATGAAATGTGATCAGACAAACAAGAAATTAAAATATGATTTGCAGTTTAAATCCTCAGGTAGCAAATTGGAAGGCTGGATGTCACTTATAACATTGTCAAATATGCTGACACTGAATTACAAACTTGGACAGAGAGAAACAAAAGAGCTAGTAAATATGCCAAAATGAAATTAAAAGTAGCATTTAAGCAATGCACAAAGCTAATTCTAGTTATACTAGCTGTTGGTGGCTCTGTCAATGACGAGTAATCACAAACAACTTCATAATATTTATGACAAATCTACTCAAGTAAAGCTAGATTTCTGCCAATGAAACTCATAAATTCAGAATGCAGCAATAATAAATGGCTAAAAAACCATGTACAACTCGTTTCGAGAGAAAGATTAAAATCACTTACAAAAAAATAAAGGAGAAATAAAAATGGACAATGAGAAACTTCCTTACCCTCTTCCAACTTCTTTATAGAATTACTCATCGATTTCATTTCACGCACTTGCACATTCAAAGTGCTGATAAGCTCCTCGAAGAATCTCTTCTCTGAAAAAAACAGACCAAGTAAATCATGAATGCCACAGCAAGAAAACCACCACGTGAAGCAGTAACTGAGCAACAAAATCTGGAACAATAAACAAACAATTTGCACTATAAAACAATGGTTAGAGTCGATGAAAAATATACCTTCATTTGTTGCAATCAACATCTCCTGGCTTGCTCGGGCAACATCAGCAGCTGCTATAGCAGCAGCTTTTGCAGCGGCCGCAGCTTCTTCTTCAATACTTCGTTTATCGTTTTTCTTTAGCATCCCCTCTTCCTTTTCTTCTTCCAGTACAACCTTGCGAATCCATAACTTTAACCTTGGAGTAATTGCATTCTGACACAAGAATGTTACAGAAAATGTCACAAAAAAGTAGGAATATCAAACCTTCTGATGAGAGAAACTACATATATTACTGTACTAGTGTCAAGTGCAAGACAATGAAACTTGTATTGGAATTGTGTCGCCGAAGGGCACCTCTTCATTGGAACTATCTATACCTTGAAAAGTACTGCCGCTCCAGCACCGGATGCCGTAAAAAAACCTAAAGCAAAAAGAACATGAGACCAGTGAAATTGGGTGAATCGGCCCTTTTTTGGAACACTGCTAGCAGGTACGACAGATGTAGACTGCAGATTTTGAGCTGGAGGTTGCTGTTGAGCATTTGATGAAGCTTTTATCTGCTCATCTTTAGTTGTATGGTGGAGAAGGAAAAATCAGATACAATTAGCGCCTTGATTAACAAAAATAAGCAACTTCTGAAATAATTTGACATGGCCAAATACAAATTACCCGAATTAGTCACAACAGGCTGTGTTGTTGCAACAGGTGGGGAAGGATCCTGCTTTTTGCAAAGTACTAAGATTACGTACTTGGAAACTTCATAAGAAATAAATAAATGACTTCATGTGAAGGGCAATGAGATATAGTTTCTTCCTCGATATTAAACTTATTCTGCGCAAGATGGAAAAAGAGATAGGCGAGAGACATACTGGAACACGACGAAAAGCTTCGTCTATCTCCTCTTTTGTGAGTCCCTTCTTCTCAAGAAAAGATCTTCTGTAAATTACCGGAGATCCCCTAACTTTAGGATGTGAAAGAAACTTAACAGCATTTTCCACTTGATCTTCTCGAATCGGTTCGGAGTTCACAAACACGGAGGTTGGTGAACTTTCCTTTACAGCATCCACCTTAGTAACTTGATGATCAGCGATAGATGGTTGCATTGCTTGTGAGACCCCTATTCAAAATTAAACTTATTACAAATAGCAGGATTCGGGAAAAATCAACATGTTTAATATCTGAAAACATACTTCAGGTATGGCCTGATGGCCATAAGAAATAGCTATTTATCTCATCAAACATTTTATATCAGTTTAGTCACCAAAACAATCATCACTCTTTATAAATGTCCATAGTTGATGCAAAAATGTCACATTAAATTTGGTGAACTCCAATTCACTAACCATTACCATAAATACCAGTCATCAAATAAAAACAGAAAAATCAACAAAATGGTTTGTAAATTACTAGATTTAAAATGAATTACCAAAATTTCTGACTCCTAAATCTGGCATCACCTTTCATTCCATCAATAACAAGCACTACCTCGTAAATCAGCTCACCAAAATTCTTGCCAACCCCCCTAAACCCCAAGAAAGTTCTTGTTTTAGTAATTGAAAAACTCACAGTTTAAACTACAATTGTAATGAAGAAAATTATTTTCATGTACAGAAGTACTAAGATCGGATAATTCAGAGATCTAAGCGTGAGCTAACTCATTGTAATGGAGGTGGCTGAGGGTGCACAAACTTAGAGTTTTTTCCGCCAACTCGCGTTTTTAGAAAACTTTACATTAAATGACATCTTGTTTTTCTATTTTGATTTGTAGGTTCTCCTCCACATGCTAGGCCCATCCACGTAAACCAAACATCTAGAGCTTAAAGAGGGAACAGAAACACTCAAGAATGAAATATCCAAGCTCCATAATAAGTGGAAAAGTCAAATTTTATATGATAGTCATAGAAAATAAAGGCTGACAATTTTCACAAGAAATACAAATAGTTCATCTGGATTTCACAGACCAAACGACCAAACTTTAATTCAGGCCCACATCAGACTCAAATAGTCAGAAAATTTAACTATAATAAAAATCTACACAATTCATTCTTGCTCAAATTTCACAGCTTGAACTTTCTCCCCCTAAAAGTCATAAGAACGATTATGGGAAATCAAAGAACTTGAGTGGATGAAAACAAAAAAAACAAAACCTGGGTCCGGCGGATTTTGGCCTGCAGAGCTCGGAGGAGCGTCACCGGTGGCTGCCATAAGGATTTACTGTCGGCCTGGTGATGGATTTTGACGGGACTTTCAACTTAGAGAAGCTAAATTCTACGGTCAGTGGATAATCATATTTTGCAATCAGCCAATCCGGACCCCAAAATATTAAAGTTTTCTTAAAAATTCTAAAATGCTCCTCTAAAAATATCTGCATTTATAAAAATGAGTGAGTCTCATGTGAGATCGTCTCACGGATCATAATCCGTGAGACGGGTCAACCCTACCCATATTCACAATAAAAAGTAATACTCTTAGCATAAAAAGTAATACTTTTTCATGGGTGACCCAAATAAGAGATCCGTCTCACGAATATGACCCGTGAGACCGTCTCACACAAATTTTTGCCTATAAAAATTAGGCATTCATGAGAAAACTTTATATTAAGAAAAATATTATTTTACGTTCAAAATATTATTTTCATTTGTTAGTTATGTTACGACGAAATATTGTGTAATATATGATGATTTGAAGTAAATGACAAAATATTATTTTTTAGTGTAATATGGATCAGATCGATTCGTTTCAAATATCTAAATTTGTGAGGCAAAAAACTTGTGTGAGACGGTCTCACGGGTTATATTTGTGAGACGGATCTCTTATTTGGATCATCCATTAAAAAGTATTACTTTTCATTGTGGATATGAGTAGGGTTGACCCGTCTCACAGATTAAGATCCGTGAGATGGTCTCACATGAGACCCACTCATTTGTGAGATCGTTGTACAAAAGTCATACTCATAATTTTAAGCATTTGATTTATTTAAGATCTGTTGTATCTAGAACGACCGAGCTAGTTCAGAAAAGGGGGAAAATATTATGATGTGAAACACCCCTTAAATGTTGGGTGCTTAAAATTAAATTCTACTTGTATTATTCTCAAGAACATATATAAATAATCATAATAATTAATTAGAACATATTTAAATAATCCTAATAATTTAGTTATATGAAATGAATTTATTATCCTTCAAGTAAAATTTGTTATATGAAATGAATTTATTATCCTTCAAGTAAAATTTAATATATTTATATTGAATACTACAAACACATAAAACATTATTCTAAAATAATATCACGTAAACATTAACTAAATTGGCACTTGTTGTGAGATGATGACTCACCTCACTTCACTCACATACATATCATATTAATATTTTCATTCTTTCACGTTCATTTTAACAGCAACATTCATTATTTATGAGTCTCATTGTCTACTCATCTATCTTTATTTTTATTTTATATTAACTAAATAAATTTCCAATTTTATTTACATCTTTTAAATATTTGTTACTTAAAATAAATAATAACATTTTTTATTCTTTATTACACAAAATTATTTCATCTTATTTGACGAGTGTAATTTATTTAAAATTAAAATTTTATCATAAATTTAAAATGAAAGAGCACAAGATAGGAAAAAAATCACATTTACATATAAATAAAAACAACATATGAATTAAATGTTAACAGTTGTCAAAATATTCTCAGCTAATTCGACACAGAGTTGGTGATGCACTTGACTGTCACGTGGTTCGTAACTTCTCCTCAAATAACCATGAAATCCTCGATTCGAGCCCTAGACAAGTTGTGTCGTCTGACTGTCACATACTCCATAACATTGGTCGTCAACTTTAACTTGTACTCCGTTTTTACATTGGAACTAGAGCTAGAGCTGGTGCTGCTAGAATATCGAAACATTTTGGAGGAAACAAATTCAAGTCAATGTGCCAAATAGTATGTTATTAGAATGAAGAATGGTAGAGCACAAGATGTCTATATATAATGCTTTGTCATGCAACGACACTTTGCAACAACTATATTTCAATTTCTGCTTTGCAACGACTAAATTCCAAATGTATTGAAAATTATATTTAATGAATGTAGATTAACATTAATTGAAACAAAATTACATTATTTAAAAGAGGAAATACAATAATTGAAAATTACATATTTCATCTTCTCATGATTGCTTGACATAGAACGTTCGTGAAAGATCAATTGCTTCTGTCATTTGCGAAGTGCCCTTTGAAAGGATCGTGTATTCATTCAATTGAGTTTTGGTCAAGGCAAATTTTGCTTTCTTCTCCTCAACTTCGAGATATTTTTGTTCCATTTTAACTTCAGTCTTTTTTATGTTTGTATGCTCAGTAAACTCTACAAACATATTGTCCAATTTTTTGCCTTTTCTCTTTCTTTTTATTGCTTTTTGACTCATTAGATGAGTGTCTTCTTCGTTTAGGTCTACATGTAGACTTGCATCTTTGTTGGACGAGGTGTTGCTTGCCCCCGAATCTGAGGTCCTCACCTTCTTCGTGCCAACAAGGTGATCAACATACTATGAGTAAAAATTAGACGGTCTTTTGCGATTTTCCACACATGCACGAGATTAAATGCAATGACGTGATTTTCCTCGCATTATTTTTCATACACAAGCCACAAAATATCCTCATCATTGTGGCTATTTCGATACGCACTATAAACACTATTTTAATTTGCATTGAAGCAAGGTGAGCTTTGGGGCGTTAGGTAGCTGATTCGAATAATTTCCAAAACCTTGGAAAATTTTAATACATAGTGGAACAAACGAGAACTTCGGAAAATAAGGTGAATATTGCGTAGAAGAACCAAATGATCATAATGTCTGATTTTATTATATGTTTTATGAAGTGGATCTAATTTAAATGTTGTTGCATACTGATACCCCTATAAGGGCCCGGGTCATCATTGGGTAGCCCGTATAGAAACCAAGAGGGCGATTATTACCTACCCGACTGGGCACTTCATGCATAGCCAGGTATTTACTTACCTCCCGGGCAGCTAGGGACCGGGCTTTCCTGCTAAAGCCGAGGGCTCAATACCCGAGTAACTTACTTAGAGGATCTCATGGATTATAGGGAAGAAAGCGACTGGGCGGGAAGTCAACGTCTTTAGCCTGAACGTATCCCCGAAAATATTGAGAAGAAAGGGACTGGACATGCAGTCAACGTCCCTTATTCTCGGAGTACCCACGAAGCTATCGGGAAGAAAGGGACCCGACAGGCCGTCAACGTCCGAGGGTACAAGTAGTAGGTGAGCACGCGCATCAAGGTAACCCTAGCTTCCCCTCCTATAAATAACATGTATAATTGTCATTCAGGGGGGAGAGAATCTATTTATTCACAAGCATTCATACATTTTTACTCAAGTTTTCTTCCTTGACAACCCTGTTGACTTAAGCATCGGAGTGGTCACGCCGGACACCCCTCCGGCGCCCATTCACGAGTTCCTCTCATTGTTTGCAGGTCATAGTGGAAGCCATTTACCTTGTTCAATTTCCTAAATAACACTATAAATTTTTGATTTGATCCGGTGGAGCACCCGACCCTGCTCTTCCATTTCATCCGGATCGTATCATTGGCGCCGTCTGTGGGAAATTGAGACTAAGGCGTTGATATGGCTCACACGAGGAAGACTAACCAGAATAATTCCCGGGTTCAAGGAGCCGACGCAAATCATTCAAGACAAGAGGATGCTCCCCCTGATCTTATTACTATGACTCCAGCGGAGTTGGATAAGCGTATTAATGAAGCCGTAGAGAAAGCTATGGCTAGGCGGGAAGCTTCCCACCATGATATACCACTCGAGAAGGAACCAGAAAAAGAGCAGGAGCAGCAGCAGGAATTGAGGGAGGAGGAGAAGAGGGGAGAAGTGGAGGAATCCTCTGCTGGATCTAAGTCACCAACGATAGTCGAGGAGATGTTGGAGTTAAAACAAAAAATGAAAGTCTTGGAAGGACAGCTGGAAAATCGTGGAACTTCTCGAGCGTCTGTCAAGGGACGCCCGTTTGCCGAGGCAATTATTCGGGAACCTCTTCCTGGAAACTTTAAATCGGCTAAAGTAAGGGCGTATGATGGAAACGAGGACCCGGAAGAACACTTGGCCAGGTTCGAGAATATGGCTATGCTGCACTGTTACACCGATAGGATCAAGTGTAAAGTGTTTTTGACTACGCTGGTGGACTCAGCTCAGAGATGGTTTGATGGGTTGGCTCCATTGAGTATTAAATCATTTGAGAATTTTCAGAAAGCCTTCTTACACCATTTCAGCAGCAGTAAGAAGTATAAGAAAACTGCTTTCAGTTTGTTCGAGGTGAGACAGGGGCCGGAGGAAAGTTTGAGGATGTATATCAAGAGGTTTAACAAAGTGGCTTTGGATGTGCCTACTTGTGCTGCAGAGACAAAAACTACTGCCTTCACTCAAGGCTTGAAAGAGAGTGAGTTTTTCAAGTCATTAACGAAAAAAGTGCCTGAAGACTTTGAGGATTTGCTGTCTCGGGCAGAGAAGTATATCAACATGGAGGAAGCCCAGAAACAAAAGAGGGAAGCCATCAGGAAGGAAAGAGGGGACCGGGCACCTAAGCCCGAGGAGAGAGGACCGCGGCGGGGTAATCCAGGGCACTTTTCCCCGCATGTGCCTCTGAAAATCATCAGTGAAAAAGAAGTGCAGGAATGCAGTAGGGATCCGGTTCCCAGTCATCAGCTGTCCCAACCCGAGAAAAATGGATTTTGCACCAGGCATGGTGTGTGTCAGCATAGCACCGAGAATTGTAAAGTTTTGAAAAGAAGTTATGTCCCACCCACCAATAAGGGGCACGACCAGTACACCAAGAGGTCAAGAGGTCCACCTTGGACCTCCCGGCCACCAGTACCTAATGCTCGAGTAGACTCAAGAAACAACCCGAGAAACGATATGGGTAGGAAATGGGAGCCAGAACCCGAGAAGAGGAGCCCTTCGTCCCCTGCTGCTGGACTGATTAAGATGATATCGGGAGGATCTACCGATGGGGATTCAAATCGGGCCAGGAAATCAAGAAGTAGGCGGGAGTGTCTGGAGGTGGAAGGATCTAGGAGGAACGAGGCAGTGATCAGCTTTGGCCCGGAAGACCTAAAGGGAATAAACATGTCCCATAATGATGCTTTGGTTATCCAAGCCCGGGTGGCTAATTACGACATTCTGAGAGTTTTTGTGGATTCCGGCAGTTCAGTCAATGTGATTTTCAAAGATGCCTTAATGCAGATGGATTTGCAAGGGTTTAAGTTGGAAGTTGTGGAGACTGCCCTTTTTGGTTTTGCTGGACATGCGGTTTATCCGGAGGGAGAAATTGTTCTGCCACTCACTCTAGGCTCCCGGGACATCAAGAAAACGGTCATGACCACCTTCACAGTGGTGGACTCCCCATCATCTTACAATATCATTCTGGGGAGGCCGGCCATGAATGAGTTGAGGGCAGTAGCATCTACTTATCATCAAAAGATCAAATTTCCAGTGGGAAGCCAGGTGGGAAAAGTTCGTGGAGATCAACCCTCTTCCCGAAAATGTTATGTGGAAGGTATCCGGGCAGATCAAGGCAAGTCGAGAAAAGAGGGGAAGAAAGCCAGGGTGGAGGAAATTTGGAAGGGCGGAGTGGAGAAAGGAGAAGTCCACTTTGTGGCAGAGGAAGAGCAGGAAGCTGTGGAGATAGGACCAGGCCGACAGATCCGGGTGGCCCGAGACCTCGATATATCCACCCGGGTCAGTTTACTTAAATGTTTAAAGACTAATATTCATGTGTTTGCCTGGTCCCAACAGGAACTAACAGGGATTTCACCCTTGATATCTGAGCATCAATTAAACATTCTCCCGGGAGCTCACCCGATCAAACAGAAGAAGAGACACTTTGGTCCCGAGAAAGACAAAGTTATCGATGAACAGGTGAAAGAGTTGCTGCAAGCCGGTCACATCCGGGAGATACAATTTCCTACCTGGCTCTCGAATGTGGTGCTGGTACCCAAAGCCGCCGGGAAATGGAGGATGTGTGTTGATTTCCGGGACCTCAATAAAGCCTGTCCAAAAGATCATTACCCATTGCCCCGGATTGATCAGTTGGTGGACTCCACCTCAGGCTTCGAACTGCTCAGTTTCATGGATGCCTATCAGGTATATCATCAAATTCCTTTGGCAAAAAATGATCAAGAAAAGGCCAGCTTTATCACCTCGGGAGGTACATTTTGTTATGTTGTGATGCCCTTCGATTTAAAAAATGCAGGGGCCACATATCAGCGTTTAATGGATAAAGTCTTTAAGAAGCAGCTGGGAAGGAATCTGGAGGTTTATGTGGATGATATTCTGGGAAAGTCAAAGGAGGTGATGAATTTTATTGCTGATTTGGAAGAAACCTTTACCACTTTGACATCTTATGGAGTCAAGCTCAATCCTGCTAAATGTATTTTCGGAGTTAAGAGTGGTAAGTTCTTGGGCTTTATAGTGACAGAGCGGGGAATCGAGGTCAACCAAGAAAAAGTGAAGTCCGTCTTATGTATGTCCTCTCCCCGATCTGTCAAAGAAGTGCAGAAGCTGATCGGGAGGATTGCCTCTCTATCTCGGTTTATATCTCGGTCAGCCCACAGAATTTATCCTTTCTTTCAGGTTCTCAGAAAAGCCCAAAAGTTCGGATGGGATGACAAGTGCGAGCAGGCTTTCCAAGATCTTAAAAGGCATCTGGCTGAGCTCCCATTTCTGGTAAAGCCTGAGCCCGGGGATAAGTTGTTCGTCTATTTATCCACTACTGAATATGCTGTCAGCTCTGTCTTAATAAAGGAAGAAGGCTCGGATCAAAAGCCTGTCTATTATGTCAGTCACGCTCTAAGAGGTCCCGAGCTGCGGTATAGTGAAGTGGAGAAGATGGCCCTGGCTTTAGTTGTGACTGCCCGGAAATTGCGGCCTTATTTTCTATCACATCCTATTATCGTTCTTACTAACAGCCCGCTTGGAAGAATTATGACTCACTCTGAAGTATCCGGGCGGATGATCAAATGGAATGTGGAATTGGGGGAATACGACATTGAGTATAAGCCCCGGGTGGCCATAAAAGCACAGGCTTTATCCGATTTCCTATCTGAGATGATTCAACCTGCTGAGGAAGAGAGATGGAGGGTGTTTGTAGATGGGGCTTCTTGCCTGGTTGGATGTGGAGTCGGAGTCGTGATAATCTCCCCATCGGGAGAGAAGATTAAATTGGCGGTCAAAATTGATTCCCGGGTAACAAATAATTAAGCAGAATATGAGGCTGTTCTAGCCGGCATCCGAGCTGCCCGAGAAATTGGAGCGGCCAGGATTATATTGTATTCCGATTCACAGTTGATTACTCAGCAGATCAAGGGCGTGTATGAGGTCAAGGACGACAAAATGCTCAAATATTTGCATCTCATCAAAGCCCAGGCAGTCGTATCTGTGGATTGGAGCATCGAACAGATACCCCGAGAAGAAAATGGAGAGGCTGATGCCCTAGCAAAAATGGCTGCTTCTTTGTCGGAAGACAGCACCCGGGAGGTTTTGTTTGTTTCCCGAGTAGTTTTAACTATTGAAGAAGAGGAAATGTTGACAATACCCGAGGATTCTTGGATGACCCCTCTGATCAAATTCATCCGGGACAATGAATTGTCCGAGGAGAAAGCTCGAGCACAGAAAATAAAAAGACAAGCCCCCAGGTTTGTTCTCTTAAATATCTTATACAGGAGATCATTCCAGGGACCATTATTGAAGTGTTTGAGCGGGAAGGAAGTGATTTACTAGTATTTAACCCGTGCGATGCACGGGATGATATTATTAAAAATTAGTGAAAAATGAATAGATAATTAAATTGAAAAGAATAATATAATTCTAAAAAAAAATAAAAATAAAAATTATTTTTTCGCTAATTTATAAAAAAAATTAAATACAACGCATGTCGACTAATTTTTTTGGCTAATAATCACTATCATATATCAAAATTTTAGGTTGTGTTAGCCTAAGTCAATGACATGATGCTTATCATGTTTAGTGTATGGATGTCGACCATCAACTTTAATACATATTAGTTCTTTAATTTTGGAGAAGCTATATATTATTATTTTTTTACATGTGATTACAAAAATATTTTTAAATCACATTCAATAAAATTAATAAGAATTGATTTTTTAAAAATTCAATAATTTCATTTAAAATCAACATTCACAAAAAAAATTGTGACATGATACGTGTTTGACACATTTGAATGATAACAATAATTGTTTCATCAATATCTTTATCTAAATGAGTTGTAATTTTATCCACAAAATCTCTTCATTATATACAGAACAACCTATTATTCCGAAATAAAAATGAAACACGCGATCATAAGTAAATTATGTATAAGTTATAAGAGTTATTTAATTAATATTTACTATGTGTATTTCAAAACAATATCAATAAATTTTATAAGGTGTCTTCTAATAAGATGC